>NC_081361.1:74264113-74573524 GCF_030684315.1 Stegostoma tigrinum | reverse complement strand
CAATGTAGAGGAGACCACGTTGTGAGCAGTGAATGCAGTAGACTAGATTCTGGGAAGTGCAGGGGAATTGTTGCTTCACCTGGAAGGTATGTTTGGGCCCTCGGATACATGGGTCAGATGATCATCAGACACCATTCCCACCACCTCCTGCTTGATGCCACTGCCAGACACATTCCCCTCCCCTCCCTTGTCCCCATTCCACAGGGACCATTCCCTCTGGGACACCCTGGTCCATACTTCCTTCACCTTCAACACCTCCCCACAGCCCTACAGCACCTTCCCCTGTAACCAGCAAAAGTGCAATACCTGCCCCTTTACCTCCTCCCTCCCCAGTATCCAAGGGCCCAAACATACCTTCCAGGTGAAGCAACACTTACCCTGCACTTCCAAGGATCTAGTCGACTGCATTCGCCACAAACAATGTGGTCTCCTCTACACTGGGGAAACGAAGTGTAGACTTGGTCACCGCTTTGCAGAACATCTACATTCTGCTCACAGAAAAGACCCTGAACTACCTGTTGCTTGCCAATTCAAGGCACCACCCTGCTCCCTGGCCAACATCTCTGTCTCCGGTTTGCTACAGTGTTCGAGTCAAGCCCAGCGCAAGCTGGAGGAACAACACCTCATTTTCCGCTTGGGGACCCTACAGCCCTTTGGACTCAATACTGAGTTCAATAATTTTACGGCCTAAACTATCCCATGTCCCAGCCCCCGACCCCACACACCAGGCCTTGTTACCATTTAGCCAGCAACTAAACACCCCCCCAATGTTAGTCCCTAACAGTCCCCATTAACAACTATTCACCCTCCTGACCCTATCAGTAGCAACTCCTTTGTCTGTCCAACTGTCTCTTTCGCTCTCTTTTTCTCTTTTTGGGCTCTGTCCTCTTGTTTACTCCCTACCCCACCCACCTCCCTATATTCTGCACATAAACTGACATTTTCTCAGCCACCATCAGTTCTGAGGAAGGGTCACCGGACCCAAAACGTTAATTGTATTTTCTCCTGCACAGATGCTGCCAGACCTGCTGAGCTTTTCCATCAACTTTGTTCTTGTGCCATTCCTACCTGGTCTGGTTGACACGTGACTCCATACTTACTGCCACGTGGCTGACTCTCAACTGCCCGATGGGCAATGAATGTTTGCCAGGTCAGCAACATCCACATCCTGTGAATAATTTTTCTAAAAATTCAGTCATTAAGAAAATTAGACAGTGAATGTTGCATAGTGTTAAGAGATGCGTTGCATTTGAACTTCCGTGACATTGTATCTTTTCTATAATTGATTAAATTCATATGATCAATGGTAAAATAACAATTCAATAGAAGCTGTAAAACTGAAACTGGATACGTACTATTTCTTAATGTCACTGTATTTGTTTTCACGTTTGCCCTCTTTTTGGAATAAATCGTTTTCATCTCAAATATTTAGTTTAAGACACTATTTACAAAAAATACAATATTTTGTATTCCTGATTTGGGATCTCGATTTTCAGCATTTGCAAAAGGTGTTTCAGACTGAAAAGGGAGGTTTGTTGAAATACTTTCAGAATTCTTCCATTTGAGAGGTGGCAAAGAACTTCAATGGTGTAGAACATCCAAAGAAGCAAAAGCAAAGACTGAGACATAAACCGTTGGGGGTTTGGAGAAAGAATCGAGGAAAATGTGAACTTTAAAGATGTTGTTTTTGTTCCACTATCCTTCAGGTTTGGAGTACATCAGGAACACTCTGATTCTCCAGCCTTACCGACCTTTGATTGCACTGTTGCCATTTGCTGGGGCATTTAGTCCAACCTTGAATGCTGCATGTAGACTGTTGGCACGGACAGGAGTAGCATTAATTGCAGCTGCTGGGAACTACAAGGATGACGCTTGCTTGTACTCCCCTGCTTCTGAACCAGAGGTGTGTTTTGTCCATTCTTCTCATTAGTTCTTTCAGGGACGGCAAACCATACTATCTTTCACAAAACCTACCTGCTGCATTCCAGCACTTACAGGTCCAGCCCATCACTTTGACACTTACTGTCAAACCATAAATACATCAGATAAGTGCCATGTTAAGATGCTGGCAGGGAAAGGTGCCAGATGGGTAAAGGGTAGTAAATAGGGTACCAGATGAATGGTGGGGGGGAGGGGGGGGGAAAGAGTAGGGGGCAGTTAGGTGCCAGCTGGGTAGATGCCAGTGTTCTAGGTGAGCAGGGTATCAGCTAGATTGGCAGTAGGTGCAAGGGAGAGGATGTCAGTTGTTAGCTGTGGCATAGGTGGGGATGTTCAGTTTTGGAGTGGTAGGGAGGTGAAGTGCTGGCTGGGGGAGGGTGGGTAAAGTGTGGAACAGGGAAGGCATGTGGATGAAAGGTGTCTGGCTTGGAGCAGGGAAAGGGTAGTGGGGGTGTCTGATCCAGTGTGGGAGAGGGGTGGTCAGGTGCCAAATGGGGTTGAGGGGATGAATCAGGTCAGGATCTGGGAGGTGAATAGGATCTGGTAGAGGTGTGGGGTAAGCATGGGGTCTGCTAGTCATGAGGTAGGCTCCTTGGTTTAATACTCTGACTTTTCTTGATTAATTTATCTAGCTTATTTACTTAATTACTTTCATTGGAACCCTCCCAATTTTCCAATTTCAAATTGATACTTTGAGGGTTCCAGGCATAAGCTAATTGCTCAGCAGAATCTCCAATCTCTCGGGAAAGTCCCTTAGTGTGCAAGGTTCCTATGCACAACATCCAGCTGTGTTGGAAGAACAATGTCGGGACATTGCAAAAGCTGGGCCGTTGTGGTTGGAGGGCTAGTGTGACCCTTGAAAATAATCAAATTGATAGATGGTTCATGACAGGTGTACTCGCCTGGTGGCTAGCTGAGTGGTCAGGAAGAGAATGCAGACAGGAAGCCTTGCACACCCGAGCAGAAATTCTGAGTGACGTTGAGGTGAGGATCAGAGTAAGTAATGATTCGAAACCCATGCCAGTTAGGTCAGTTCAGGTTGATTTTTGTTTGATATGGTTCATTGGTCATTCCAGGTAAAAGATGTATGTAATCACATCAGAGTAACCTAATAGGAGGGAAAAACCAAAACAAGGGCTCAAAAGTAAATTGTAAAGTTCTGCTAATCAGCTTGTTTTTTCACATTCTACATGAAACTTTCAGGTAATTACTGTTGGTGCCACCAACTATAATGACCAGCCAACCACCACTGGTAACATGGGAACTAATTTTGGTCGTTGTGTTGACCTTTTTGCCCCTGGCGATGACATCATTAGTGCTTCCAGTGACTGTGTGACTTGTTTCACCTCCAAGAGTGGAACATCACAGGCGGCAGCTCACGTGACAGGTACAGAGTGCTATCAATGATATTTAGTAACACCGGCAGGGGGATTAGTCTAAGGGCATAAACGGTCAGTGCGTATATGATTGGTGCAGCATTTTAAGTCATGGGATCAGTTCCCAGTGTCTAAGGGAATTGCTGACTTTAGTTGTTGCAGAGTTACTGGAGATTGCTGTGTTTAAACAGTGAGCGAAATTTCTCATTGCCACCTCATTATTCAGCATCTCCTCTGAATATTATTTCTTAAACATATGTTGCTTTATTGAGTGGGGCAGTTACATTGCTGAGAAAAGTCAATTTGTGAAGCTCTTACTTTTGCACTCATCAGAACAATTGGCAAGAATTACCAATAAAAGGGAAAAACCAGCACTGATCCTGTTTGAGAAGACAGTGTTGATTAATTGAATTCTTCTGCCATATAAAATGCTCTTTTACCCTTCAATGGTATTCTTGCAGATTGTCTTGAACTCAGGACACAGCCAAAGTGCTGTCACTCAGCAATGTAGAAGTTCTCTGCCTACCAAACAACTATCCTTTTGTAATTGCTTCTTTCATTTGATTACTGGAGTTGAACAAGCTGTATGTGGGAATCATTCCACCATCCTGGTGATGTCACTTCTCTGAACTTGGTGTTATTAGTGATAAAGTTCCAGTTTAAAGCATCAGCCTGTGATTGGATAAAAGCTGGTATCGGCAATGTTTTAGTCTAATTCTTTATACCCCTTTTTGTGGTGACATTTATGACTAAGATGGCAAAGTTTTCCAGTCAAAGGGTTGTAAATTCTTGGAATTTTCCTGTCCCCAGAGAGCGGTAAATGCTCAATCGTGAGTGTTTTCAGGACGGGCTTTAATAGATTTGAAGGAATGAAGGGACATTAGGAGGGTGGAGTTGAGATGGAAATACAACCATCATTTTGCTGATTAAAGCTTGAAGGCCCAAATGGCTTCTCTTACTTCAATTTCATGGAACATGTGTATTTTTGTAATACTATCCCTAACAGCCTCAAATCTGCTAGTTCTCTGAAATGAGCTCTCTGTTCTAACCTTTGGGCAAGTTAAACTCCCCCTTTGAAGACATTCTGCTTTTACTATATGATACACAACTAAGATCATTCAAACACAATTGTCTTTTTGCATAAATCAAAGGACAGATCATCATTTTAGTGTCTCAACATCTTATTTGAGATTGCATTTTAACTTGTTTCATTCTTGACAGGCATTGCAGCAATGTTAATGAATGCTGACCCCAATATAACTGTGTCTGAATTACGTCAGAGACTAATTCATTATTCCACAAAGAATGCAATCAATGATGTGTGGTTTCCAGAGGAACAACGACTCCTCACACCCAACAGAATTGCACAATTGGCTTCTCCTGAGCTGACAGGTAAGGGATTTAATATGGGTAAGTCAGTCATGACATTCCCAAATGTAATAATAGAACATAGAACAGTACAGCATAGAACAGGCCCTTCAGCCCACGATGTTGTGCCGACCATTGATCCTCATGTATGCACCCTCAAATTTCTGTGACCGTATGCATGTCCAGCAGTCTCTTAAACGTCCCCAATGACCTTGCTTCCACAACTGCTGCTGGCAACGCATTCCATGCTCTCACAACTCTGTGTAAAGAACCCGCCTCTAACATCCCCTCTATACTTTCCTCCAACCAGCTTAAAACTATGACCCCTCGTGTTAGCCTTTTCTGCCCTGGGAAATAGTCTCTGGCTATCAACTCTATCTATGCCTCTCATTATCTTGTATACCTCAATTAGGTCCCCTCTCCTCCTCCTCCTCCTTTTCTCCAATGAAAAGAGTCTGAGCTCAGTCAACCTCTCTTCATAAGATAAGCCCTCCAGTCCAGGCAGCATCCTGGTAAACCTCCTCTGAATCCTCTCCAAAGCATCCACATCTTTCCTATAATAGGGCGACCAGAACTGGACGCAGTATTCCAAGTGCGGTCTAACCAAAGTTTTTATAGAGCTGCAACAAGATCTCACGACTCTTAAACTCAATCCCCCTGTTAATGAAAGCCAAAACACCATATGCTTTCTTAACAACCCAGTCCACTTGGGTGGCCATTTTAAGGGATCTATATATCTGCACACCAAGATCCCTCTGTTCCTCCACACTGCCAAGAATCCTATCCTTAATCCTGTACTCAGCTTGCAAATTCGACCTTCCAAAATGCATCACCTTGCATCTATCCCAGATAACATTAGTTTGATTTCTAAACAAAAAACCTGAAAGGCATTTGTTACAATCGATTAGTGCAGATATTCTGGTATTGAGATTTGTTTATGCTGAAAGTGCAGACCCTGTGGATACGGTAGATAGATGGTACAGAGAAACAGGAATAGACACATACCACGAACCAGTCTAAACATTTATTCCTTATCGCTTAATATGCTAACATTTAGCTGTAGATCATTCAAAAAATGATTAAATTGTGTTTTGTTGAGGTGAAGGAAGAAACATGTCAGAAATACATTTAAAAGTCTTGACTTACCATATTTTGGGTTCCTGACACTCAAAGTGCACAGTAACCATGGTTACAGTGCTTGACTTACAATCCTGAAATGAAGAATTCAAATTCTACTGGATCTGTAGGCTGGCCCCAAATATGGGGTTTGAGCTATTCTTACCAGTGATTAGCATTTTGTTGTGTATAAACTGTAGAGCAGGGCATATATCCACTTGAATTTATATATGTGTAGTTTTCCTCATGGGAAGCTGCGCTCTTAACACTGAAATTTCCCAGGAAGTTCAGGGTTTTTGCGTTTCGTTGGTATCATCCCTTTGGTAAACACTTCGCGGCCACACCAAAAACATTATAGTGGAGGGGACAATCTAGTGAGTTCGTTATGGTTCCATAATTTTTTCCACAGGCAATCAGCTGCTCTGCCGGACAGTATGGTCGAAGAGGTCAGGGCTTGCACACTCAGCTAAAGCCGTAGTGCATTGCAATGAGAATGAGGAAATGTTCAGCTGCTCAAGTTTTTCAAAGAATGGTAAAAGGAGGGGTGAACACATACAAGTAAGAGATGAAGCATATAATGGTATAAACTCTATTTCAATATCTCAATTAAACTGGAACAAAAGAGGAAAGGATGGTTATTTTTGAAAGCTCATTAAGAAATGGAGGACAGAGATGGACTCTACTAAATGGAATCTACTAAAATACCATATTCGTAACAAGACAAAGATTTGCTTAAAAACGGGCTTTATCAAAAATTTATAAAGGGACAATCAAAATGTATTGTTGGGAGGTTGGGGAAAGAAATTTAGACAAGAAATGCTTCTTTATCTGTATATTTAACCACCAAAATGTCTTCAAAAATAACAAGTGCCTGCTCTTACAGATTCAGAGATGAGGCCTTTTGCACTTTGGAGTTTGCAGAAGAGTTTTTTTAAATTGAGCAGAAGGACAGTGCATGTTACATCCCAGCTTCCACCTTCCAATTTGCCAATCTATGTTCCTCATGAGATGGTAGGAACTGCAGATGCTGGAGAATCTGAGATAACAAGGTGTCAAGCTGGATGAACACAGTAGGCCAAGCAAAGGTCTTCATTTCTGAAGAAGGGTCTAGGCCCGAAATGTCGGCTTTCCTGCTCCTCTGCTGCTTGGCTTGCTGTGTTCATCCAGGTCTACACCTTGTTATCTATGTTCCTCATGAGTTAGACTACAACGTAGTAATTTCCATACTATCCGGTGGGGGAAACAAATCCATCAGTAGAGAGAGATGAATGGAAGTTCTCTGCAGATAAAAATTCATTTACACATCATTTCCCTTGTGGCTTCTCCGGTTTTAATTGATACCATATTACATAACCTTAGAGTGACTAAGATATTTTCTCTGAAAATAGAATTTGCTGTTTTATTTGGAAGGGATGCTTACAATCGTACAATAGATTTAAGACTGGAAGAACAAAATGAAATTGGGGATGAAGTCTTGTTATGCAAGCACTTTTGTGTTTGTGTTACCTGGAGCTGAAGGACATCTACTGTGGGTTTTATAAAGGCATGATCACTTCTTATGCTGCTCCTATCTGTTGTGGTATAACTCCTACTCTCCTCCATTTCGTTAAATTGAAAAATAAAAGTTTTTTTTGCAATACCTCATATAACATTGTCCTTGTCATTACCTTTTTAAAATTCTAACTCTGTCTTTACTATTTGGAGCCTAGGAATCCCATGGGATGAGGAAATGTATAGCTCATAATGCCTTTGGCAGTCAGGGAGTTTACGCAATCGCTAGGTGCTGCATCTGGCCAAGAGCTGAATGTCTTATTAATACCAGTTCTGTAGCTGATGGCGCTATACAAATGGCAGGCTGCCTACATAAGGACTATGTCCTCACTGGTAAGTGATGCTTCCAGACTGTTTGTTTTAATAGGCTTGGGTTGTCTGATAATGAAGCGGCAGATGGATTTCAACCCAGAAAAGTGTGAAGTGATTCATTTTGGAAGGTCAAATTTGAATGCGGAATACAAGGTTAATGGCAGGATTCTTGACAGTGTGGAGGAACAGAGGGATCTTAGGGTCCACATTCATAGATCCCTCGAAGTTATGACCCACGTTGATAGGGTTGTAAAGAAGGCATATGGTGTGTTGGCTTTCATTGGCAGGGGAATTGAGTTTAAGAGCCATGAGGTTATGCTGCAGCTCTATAAAACTCTGGTTAGACCATACTTGGAATATTGTGTTCAGTTCTGGTCACCACATTATAGGAAAGATGTGGAAACTTTAGAGAGAGTGCAGAGGAGATTTACCAGGATGCTGCCTGGACTGGAGGGCAGGTGTTATGAGGAAAGGTTGAGGGGGCTAGGGTTTTTTCATTGGAGCCAAGAAGGATGAGAGGTGACTTGATAGACTTTTACAGGATGATGAGAGGCATAGATAGAGGGGATAGTCAGTTATTTTTTTTCCCCCCAGGGCAGGAATGACTATTACAAGGGAGCATAATTTTAAGTGATTGGAGGAAGATTATTAGGGAGATGTCTGAGGTAGGTTCTTTACAAAGTGGTGAGCATGTGGAATGCGCTTGGAGTCTGTTACTTTACAGCCTTTTAAGCGACTCTTGGATAGGCACATAAGATATTAAAATGTAGCGTGTATGCATGGTTGATTGATCTTACTAGGACAATAGGTCAGCGCAACATTGTGGGATGAAGGGCCTAGACTGTGCTGTACTGTTCTGCTGAGAGGTGGCAAATGGAGTTTAATGCGGACAAGTGTGAGGTGATGCACTTTGGTAGGAGTAATCGGAAGGCAAAGTACAGGGCTAATGGTAAGATTCTTCAGTGTAGATGAACAGAGAGATCTTGGTGTCCATGTACACAGATCCTTGAAAGTTGCCACCCAGGTTGACAGGGCTGTTAAGAAGGCATACAGTGTTTTAGCTTTTATTAATAGAGGGATCGAGTTCCGGAACCAAGAGGTTATGCTGCAGCTGTACAAAACTCTGGTGCGGCCGCACTTGGAGTATTGTGTACAGTTCTGGTCACCGCATTATAAGAAGGATGTGGAAGCTTTGGAAAGGGTGCAGAGGAGATTTACTAGGATGTTGCATGGTATGGAGGGAAGGTCTTACGAGGAAAGGCTGAGGGACTTGTGGCTGTTTTCATTAGAGAGAAGAAGGTTGAGAGGTGACTTAATTGAAACATATAAAATAATCAGAGGGTTAGATAGGGTGGATAGGGAGAGCCTTTTTCATAGGATGGTGACGGCGAGCACAAGGGGGCATAGCTTTAAATTGAGGGGTGAAAGATATAGGACAGATGTCAGAGGTAGTTTCTTTACTCAGAGTAGTGAGGGAACGGAATGCTTTGCCTGCAACGGTATTAGATTTGCCAACTTTAGGTACATTTAAGTCATCATTGGATAAGCATATGGACATACATGGAATAGTGTAGGTTAGATGGGCTTGAGATTGTTATGACAGGTCGGCACAACATCGAGGGCCGAAGGGCCTGTACTGTGCTGTAATGTTCTATGTTCTATACAACTTCTCAGCCCTGCTCTGTGTTTCAGGCTGCAGCTCACACTCCCATACAAAGTATAGTGATGCAGCAATACCTCAAACAAACCAGCAATGTACAGGACAAACCGGGATAACCTCACATGCTACATGTTGCCAAGCACCAAGTCTCGAGTGTGAGGTGAAGGAACAGAGATCCACAGGCTTTCCAGAGGTGATGAAATTATGTTCTAAACACTGGCTGGATTAGTTTCTAAAATGCAGCCTCATTTAAGGACAGAAGTGGGCAAACCTTAAAGTTTCCAAATATAGATGTTTAAAATTAATTTAGCTGAAGGAAAGCCGCAGCTTGGACATGATAGTTAAATTTCTACATTTGCATAGTAACAATAAATCTTCACTAATTTTTTAAAACATGGCCAGGTCCATTTATGAAGAAAACTGGAGGGCTACCAGGCACATAACTAATCCCTTACTTTCACGTTCAAACATTTACCTCTGATTCTTTTACATAGAGTTACAGTATTCCATGTTTGTCATGTTCCAATATTTAGCTTGCATTTAGGCAGACTTATCAATTACCATGCAAAGTATCATATTAGATTCCAGTGTCATATCCCCAATCTACTGGTGTTTTCTTTTAAAAATACAGAAGTTTTTAATGATTATAAGGGATAAAATTGTACATCTTGGTCTTTGATTTCTGTCTGAGATTTGCACCTACCGCACACCTCCTGTAAAATATTAGCTATTTACTTAAGTGTACTTTTTGTGTTGTTACTAAATCTCCATAATGCCAGTTTACCTCACAATTTTCTATATAGACTTGTATCTCTGTCACCTTCTAAACAACATCTAATTTGTGCTATTCTATCCCTCTGGCCTGTCTGAGTAGCAAAGGATGGCACAGGAAGGGTAAACTCATAAGTAACATTATGATGGACAGCAAGAGCTTCTTTAAATGCATAAAAAGGAAGAAACGGCACAGAAGTTGAATAAATACTTTGCTTTAGCCTTCAAATTTTAAAAAAAGTACTAAATATTCAATGACAAAATGACAGGAAATAAATGTGATAACGATCACTGGAGAAATACTGGGGAAACTAATGGGGCTAAAGGTGAATAAGTCCCCCAGACCAGATGAGATGCATCATACAAAATTTAAAGGAAGTGGCTGCACTAGAGGTAATATTCCAGGCATTCTTAGATCCTGGAAGAATTTGAGGATTGAAAAACCACTAATTTTAAAAAGGGAAGAAGACAGGAATAACTGTAGGCCAGTTAGTATAATGTCTGTTATTGGGAAACTGTTAGAGACTATTATGCTGAATAAAGCAGCAGAGCATTTAGCAATACATAGTATGGTCAAGCAGAGCTGGCACGGCATCATGTCCGAGGAATTTATTAAAATTCTTCTGAGGAGGTATTAAGCAGTATAGATGGACGTAATATTAGGATTTTCAGAAGGTGGTTGATGACTTAAGAGCCCCATAGTGTTGGAAGTAGAATGTTAACATGGATTTAGGATTGGCTAACTAGCAGAAGGCAAAGTTGGTACAAGGGGAGCACTGATAGGCTGACAACCTGTAACTAATTGTATACGACAAGGATTGGTGCTGGGGCCATAACAATTTACAATATATATTAATGGCTCGGATGAGGAAAGCAAATGTACTATAGCCAAGTGTGTGAATGGCACCAAAAATAGGAGCAAAAGCAAGTGGTGAGGATGACAGAGTCCGTGTGGGGAATATAGACAGGTTAAATGGGTGGACAAAAACTTGGCAGATGGAATATACAGTTGGGGAAATAGGATTATGTCTTTGGCAGTAAAAATAGAAGAACTGAGTATTATTTAAATGTAATTGGACTGTGAATCTAAAAAGGTAGCATATAATTTTAGCAGGTAATAGGAAAGACATATAAAATGTTGGCCTTTAATATTCCGTTCCCTTTAAAGATAAAGTAGGGACATTTTGCTAAAACTATACAAGGCACCAGTCAGACCCTTTATTGAAGGAAAGAGATAGTGGCATTAGAGCAGGCCAGAGAAAGTCCACTAGGCTGGCAGGTTGGTGGGGTCTGTCTTATGAGGAGAGGTTGAGTAGATTGGGCCTGTACTCATTGGAGTTTGGAGGTATGACAAGTGACCTTATTGAAACATATAAGATTTTTAGTAGATTTGACAGGATAGGTGCAGAAAGTTTCTTTGTCCTTGGGGAAGAGTCTAGGGCCAGCAGTCTTAATCTCAGAATAAGGGATTACACATATAAAACAGATGAGAAGGAATTTCTTCTCTTCTTAAATCTATGGAATTTATTTTATCACAAAAGGGTTTTGAGGCTGGGTCATTGAGTACATTCAAGACTGAGTGATTTTTCTTTTGTCAGTAAGGGAATTGGAGTTATGAGGGAAAAGGCTGGAAAATGAAGCTGCTGATTTAATCATGAACTCAAAAAAGCAAAGCATAGTTCAGTGTGCTGTCTGCTTCTGTCTTCTGGTCTTAAATTGTCTTGTAATGGTTTTCTTTATTTGGTTAGCAAACTGAGATGGGTAAATTAGCAGCAGATAGAAGTTTGATCAGTTAGCTGGATGGTTGGTTTACAAATCAATGTGATACTAACAGTGTGGGTTCAATTCTCATTACTGGCTTAGGTTACAGTAAAGGACGTCCTTTTCAATCTCTTCCCCCTCACCTGAGGTGTAGTGGCCCTGAGGTTAAATCACCACCAGTCATCTCTCTCTAATGAGAAAGCAGCCCTACAGTCTGGTAAGGCTATGCCAACAGAGGTTGAGGTTAACTGATCACTAATACTGATTAAGTGAAATCCAATTTTTGGGCAGCAAATTTTTTTTAAAAATCAACCATCAGTAAACCAAACATTACTTTTACCTGTACTATCTCTGCAGTGTTCTCCACCATTCTTTGGTGAATATCAGACATTATGATCACCAGATATCCTCGCCCAGAATAAGACTTAATTTAATGATAGTTCTGTACTAAGAACGCTGTCACTGGTAAGATGCCTGAAACATTTTGCAAAAGATTCCTCTGACCATCACAAAGATACTTGCCCATTCAATCAACTGGAAAGCTGTAGGAGCACCTAATCTATGCAAAAAACTTTGCAAACATTTGGTGCAGTGATCACAGTTCTAATGTGAGTGGTTAAGTCTGGGTGTAAGAATCATAGAACTTCTACAGTGCAGATAAAGACCATTCAGCCCATCAAGTCCACACCAACCTGGGCCTCTTATCCCTGTAACCCCACACTTACCATGGCTAACCCACCCATCCCTGGATACTATGGGCAACTTAGCATAGCCAGTCCCCCTAATCTGCACATCTTTGGAACACTGGAAGCAACTGGAGCAAACCCACACACACACACACAGAGGATGTGCAAATACCACAGACACCCAAGGCATGAATTGACCCCAGGTCGTTGGTGCTGTGAGGCAACAATGCTAACCACCAGGCTACCATGCCACCCTAAGGTGATAGCTTTTAAGAAACTGAAGTTAAACTACATTAGCAATGTAACATTTTGCATAAGAGGTCCTATCATTTTCTTTAAATAATGGCTTGTGATCTTTTGGGAAAGTATATCTCAATTGTAATGGCATCGTTCACAGCAATCCTATTGTTTCTTTAGGCCTAGATTCTAATAGTATGTCAGGACAGTTTTGCTTTGAAGTCTTTGTTTGAATTACCAATGGGCTATCCTGTGATTTTTGACAGTTCAGATCTTTCTGTAAAGTGAGTTGCAATCGCGTGAGGCTTGACTTAGCTAAATATTGTTTTCAATAGCTGATCAGGAATATGACACTACACCAATGGCAGTTGATATCCATTGTTCAGATTGATTGGAGTGGTATAATTTCGTTTTACTTTTTGCTAACTAGTTGCTTTAAATTCCCAGGTGATGGTATCATGCGATGAAGGCTGGACACTGACTGGGTGCAATGCATATTCCCATGGCGCTCTCACTTACGGAGCATACGCTGTGGACAGCACCTGTACAGTAACCTGTTCAGGAAAAGGAAAAGGTGCTGCAGCTATCGCCATTTGCTGCTGCAAACGAAGAAGAGAATTGAAGCATGATGCCCACCTTAATTACAAGTAACATTTACAGCTGTCCCGTCCTCACATTTTCCTTCCTCCTTTCCTGCTGGCACAAACCCTTGCTGAGATGCCATTCACTGTCCTGAGAAAGGGCAGCCCTCTATTACTTTGTTCAAGTAACCAATCTTGCTACTTGTTAGATTAGGTGGCAAGTGTTGGTGAGCTCACTATGTGGATAGTTGAGTTTAATCTTAACCTGTTTGTGACATTTATATACTTCATAGCATCATTCAATGAATAACAATCGAATGTAAGAAACTAACCACTCTCCATCCAACACCCTCACCCCCTGCCTCACTCACTCTGTAGAAAGCCACAATGTTAGACAATCTGTTTGATTCAACTTTTAGTTTGGGCACTTTTTTTTTCTTTATTCAATGCTCCAAAAACATGACTGCCTAGAAATTACTTTGTAAAGAGAAAATGTGAATAGTGGTGTAATCTATGACAGGTCAGTAAGCACAGTGATCCTGCTCATTCTAATTATTTTTCAGAAATGAACCTTCATACTTTGAACTTTAAAGAATATTGAACTGAGGAAAATGCAGCATGTCATTCCAGTACTTGAAGCATTTGTGAACCCACCATCCACCTTGACTGTGGGTGTAAAAATATTTTATTTTGCATCTATTTCCATCCAAAATCACCTACTGCAGCTAGCTGTACAAGATAATCTCTGCCTAGAATAAGCATCACATATGTTGGTGTTCAGACTTTGTGAAATTAATGGACAAACAATGGAAGTGAAGAATGAAACTGTTCTATAGTCTTAGCAATATCTACTTGATTTGAATGATTACCAATTAAAATAATGGGTATTGGATAGGTAAAAGTAAGCTTTATATTGACAATTTTCAGTTTATAGAACATAGAACAGTACAGCACAGAACAGGCCCTTCAGCCCACAATGTTGTGCATGATCAAAACTGTGGCAGTTTTCCTCATACTGCCACCTGTAACAGTTTTAATTGAACTATTGAGTCTAAGTTGAGACTCTTCAGGTAGAGATGGGTGGTATATAGAGATGTGCTCCTGAGATGCTGCTTGGCCTGCTGTGTTCATCCAGCTTCACACTTTGTTATCTTGGATCTGCAGTTCCCATTATCTCTGGGTGGTACAATGGCTTTGCATCTCAAACTATTTGTAATGAAAAGAAGCATGATTCCTGGTGAAATGTGTTAGAAAAAGCAGAGTGATAGGAAAATATCAAATTCTCTTGTCTATGTCATTGGGAAGAATCAAGACTAGACACTGCAATGTTCTGTTTTTTTAAAACTGAGGTTTTAGTGAGCATTTCTGGTAGAGAAATAAAATACCAGGAATCTTTCATTCCACCACAGTGAAAACTCCAAATTCATTGCTTCTATGAAACTTTAATTTTTCAAGGATTTATTTCCCTCCTTATTTACAAATGATTTACATTTCTCAGTGCAGATGGTTGGTTTGCTCCTTTAGTAATGTTTGGAAAAGGTGCTTGTGAGAATTTGACTATTTATACTATTTGAAGCACCCAGCACCACTGCAGTTGTGCATGATAGTGAGATACTGCTAGGTTTCTTACTGCTCAGCCATTGGGTTAAATGAAATATTACAGGTTTAGGAAGAGAGTATGAATGCCGATGTCATTGCTTCCCCAGCTCAGCAAAGCCAAAGAACGCATCTGGACAAACAGCCTCACATACGGATTTTAAATAACTATTATCTCTCTCCAGGAGTTGGGATTATGAGCAGAGGGATTCCAATTTTGATCCCTTGTCAGCCAGTCTTAGCAAGAGTTGGAATTTGGACAGTGTCATTTGTTCCAGTCTCATTGGACAAAAAAAGAGGAAAATACAACAGTGAGAAGTTTTTGTTGGTAGAACATTTAAGTGTTCTAAGATCTTTTCGGCTAAGCATAAGGAGCTGTGTGTTAAATTACTGTGTTCACTGTACATTCATGCAGGAAAAACAGCAGCTGGGAGAACATAGTTTCAGGTTATCAGCAACTCAGAACTGTATTCCACCTCAGCCTGGTTCATTGTGTACTTGATTTCTCCACAAAGAGAAAAAAAAATCACCCTAAACCAAAACCAGTGACTGCAAGTTTCTGGAGTAGCTGCATGAGCAAAAGTTGTTTCTTTTTAAAAAAAAACATTCACAGGATGTAGGTGTCACTAGCAACACATTGCTGGAGGCCTGGTATCACATCACTCAGCATCAAAATATTCCATTGTACCACCAGGTTCCATTTGCTCTAAACATTTGTAAATACTTTTGAGGTTGTGTGATTACACTCTACATTTTTGTACTGATTTTTATATGCTTGACACATTTATTAATAAAACAATTCTAAAGTTCCTTTTTTGGTATACTGTTCTTTTGCCTCAACATGTTGGCATAGACCAAGGTGACCTGGAGCTCTTCAAATGTCAACACTTCTTTGAAAATAAAGGACATTATATGCATGTCGACAGTATTTAACGTGGCAACTACACAATTCGCATTAGGCTGCTATCTACTTCATTGATATGGTCCGGCAGCAGAGATGGCAACTAGGCAAAATGAATACGAGAATAGTGTAATGCAAATAAACTTTTGAATCAAGTAATTTTAAGCTTTTGATAGGAAAGTTTTTTTAAAAAAAACTCTCTTCACATTCTACAAGCAAGTGATGTTAAGAAATGCAAGCTCGCCATTAGCTATTTGTGTCCTGCATAGACAACTGTATTCACTCTAAGCTCTGCCAATGTAGCAAGCATGCAGCACTTGAGGCATACAGGTCATGGAGTTAAATTATAACACAATATATCAAAACACTAGAATTCTTCTGTGATAATGGGAACTGCAGATGCTAGAGAATCCAAGATAACAAAGTGTGGAGCTGGATGAACACAGCAGGCCAAGCAGCATCTCAAGATCATAAAAGCTGACGTTTCGGGCCTAGACCCTTCTTCTGTTTCTTTTTGAAGTATCACTATAGCAATTGGCCTATCTGCAACCATTTGAACTTTGGTCAGATGGAAACGCCTGTTCTACTTTTCCAAAGTTAGAAAAAAGCTGCAGAGGAGAAATACATTCATCATAGAAAACAAAAATTAACAGAAAAGTCATTCATTCATAGGCTGAGAGCGTTTCTTTGTAAACAAAAGGAATATTTTCAAGTCTTGCACTTTCTTATGAATTAACTGAGAACCTGTAGATCCCTGTTGCTTCTTCTGTGCAATGCCTTAGCCAGAGGTGATGTGGCAATAAATCAGCATTACTGTCACTAGGTTTGCATCTAAAATAGGTGGGAAAATACATTGCAATGAAGATTTTACTAGAAATTTACTAGTGGATAGGTATAGCTGCCCATATTTGAAAGACACAAAATGACTGACTAGGGATAAACAAAATTAAAAAAGCCTACTCCAGCATTTAGACTCAAAATGACAGACAAGTAATGGAAACAGAATTAAATACTTGCTTTGGCATTGAAGTGAAACACAGTGGAACAGGGGTTACTCCAAGGTCAAAGAGGGCCGCTGCACATTCAGCCAGAGACAGTTTGATAACAGACTGTCCAAGGATAGTCACCAATTCAACAATCTACAACAGGCGATTGATTCTAGCCTCATTAATGAAAAGATTTTGTCCCATTTGTTGAACAGTGTCATTTTTAAAAAAAAGTGTAAATCTCAGTCCCTAAGACAGTCAGCGTAACTTATCATGCAGCTGTGACAACAGCTGAAGTTATTTTGTAGTAATCAGTTGTTTCTTGGAAGTTATTTACAATATTAAGAAATAGGTTCTAAAGATTCTTCAGATAATCAAAGAGATGGATTTCAATGTTAATTATAGATACACATACATAACCAAAATATAATAGAAGTATTAAGGGAAAACATTCAAACACAGACGTGAAAGTTAATTCATCTTGATAAACTTGAATCACTAAAAAGATGCCTGGCACATCCTGTGCAAAACAAAGTGCTCGCAATTCATTAGCTAAAGAGTGCTAACAGTAGAAGTAGCTGTAAAACTTTACATATAACTAACTTTATAATAAAAATTAATATTACTAATCTCATAGCAGTTAGTTAGAACCAACAGCCTTGTATCTCTTATGTATAATTGGGATTTTGGGAAAATATGCGGAGTGACAGAATTTGATAGAGGTAGCAAAGGAGTACAAGGGGCAACCGAATTCAAGCTATCCTTAGAGATACACAAGTCCAGGACATGTCCGAAGGAGTATAACCAGTAACTTTGGAATGCAAATCAATAGGACAAATAGAAAGGTCCCAAGCCTGGAGATTGCAGAGTTAAACATCATAAGAACCTGGGGCTGTTCATAGGAGTGCCCATCATTGATTAGATGATTCACAGGACTGGACATACACAATGAGGAGAAGGGCACAGGGACCAAGTTGTATGTGATTATTGCACCACAAAATGTGTAAAATTGTTGTACCTCACTGTGAAAATCAGGCGGTTATCGATCTCTCTTCTGGTCCGACCTGAAGATTAAGGGTACAACTGAGTTCTCATGTCGAGGCCAGATTCTGGGAAGATCTTTGCCCCTCTCCCTGCACGAACCAGTGATTGCTTCAATAAAAATAAAAAATGTGCCTGAATCCTGCCTGCCTCCTGAGTCTTTATTCCCAGTTGGAAGTTTTTGCTTCTACAAGAGAAACAATTTGGCAGTTGAAATTTCACATGGATGAGTGTGAGGTTAAGCATTTCAGTTGTAGAAAAAGCTACTTATTATCTAAGTGGAGAGAAACTTCAGAAGGTTTCAGCGCAGAGGGATCTAGGTGTCCTCACGTACCATTTGCAGAAAGCAGATATAGAAGGCAAATGGAATTTTGGTATTCATTGCTGAAGAAATAAGGTAAAAAGGTAGGGAAGTGTTGCTGTAACTGTACAAGACATTAGTGAGACTGCACCTGGTATACAACTTTTAGTTCCCTTACTTGAGGAGAGATGTTATTGCAAGAAGTTATTGCAGATGTTATTGGAGGCAAGTCAGAGGATGTTTAAAGAACAGAACAGTACAGCACAGGAACAGGTCCTTTGGCCCAACATGTCTGCGTCAACAGATGATGCCGTTCTAAACTAAAAACCCTTTGCCTCTATGCTGTCTATTCCCTTCTTATTTATGTATCGTTGATTCCTCTTAAATGTTCCTATTATATTTCTACCTCCACCAACTCTTCTGACAGCGCATTCCAAGCACTTACCACCCTCTGTGTAAAACACTTGGCCCTCACATCTTCTTTCAACTTACCACATTCTACCTTAAAGCTATGTCCCCTAGCAACTGACATTTCCACCCTGGGAAAATGACTCCGACAATCCACTATATTCAGGCCTCTCAATTTTGTAAACTTCAATCAGATTGCACCTTATCTTTTCACGTTCAAGTGAAAACAAACCAAGTTTATCCAATCTTTCCTCATAACTATTGCCTGGTGACCACTCCCATATCTACATCAACAGAGCTGTGGTAGAGAGGCTTGAGAGCATCCAGTTCCTCGGAGTGACAATAGCCAACAATCTGCAGTGGTCCTCCCATGTAGTTGCAATGGTCCAGAGGGCAGAACAATGCCTCTTCTTCCTCAGATGAGTTAGGAAATTCAGCATGTGAATAAGGACTCTCACCAACTTTTACAGACATACCATAGAAAGCATTCTATCTGGGTACAGCATGGCTTGGTATGGCAACTGCTCTGTCCAGGACTGTAAGAAACTACAGGGAATTGTGAACACAGGCCAGATCAGCATGCAAGCCAACCTGCTGCCCATGGGCTCCACCTAACTTCTCATTGCTACAGAAAGGCATCCAACATTATTAAAGACTCCTCCGACCCCAGCAATAATCTCCAAACTCTATCAGGCAGAAGATACACAAGTTTTAAACACACATACCAACAGGTTCAAGAACAGCTTCTTCTTGTTGTTATTACACTGTTAAATGGATCTCTCGATAATTTCAAATCGAATGTTGATTTTGCTTTTGTGCACCTCCAGTGTAATCATAACTCTGTATGCCTTGCTAAATCTAGCCACCCAATGATCTATGTGCCCTTGTATGTTATGATCTGTCTGTACTGCACTCAAAACAAAACTTTGGCATTATACTTATGTACACACCAACAATAAATCAAATCAAAACATCCTGGTACCCTTTCTGTACCCTCTTCAGAGACCTCCACATCCTTCTAGTAGCAACCACAATTGTGTAGAATATTCCAAATGGGGCCTAACTAAAGTTCTATACAGCTGCAACAACTGGTCAATTTTTATACTCGATGCCTTGATCAATTAAGGCAAACATATCACATGCCTTCTTGACCATCATATCCACTTGTGTTTCCAATTTCAGGAAACTGTAGACCTGCACACCTAGATCCCCTTGTATGTTGAGGCTGCTAAAGGTTCTGCCTTTTCCTTGAACTTCTCTCCTGCACTAGATCTCCCAAAATGCATTACCACACATTTGTCTGGAATAAATTCTCTCCGTCATTTCTCTGCCCAAGTCTCCAGCTTACCTATATTCTGCTACCTCCTTTGGCAATCTTCTTCACTATCAGCAGGTCCACCAATCTGCAAACTTACTAATCAGGCTGCCTACATTCTCCTCCAATATATATATTAGAAACAATGGGAGTTCCAGCATTGATCCCTGTGGAACAACCTGGTCACAGATCTCCAGTCGAAAAAATACCCTTCCACTGCTACTCTTGTCTTCTATGACTAAGCCAGTTCTGCGTCCATCTTACCAGCTCACTGCACATACCATGTCACTTCACCTTTTGTATCAGCCTGCCATGAGGGACCTTATCAAAGGGTTTACTAAAGTCCATATGGACAATAGCTACTGCTCTGCCCTCATCAATCACATTCCAAGAGGTGGTTGCAGTAGTATTGGCACTGCGTCATTGGTGAGCCTGGCTCAAGACTCATGGTAGCAGCGGCAAGGGTGATCTGGACATTTTCTTTTCCTTTTATTCCTGTTTCTTTAATTTCAGCTCGCGCTTTTAATTCAAACTATTGTATCCTAAGATGTCACAGGAGAGTGGCGACTCAACACTTTTCACTACACACATGTATGCATTACAATAAAATCTACTCAAGTTTGTGAGATACTACCTTTGCTGCATGAAGTCATGCTGCCTATTGCTAACTAGTCTATATTTTTCCAAATGTGAGTGAAGACTGATTTTAGACATGAAGGGGCTGTCTTATGAAGAGATTCAAAGTAGGACAGAGGATGTTTCCTCATGGTGCAATCTAGAATATGAAGGGGTAGCAGATTTTAAACGGCCACGAATCTGTGGAATTCATTAGAGGATGGTGCATGCTGGGCCATTGAGTACATTTAAGTAGGAGGCAGACACATTTTTAATTAGTAATAGGCTGAAGGGATATAGGAAATAGGCTGGCAAATGGAGTTGAAGCTGAGATAGGATCAGCCATGACTGTATTGAATAGTGGAGCAGGCTTGAGCAGTACAAATGTGGTGAATTTTTGAAATTTAACATATTTGTATTTGCCCTCATGAATGCAAAATGATTGTTTTTGACAACATCCCTCTTGCCAGCAAAATTCCAGATAAATAAATGTCCTTTCCTTTTTGCATCAAAGTAATTGGCCTTTGCTGCTAAAAACAAAAGCATCCATAAACAACTTGTAAAAACTGTCTTTAATATCAAAACAAAAATCTATATAAGAAAAATGAACAGCAAACCAAAGGAGGTTGTAGCTATGAGGAAGACTCACAGGACTCAAAATGTTAATTCTATTTTCTCTCAATAGATGCTGCCAGATTTGCTGAGTTTCTCCAGCAATTTTTTTTGATTGACATTTTACAAGGGTTGTGCTTGGTCAAAGATGGATTTTACGAATGATTTGAAAGCAAAGGATTTAGAGATCCAGGAGGTTTTATGGTGTGAATTCCAGCCAATGCATTGGCTGGTAACTGAAGGCACAGACACATGATGGTAGGGTAACAGGATCGTGGGATGATCAAAACATGCAGGTCAAGTGAGCAGAGTTTCTTATCATTTAATATGTTTGGAGAATGCTTAGGAGATGGGAACATTGGTTTGATCTGATTTGTTTTTTTTGTCATATGTACCAAAATACAGTGAAAAGCTTTGTTTATGAGCGCTATAGGCAGATCACAGCAAGCAAGAACGTACAGATGAATAAACAAGGATGAGAATATCAGACATAATTGGAGCAGCCACACAAATACAAGAAGTCAGAGTTTGGGAATTCTGCAGCAATTAACTCACATTCTGACTGCCCAAAACCTGCCCATCATCTACACAGTCAGGGATGTGATGGAACACTTACCCCATTTATCTCTAGGAGTTCAGCTTCAACAACACTGAAGGAACTTGACACCATCCAGGTCAAAGCAACCCACTTGAGTGGCACCATATTTACAAATATAAGACCATAAGACATAGGAGTGGAAGTAAGGCCATTCGGCCCATAATGTCCACTCTGCCATTTAAATCATGGCTGATGGGCATTTCAACACCACTTCTCTGCACTCTCGCTGTAGCCCTGGACTCCTTTTGAGATTAAGAATTTGTCGATCTCTGCCTTGAAGGCATCCAATGTCCCGGCCTCCACTGCACTCTGCGGCAATGAATTCCACAAGCCCACCACTCTCTGGCTGAAGGAATGTCGTCTCATTTCAGTTTTAAATTTATCCCCTCTAATTTTAAGGCTGTGCCCACGGGTCCTAGTCTCCCCGCCTAACAGAAACAACCTCCTAGCGTCCACCCCTTATAAACCATCTACTCCCTCCACCACTAATGCTCAGTAGCAGCAGTGTGTACTATCTACAAGACGCTCTGCGGAAATTCACCAAAAATTCTTACAAAGGACCTTCCAAACCAATGACTACTTCCACCTTGAAGGACAGGGGCAGCAGATACATGGGAACACCACCACCTGCAAATTTCTTTCCAAGCCACTCACCATCCTGAACTGAAATACTTCACCATTCCTTCGCTATCGCTGAGTTAAAATCCTGGAATTCCCTCCCTAGGGGCATTGTGGGTCAAGCTATAGCACGAGGACTGCAGTGGTTTGAGAAGGCAGCTCAGTACGATCTTCTCATCAGAAGCACTGGACAGGTAATAAATGTTGATGCAGCCAGCAGCACCCACATTCCACAAGTGCATAATAATAAATATTCTGAGGATTAGCATTAACTAGAAATTGAACAGGACCAACCACATAAATTCTGTGGCTACAAGAATAGGGCAGGAGCTAGGAATTCTGAGGTGAGCAAATCAGCTCCTGTTTCCTTAAATCTTGTGCCTTGCAAAGTGCATGTCAAGAGAATGATGCAATACTTCTGGATTAACACAGCTTCAGTAGCACTTTAAGGAGCTCAACACTATCCCGAACAAAGCAGCACACTTGACAGGCAACCCAGCTGCCACCTTAAACATTCATTTCCTTCACTATGAACATAGTAGCAGTAAATCACACGATGAACAACACGTGGTGCAGTAACTCACCATGGCCTTTTCAATCCCACACTTTAAGATGAGCGAGAGAAAAATCAGGGAACTACAGATCTGCTAGTCTGATGTCAGCCTTAGGGAGATTCTGGACTCCATAATAAAGGGTGCGATTACTAGATTTTAAAAACTGGCGTCTGTTTGGACAAAGTCATCAATGATTTACAAAGAGGAGATCACGGTTGACAAATCTAACAGAATTTGTTTCTGTATCTTATTAGCTGAGTCAGTGAGTTCGAACTGGTGGATGTTGTATATTTGGATTTTCAGAAGTTTTTGTCCCAATAAAAGTCCCACACAAATGGTTAGTAAACAAATTTAAATGGAGGGATTTGGGGGGTGATCTATCAGCCTGGAACTTATTCACAGCACAATCAGTGTACCTATGCTTCATGAATGCGGCAGTTCAAAAAGGAAGCTTGATACTACATTCTTGAGGGAAATTAGGAATGGACAAGAGGTGCTGGCCTAACCAGTGATATCCAGACCTCATATGAATCATAAACTCCCTCTCATATTTCTAGTGATGTACTTACATGTATTGCAGCAGTGCAAGAAGGTAGCTCACCACTTTTCTCTCAAGGGCAATAAATGCTGGCTGTGCCAGTGACAGCCACATTTCCAAAACAAATATATACATAAAACCAAGCTGTTTAAGAAAGCTAGCTGTTTGTGAAAAGTAGAAAGTGATTCTGTCACTTTACTTTGGATGGAATAGGCACATTCCAGTGATTGATAATATTTTGGAAAAAGTAAACTGTCTGAAATAGCAGCAACTTGGCAAAGGCCCCAGGTGAAATACCCTGATGTCCAATAAGCTGTTTAAGACCTGCAGACTCAATTTAAATAATAGTGCTTGAAAATCATTTGAGGAACAGAGATAATGGGAACTGCAGATGCTGGAGAATCCGAGATAACAAAGTGTGGGGCTAAAGTCGGTGGAGTGGTGGACAGTGTGGAAGAATGTTGCAGGTTGCAGGGAGACTTGGATAAACTGCAAAATTGGGCCGAAAGGCAGCAAATGGAATTTAATACGGATAAATGTGAGGTGATTCACTTTCGGAGGAATAATGGGAAGGCAGAATACCGGGTCAATGGAAAGATTCTTGGTAGTGTAGATGTGCAGCGGGATCTTGGTGTCCATGTACATAGATCCCTGAAAGTTGCCACCCAGGTTGATAATGCTGTTAAGAAGGTTTACGGGTGTGTTAGGTTTTATTGGTAGAGGAATTGAGTTCTGGAGCCATGATGTCATGATGCAATTGTACGAAACGCTAGTGCGGACTCATTTGGAATATTGCGTGCAGTTCTGGTCGCCCCATTACAGGATGGATGTGGAAGCACTGGAAAAGGTGCAGAGGAGATTTACCAGGACATTGCCTGGTCTGGAGCGCAGGCCCTATGAAGAAAGGCTGAGGGACTTGGGTCTGTTCTCATTGGAGAGAAGGAGGAGAAGAAGGGATTTAATAGAGACATACAAGATGATCAGAGGATTAGATAGGGTGGACAGCGAGAGGGTGATGACTTCAGCTTGTACAAGGGGGCATAGCTACAAATTGAGGGGTGATAGATTTAAGACAGATGTCAGAGGCAGGTTCTTTACTTGGAATGGTATGGGCGTGGAACGCCCTGCCTGCCAATGTAGTTAACTCAGCCACATTAGGAGCATTTAAACAGTTCTTGGATAAGCATATGGATAGTGATGGGATAGTGTAGGGGCAGGGGCTTAGATTAGTTCACAGGTTGGTGCAACATTGAGGGCCGAAGGGCCTTTTCTGCACTGTATTGTTCTATGTTCTAAGAACACACCAAGCCAAACAGCATTTTAGAAGCACAAAAACTGACATTTCGGGCCTCAACCCTTCATCAGAAAAAGCTGAGGAACACAGTCGTCTTACAGACACAGGTGGTGTTAGAAGTTTCATTCTAAACTCTAGAATTAGCTGTGGAACAATTACTTAGGCCTGTCAGCCTTCACAATGTACAGCTGAGAAAAATGCTTTTGAGGAGCAATCTGCAATAGTGTTTTGTCAAGAGTTATCCAAGATGGTCTTTTCTCATGATACAAACAATTGACAAAATTTGCCTAAGGCTGGCACTAACCACTTTCACAGAATGAAATTTGGATGCTTAACTGGGTTGAGAAGATGCACACTCTTAATTTCAGTGGTACCTGTTTTAAAAGGTCTTGTAGTTCTTGGTTACACAGCGTAACAAGCATGTTTGCTTGAAAAATTGCATATTAAAACCAACAGATTGGGTGGACTTTATTCTTTTTAAAATCATTTCGTTTTATTAAGGTACTTTTCATACTGTGTTTTTGTTTTGAAAAGGAAGATTAACATTACACCTTCAAACATTCCCTGGGCAGTACAGAACTCAACTGCCAACACATCTGGACAATGTACCATTATTTGTATTGATTCAAGAATGAAAAACAAAGCCTTGCTAGTTGCGCTTTTTTGCCTCTTGGGTTAAAGAACAAATTCAATTTCTCTCCCCACAAAACAGATGGGTTAATCACTCACAAATAACTGTGTGCCTTTCAGAGTCTTCTTTTGGACCAACATCCATAATCCATTGGATACTAGTCAAACATGCGATCTAATGATCAGAAAAACTGGATTTTATTCTTTTCCTCCTTTCTGCCAATTTCAGAGTCTACGGGGATATTGCACTCAGGTTTTTCTTTAAGAAACAGTTTACAGAGTTAACATCCTGCATGACACCAACACATTTTTCACAGAATCAGGTTATTAGAGAGAGGCAGCCATGAGAGAATACACATTGATTACATGATTCTTTAAAATAAATCAGAGGATCTTCACAAAGACTGCAATTTTCTTTCTCTCCATGAAATATTTTGAAGGCAAAATATCCAACCACTGTACATCATGTTCAGATAAAACATTTTAACACAGAATTTGGAAACACTTTCTCAAGTGAGGTTCAACATTTTGAAAGCAAGAAGTATTTTAAATGGCACATTTATCTTCTCTGTAACAATGGAATTTTTGGGGGGGGGGGGTGGGGGTAACAAAGAATGTTTTCTCCCGAACAGCACCAGGAAGACCAATGGCACTGGATAAGTACAGCTCTTAATTATAATTGTCAGAGGAACACAGTTCTTCTCTTTAAACAAGAGACTGCAACATACTTATTGCACATTCAAATCAAATAATTAAGATGTTTACAAATGTTTAAAAAGTACATTACTGTCAGGAGTTACTCAATACTTTTACAAAATCAAAAATATTTTTAAGCCATCATTAAATAAAAACTATAGGAAATCATTTCTTAAAGGAGAATATTATACCCAGGAATCCAACAAATTACAGATTCACTAAGTACTACTAATCAAATCTGCATAGGATCTGAAAACTTCAATGCACTTTGCGTAGCCCTTCTGTATCTTATGAAGCCTCTATTTTGTCCATTTTTTATCCACCCTAGAGACAACCATGTTATAATGAAGGATCAATTCAACCGTGAAACAGCAATGACACATCAAGTACATCAGGATTTCCATTTCCATCATAACTGTCTCAAAAAGTTAAGTGGCTTGTATATATCATTTTAAGTTCCATTTTGTTATTCTGAATTAAGGTCAAAATTAGCTTCAAAGAGCTGGGATGGTGACTGGTATTTGGCAATCAATTTGCTTTCAGTAAAAAGACATCAGAATTGCAGTCAATGGTTTCTGCCAAAACAGCCACAAATCATATTTAAAGGGTTATCAACAGAAGACCAACAATTTTACTTAAAAATTAGAAAAAAATCTCAATAGTTCCATCCATTTCTCAAGTGCTACTTTGTTATGTATATGGGTATTACATTTACACATTGAAACAAAAGGACAAGTGTGAGAATATTAACGTTAGTCCAAAAAAAGATTGCTTTATTATTCTAGAGCAAAAAAAAGAGTACACCGAATTCCTTGAAACAGGAAACTGATTAGAAAGGCATATGATTGTGTGGCCTTTGGGAGCAGGGTTTATGGGGGCGGAGAAGAAAAGATGAGTGACTGGTCAGGGTATAAAATAAAACACTGTTCATCCATGATGCATAAATTCCTAAGCAGTTTTATTTGCAGACATTTGCATAAAAGTCCAGTACTCAAAAGGGTAAAAATAACTGCAATTAAATTCTCTCCAAGCCATCCCCAATGAATTGCAGAACAGCTATATTGGCTTGTAACAGAAATCCAAATTCTATGGGAGTTGGTAATTTATAAAGGAACACTTAACAACACGAAAGCAGCTAAGGCTTGAACGCTGCAGTTATATTGAAGATCTACTACCTCAATTCAAGATGAAAACCCTCATTCTAATCCCCTCCTCCCTACCTTTGGGCAACAACCTGCAGCTATTTGGAGAAGTGGCAACAGAAATAGGTAATTTGTTTTTGTTGAACATGCAGCCTAATATTTTTCAATTGTTAGAACAGTTTGCCTATTACCTAGAGACAAGTTTAACTCCTGTAAGATTTATTATAATTAAACTGTATCTTTTACTAAATGAAAACCGAAAGAACTGCAGATGCTGTAAATCAGAAACAAAAACCGTTGCTGGAAAAGCTCGGCAGGTCTGCTGGACCTTGTCGGCTGAGCTTGTCCATCGACTACTGGTTTTGTTCCGAGTCTGCATGTGTGCGTGTGTCTGTCTGTCTGCGTGTGTCTATGTAATATCTTTTGCTGATCCATGCCATTTTTCAGCCTAGCTGGATGAGAACTAATTTGATGAGACATTAACTTCTCTATCCACATACTGTCGACTCCTAGGTAAGTCCTTTTGACTGGAGGCAATGGCTTCCAATGCTAATGCTCACACAAGTGGGTAAAATTTCAATCTTTGCTCATCTAATTGGTCAGCAGAACTGCTGGAGATGTACAAGCTATAAATAATGGGCTTTTTGAACTGGAATGTGTACAATTGGAGACTGTACTGTGTGCGCGCGCTAGGAACTAAGGGAGATGGTGAAGTGAGAAGGCAGTTTTCTGCTAGTTGATTGCTCTAATGTATTCAACTTATACCTCAGTTTAGTTCAAGCAGTAATAACAAAACTATTTTGGCTACATATTAAAAACAAAACACACTGACTGATCACTATGTTAGTCATCCCAAAAAAGAGGAAAAAAGCATTAAATTGGTTAAATTAAACTTAAATTGACAACGTGGTCAGCATACAACTGTTCAGTTATATACAGACAGCTATGACTCCTAATCCGAGACTCTAATAGTGGAAATGTTAATTAAGCTTTTGGGGAAGGAAGGGGAAAGAGAGCGAGAAGAAGTGTACTCCCCAGTGTCAGATCAGTGCTAGAAATTTGTAAACAGTCTGAACTACAGTGGTTAATTTATTAAATCAGATTATGTTCATGTAACATTATTGCAATTGTAACCCATTTTGGCACAGTGGCTCAAATATAACTTCTCAGACTGCAGTACAAAAGAAAGGCGGAACAGAGGAAATGCAAGAACTGAACTCCAAAATCCATTCTCCTGTGCTTACTTTCATGTAGCTGCCTTGAATATAAAGGTTATTAAAAAGTCTGGTAACTTAGTTCTGCTCTTGGACACAATTACATGAAAAGGAACAAAACAAAATTACAGGGGCGAGTTTTGAAGAAGTGATGCTGTTGGAATGTACTTATTAGGTTGAAATAAACAAAACTCAAAGTTAGGAACAGCAACCAAAAATACATGCCCAGGGCCGAGCAGTGGAGCAGGTTAGTAGACTGGTCAATTCTGTAAATTCAAATTCAACTTCAAAGCAGGAGGTTAAAAATATTCTCTTCCTGGCCGCTGTAAATGTTTTACTCAAAATTAGTTTGAAAGAATCTCTAAACCTGGTTCTTGTGACAGTGAGTTTGCCTTGCAGAACTCCTGAAAGGCTTAATGTGGAAAATGGAAATGTCACACTGTTGTTTTTCTGAGACTGGAATAAGGTATATAGTTTGGGACACAGGAATCTTAACTCTGCATCTGACCCATAAATGTAACCAATGATAGTGGATACCAAAAAAATGAACGTAACAAGAACTGCAGACGCTGGAGTCAACATCTATAAGTAACATCCCTTAAGTTTGATAGCATAAAGTAACTGAAATGAAGTGGACATGAGAACATGAGTAACTTGTAATTAATTTTTGCTGTCATCCATTTTGCCCACTTTAATGAGACAGGATAAAACAATACTGCAGTACCTACTTCAAATAAGCAAATCAAAAGCACTAATGAGCATGTAACTTTCAATATTCCTGCCCTTCAGCATCAGGATTATTAAAGAAGTTGTTGAGGATTTGCAATTAATGCCACTGTGCAGCTGTAACAGATGCTCTCTTGGATATTTATAAAGACAGCCACAGCTAGAATCTAACCAATCCCACTGTCACTACCTGGTAATTTTGTTGTGCCAAGGCTTCATTTTAAGAACCAGCAAAAATAATAAAAAGGCACTTGTGGCCATCTGTGCCTTTGGTTTTGTGGTCCAGAGCAGACAGCATAATTTGACAAAAGCCCTGCCCCCAGTGTGTCACTCTTGGTACGTGTGACTGTACAGTAAGGCAGAGGATCAAGGCTTATTCATTGAAATATTGGCAAAAAAACACTCCTAATGTCAAAAATCTCTTGCACCCTCACCCCCAAAAAAAATCATAAACTGGCACAAAGTGGAGGCTAAAAAAATGACTGGGATGCTGACAGCAATTGTGACTTGTGTGCATCTCACTCAGCACACAGTCATTCCATCTGCACAATTCAGCCCAAGCAATCTCATTGATTTCCAGTGATTCCCAGGAGGTAATTTTCGTCATAATAACTGATTATTCTATGGCAGCATTTTGGCAGATTGAATAGTCAGTCTATGATTCAACAATGGGAAGTGATGCTGCAGTCAATCCACAGATAAGTATTCAGATTTCCAAAGGTTCCAACAACACTGGAAAAACAAAAACCAACACGCTCTTACCCCTTTCACTGGCATAACCTAAATATAGGTCCGAATAAGCTGCCTCCAGGTTGATGCATTTCTTCTTAGGTTTACATTATTACCTTCATCTTTGTTAGCAATTAACATCATGTTTCACATTGGTTGGGCATTTAAGTTAATTGGAGCCTGCTTATAGCAATAAATGAATTTGAATACAGCACAAGTTAGCCAACAGCAGACAGAATTTAACATAAAAGTGACCATTTTGATTAAAAAGAGCTATTCAACATACATTAACAAAACAAACAACTTAAAAAAAGTTCATTTTTAAATGTTATACAAACACCTTTAAAACCCAGTCAGAAAACAGCATTATACTATATGTCCTCTTCTACATTGTCACAGGCCAGTGAAAGGATTAAAGCACTGTACAGTTAAATGTTCTAATAATAAAAAGGACAAATGCTCAAGTAGTAACCCCAGACTTTATGCTCAATCCTGGATCCACTACAGCAGCTGAATTCATAACCCCAGTTCCAATTTTGTTTGGAGGCAAGTCATTTTAATGAATCTCTGATAGTGAACGGCACCATCCTAGAGACAGACAATGAAGCATTTCAAACATAGTTTTTTCCTTCCATACTTTGATTGAAACAATCAGATATTACTGTTTTATGGCTTCTAAATATTGTTATAAGTGTAGCAGCTTTCACACTTAAATTCGCATGCAATATTGCAAAGTAGAAACTATTACGGTTTCCAGCCTGGGAGGTGGTAATTTACTCTTACAGGTGGAACTGATGTGAGGTGTGACAAAATTAACAGAAATAAATTGTTGGGGTGCAAAACGGCTTTTGGGGTATCACCAAAATAGTACTATGCTTAAAACGGTTTTGTGTAAGATTAATAATTGTCCCCTTTATTTGCAGGTGACAATAAGTCTAAATAGACTTTAAAAGATAGAAAGGTATGATTGTTCTAAATACTTAATCCAAATTTTAGTAACAGGATATTTTTGTGGGTTACAATTATTTCAAAGTTGTCATAATATTCCAAATGAACTGTTCTCTTAGTTTCTGAATCTTTTTATTCTTAAAGTAGTTGGCAAGCATTAATTAGGTTGCAGCAAGTGATTGTCTGGTTTCAGAGAGACTGGAACTGGGAATTAATATACTTTTGAGAGTCATAGCACAATTCATTTTGACATTCCTCTTTAACAAAGATTATGAATTATTCATACAGCAGATCCAGGGTATTTTCCACTAATACGTCAACTCTATCTCCCCTGGGGTTACTAGCTTAAGAGACACCATTCTTCACTGGGTTAGAAAAATAAAGATGAGAATCTCTTAGTCAAACCTTTATTGGTCAACACATGATAAATAGAGATTAAAAATATTTGGACTAAATGGGTATCGATAACCAATTAGAAGTCAAGAAAGAAAGTAATAACTTTCCACAAAATTCGTTGTTTCTCATTGTAGTTTATCATAAACCAAACAAGGCTTCAATCAATTTGCTTTGTTAATTAGCAAAATTTATGCCAAATTTCTATTGAAATTATTATATCAAAGATAAAAGGGTGATGATCTGTTGTATCCATACTAATTTTTCTCCCACTCCCAAGTTCATAGCTAACACCCACAATACTGCTGTACCATTACATACAGACAGCTATGTATTGGACTAACATGCAATATCAATGATATAACTGATTGCAATATGTCTATTAACAATTGATAGTAATTACTCAAAACATTAAATCAATTGGCCACAATTAATAACCCTTTAGTAGGGTGTCACCAGGCATATGACATGGGATATTCTGGAAATCAGCATCCACCATACTGGCGACTTGTCAAGGCAAAAATAAATCTGATAAATGATATCTGCTATATTGTGGGAAGCCTGAAGCACTAGTGTCCAACACATCAGAATGACCACCCGTGAGTCTGTGCCAGCAATTCTCCACAGCATGCGCTCATCTTACCTGCGTTACCAAAAGTTCAAGGTGAGGCTAGTGATTTTTCAAAGACAAGTCCAAAGCACTTAGCCAGGGCAGTATGCTCAACTTTCATTGGATGGTTTTGCAATATTAGAATAAGTGTCCCACACAGATTAATTACCTACTTAGCAGAGATATTATTTCAAATGGGAGATGGATAAATGTAAATTCTGTAAAGGTACTGCATCCTCTAACAATAAAAAGGTCATTTAATAAAAAAAGAACTATTTTACTGCCTTGTATCTTCAACCAATGATCTGTGTTCAAAAACAAACCTGTCAGGATAACCCCAGAAGCTACAAATAACAACTTAACTAATTTGTATAGGGGAACTCAGCCAAATAAATATTACACACTTGCCCATTACATATTCTGGTGATGTTGTACATGAGTGATGAGTGATTTTAAAACAAATTATAGCTAGTTTAAAAACCAAAAACATACATATCTTATGATGTGATCAAACTATTTTTGTAATTTTATAACATGAGCATGGATACTGAAATATCACCAGCTAAAATTCAATCCATCTGTTAGAAATGACCATAAAGGTTGGACTTTAAGTTCCTCACATAAACTATACATTCACAACTTTAACCTCATTGGAAAATGGCTGCCAGTCATATGAATTTAAAAAGAAAAAAAGTGTTGCCTTTAATAAAGTATTCATTTAATATTTAATAAAGTACCAGATTGCTAAGTTAAACTGTCAGTATGCACTGTCAGTACATTCTTGTAAACCTAAACTCATTTTTGCAAAACAGTGAGATCTGCTAAATATTTCAAGACACAATTGCTGCAACCAAGTGAACAGAATTACTGGATATTCTATCATACAAATAAAATTAAATCTATATAATGGAATAACAGAGTATTTTGTTACTCTGAAAAATCTGAACTCTGGGAACTATTATACACAAATCAAAAAGCTCTCCTCTCCTCAAGACTGTACTAAAACCTTAAATCAAATCCTCCGTAGTTTCTACTGAAAGCATTAGATAAAAATTTGTCATTTGTATATTCACAAGCACAACCACGAATTATCCTTTTCCATACAAAATCTTCAAAGAACAGGGAGAGACTTGCATCGTCTTGAGCTTCAACTGTCAGCAAAATTGGTTCCATAACAGTTTGTAAAGGCTTCCTGTCTGCAACCTGGGTGTACGTACATCTTCCCCAAATCGATTGGTGCCGAAAGCCAACCGGCATGATGCCCAGTCCTTCACTGAACTGACACCAAGCAAAGATGGTTTACTATTCCCATAGATGTCTCAGTCATCTCTTATGGGTCCATTTCATCAAGGTCACTTTTAGAATCACCAAGCATCATGGGAGATTCAGAGCCCTTAAAATGAAGAAATGAAGGAAAATGTTAGTGGAATAAATAATCACTTTAAAGACAGCTTATCATATAACAACAGGAGCAATGACAGAAAGAGAATATGGACAATATGTCACTTCACAATCGCAAACATGAACCTTTTAAGCGCTGCTCACCATTGTTAAAGCACAGGATGGGGGGGATGGTGGAAAACAGTAACAGCAGGCATGTCTGCCCCAAGAAGTCCCCAAATCACAATGTAATATTCAGTCAATGAAGCGATCAAGAGGAGCAATGTCACCTGTGCTTAACAAAACGGACGAAAATGGTGAGAAGCCACTTCTCTGCCCCGCTCCTGTGTTTGCTGCAGACAGTGGGAGCACTTGTTACTGGAAGATGAGGTCAGAGGAGAGCCAAAGCTGGTAGAAAGAAGCCAAGAGCTGGTGAAGTGAGGAAAGGTCCAGGAGTGGGTGGGGTGAGAGGTGAGGGGGTACTGAGAACCTCAATTCGCCAGAATGTTTAGTGGTCTTCAATCAAGGATAGAATGGGTCTTTTGCTGGATCTGGGCATTCTGTCTGCTGGATCCTAGGTGGGGGAGTCAGCAAGAGTAGGGCAGAGGTGGGAGGACAAGCTGGTTTCGGTAGAACGAGTCAGTTTCAGGAGGACTGGTGAGGGGATGGAGGTTGCAAGAGGTGCAAGGTGGTAAGTAAGAGATGACAGAAGAAACAGAACTGCTTTGACCAGTTTAAGAGTAGTACTCAGCTTTCTGAGACCCAAGAAAACTTCTTTTTGCGAAGAAAATGAATTCCTTGCAAATGTATGTGCAATTTCAAGCAATGGCTGCAAAATACTTATTTAGAAACAATGTAACAAGCCCTACTGTAATGAACACAACTAATAAATTTAAATAGGTGATTGCAATCTGGGATACAATAAATACAGTTGTAACTGCCTTATTCAATTGTTCCAACTTTATGTGCAATGGATACATATTTCCCGTGAACTCCGCAGTCCATGGAAGGTATGAAGAGTGTGATGGCTGCTTGTGTGTGTAAAGCAAGTGTCAGTTATTTTGAAAACTAAATCTCTTATTAACTTATTGTGTTATCTCTTACCAATTTAAATACTGTAATGCCTAAGAAATGAATGCTTTTCTTATGGGTTGTGGCTTTGCGTGTAATGGAGGATTGATAATGAGGATATCGATGAATTATACTAATTCTGCATATGACAGAATCCAAATACCCTATATGTCAACACAACACTGAAGGCTCTGTTGCTAAGTGATAGCATTACCTAATAAGTGAGTTAGTGACAATGGAAAAGCAGCCTTCAAAAATCAAAACATAGCCAGATTTTCTCGAGCTATCAAATGCTAGCTTCTCAAAAATCTGCTCTCCAATGTACACTATAATAATTGAGAGAAAAATAAAAATGGGAATACACTGCAAATTAGCCAAGCATCTGAAAGAAGGACTGGTCTGATAGCACTATGAAGCATTATTATCATTTCTTATTCTTGAAGATCAGAACAATACACTGAAGCTTTATGTTCTGTCCTCTATAGAGTTTCTTTATGTAGTGACAGGATTCTATTTGTATTAAGGTTATTTTACAGTTAGAAGAAATTAGCGAATCAGTTTCATCATTCATGCCTACATACAGCTTTATTATATAAAAAGCAGTAATCTTGAATGGTTTTACTTTGTGAAACTGCAACTGCAAGTCTCTCTTTAGATCGTGAACACACCGATAATGAACATATTTTACTCATCACAACACTGTGCAGTGCCTAGGTATACCATAGAGGGGTAAGCTGATGAGTGTCAATGCACTTCACCAGGTTAGAACAAAAATGAAGAAAACAGGACCAATTCTACTTCACACATATTTTTACTTGGTGTATGCACATTACAGATTCCTGTTGTATAAATTTGTGATATTGGCAATTCTAACAGCAAACCAACTCAGGACTTGTTCAAAAATTAAGACTTACAGATTAATTCTTTATATTTTAAAGAAATTGGAACAATGAACCGTTAGTTTTCAGTGTTTACACTTTCTCTATTCTATTATGCCAAATTGACTGACCAATTTTGCAGACTTGCTTATCTACTAAAGTGCTAAAATTTAATGATATGAGACATATATAACAGCTGAAACAGTGAATAAGAAGTCCGCCTTACCTGACGGAGAGTTCTATCTCCATTCTCTGTAGCAGGGCTGCCATCTGACCCATTACTACTCCCAGATTGCTCCTTCTCATTCAGAAGGGCTGTAGCATAGGCTAATGTATCCTGCAACAAAATATGACGAATCATTCGGTTGGTTGTCTTAGGGTTGTCTTTTGGCATTTAAAATGTAAACTTTCCACACTGCCTTGATATCTTGTTTTGGTCAAGACTGAATATTAATGTTAAGAAATACATAGTAAATATGAAGAAGTATAAAGGTATGCTATGCAGCAGGATTTGTATTTATATCTAGTCTCCTAGATGGATAATAAAGTCAGCTTTTCAAAGGAGAAGAGAAGAAAAAATATCAGTATACGTCAGAATTATCACTTTGATCTGGTTGCAATACACTTACTGAGCTGGACAGTTCCAAGTTTCAACTGATGTCTAGGATCTGGACACTGAAGGAATGCCACACTGTCAAATGCCACCTTTTTATTCATCAACTGGCTATTGCATTTGGCAACATATCTTCAAAAATTTACTTGATTGTGAAATACTTTGCATAGCTCCTAGGAGTGGACAGACACTAACTGCTAGCATTTCCTTCCTTTTGACAGTAGAGTGTTACAACCAATTTCCGATTGCTGAAATAATTTTGACACTAAGTTGCTTTTGTGATACTCACCCTCCAATACCCCCAAAACATTTCTCTTGCCGAAAGCCAAGGGGAGAAATGGAAGTTATTCACTGCATTTTTACAAGGGCACTACTATTTCTCTTTCTGAAATTCTACCCAAGACTGATCCATTGTTTCCTTGTATAGTCTAATTGCTGCTATACGAACCAAAGAATTTGAAATACCTGTGCTGAAATTGTGCGCTGAAATGTCTTTGCTGTTGAAGTTTCATTTGATATGTTGCTCTGTGGAGCCCAGTAATGTTCTGACATCTAAACAGAAGATTAAAAAAAAAGACATTAGCAGTTCCATTATAGAGCTGAAGTTGCATTAGTCTTGGAGAACAAGACTAATGCCAGAGCTGACTGATCTTTAAAGAACTGCTGTAATATTTTAAGGTGCTTCCACATGGAACCCAGTCAGGACCCTAACAGATATTAGTTAAAAAACAGCTTTGAAGAATCAGGTTACTTGTTAATCTCATTGAAACTCTGGCTTTTGAAAACAGCATGTTTCCTGCAATGCTTGGATGCTACAAATCATATTTTTCCAGATGTATTATATTTGAAAAATTGTGGCATCAATGCTACTTTTACGTAGTTAAACTGTATGCAAACTAGTTGCATAGTTAAATAATGATGATTACAATCTGTGTTTCTTTCTGATATTACATCATTGGTAGATTCCTACTGGTCTCAAAAAGGGTAAATATCTTGCTGCCAGTCCTCACCTTCTTTTGTAACCATTGCACAGCCCAACTCCAGTGGTGAGGATGTTCCCGAAAATAATCCTTTGCAGCTGCACATCTGTTGAAAGGGAAACGAGTACTCATTGCTTTTGGCTCATTTTGGAAGAAGGGAGGAATTTTCAAGACATCTAGATTATGCAAACAAGGTGACATATTTCTTTGAAACTCAAAACAACACCTGAATTGTGTATGTTAGCGTTTTCAGCTATCTCGGCAATATTCTTCGTCATTCCCTAGTCTTTGTCTGTCTACGTACTTTTCTACAGTTCTTTACGGGCTAGTCTGTGAACAAGCTGCTCAAGTTCTTTCTTCCCCCCTCAACAGTGAATCACCTTTAGTCATTGTCCAACTTTAAAGTCAACAATTTGCCCACAAATAACCAGCAAAATCAATGCTCATGTTTCCAAATCAATCTTAATTCTAAGCTGCAGTACTTACTTTTGAGCTAATAGGACCAAGAATTTGATACACTGGTAACAGCGACTGCTGTCAACATTGTTGCTCTGATGCATCAAGGCTGCAGAGAGAGAACATTAATGGTTTCAATCTAGATCTCAGGCACAGTGTCAGAACATACGAGACAAGGTCAAGCTACAGATTGTCTACACAAACACCAGTTGGTGCAGTTAATATAAACCACCCATTAGCTGTGCATACAATAGTGGGTGATACCATTGGATTTGGATTTGAAAATAGAGGCAGATGGATGTGGGTCAGTTCTCTGAACGTATTCTTTTAAAACCTGGTCAGGAAGTGATTTAGCACATTGTCCTATGTGCATCAATTCCAACAAAAGTCAAGTGCCTGACAGAACTCCTGTAGTGTCAATGGTTAGAATGTTATACTGCTGAGAAGAGAACAGAGAATCACTTGTTTTAATTTTGACTTCAGAAAGTTCAAGGTTTCAGTTCTGAAGAATCAGAAGTTAGAATGTTTTTGCTCAGCAGGAGAATCAAGCTTTTAATTTCGGGGAACCTAAGTGTTTTAGATTTGTGAAGCTTCTCAGTCAGGACAGCTTTGATAAAAATCCTCAAGCAGTCAGAGTTGAGAATACTTTGGGCAATCAGATTTATGCGAGGTTTATGCCAGGGGACTGCGAAAAGAATTGCAAAACTGCCTCTGAGGTCTAGAGATAGGAACTGAAAGCAGTCAATTAAGTAAAGAACAACTGAAATAGGAATAGACTTACTCTGGAATTTAATATTTACAAAAAAGTGTGGTGTTGGGAAATAGTTAGAAACTTTGTTTTGCTGTTTGTATTAAGATCATTTTGACTTTCATATATATCTATAATGTATTATGCATTGCTTTGATTTTTTTTCTTTAGTGTATTAAACATGTTGCTGCTAAAGAATATCTGCAACATGGTGTGAATATGTATCAGTGATTAACCTCCATGGTAATCAGCTGCAAAAATTAACGACGTGACCTACGAAGCCAAGTTACCTCCACAGATGTGACTTCAGTTGTGTCATTAGCCGGGCTCATTACAATATGCAAATACATGCACACAGAGCAAGAGGAGGAGGGTAGGAAACAATATACAACTCAGATGTTGAAAAATATTCAACAATTTACCTACTTATGGCTTAATGGGTAAATGCAGTCCAGATTCTTTCATAATTGGAAGGCTGGGCTTCAATCCATGGCACGTATTAAGCTAGGTGATTTTAGCTGAAATGGTGGAAGCATAAATGGCTTAAACTAACCCAGGAATAGGGCAGGTGTAATAAAATAGTCTTCCAATAAGGGAATTTAAAAAATGCATATGTAAACTTTGGGCTTGATTGTGTTGTCAGACAATCTGGCAATGCTTATTGTATATGGCACAACACTGAAACAGGCCGGGTCAAAGTTAGACTTGACATCCTGTGTGATAGTGACCATGGTGTGTCATACCTCCTCCAGGTTTTGACAACAACACCATCCTGCAATTGTCCAGATGGGTTGAAAAGCCTTGCTTGGATTCAAGTCCTAGTTATGTATGTGCAGCAACAAGATCTCCAAACTATTTTCTTCCCAGTTTGTTACATCTGGATTACCCTCAATCACCCTTCATCATTTACATGCTGCTCTCCTGCCACATTACAAAAACGTAGACCAACTTCCACATACACCTTGATATTTATCTCTATCGGCCCTGGTACCTGTTTAGTTGGATTGCTTATCTATACTTATCTGATATTGCGTGAGAAAGAATTTCCTGGTGCTAAACATGGGAAGGACTGTTTTAGCCTTTGCAATAAAATTTTCAAATTTGATAATGACTCAATTTTCCTGATCAGCAATCATCTCAGGATGAATTAATTTGCTTGCCCTTAAACGAGTTATTAAATCCCAATTAAGTTTCTGACCCCAAAGTTTTTTGCGTCTTCATACATCTCCACATTCCGTTAAGCCAGACTTGGCTCAACCTTCGTTATTACCTTCGTCACCTTCATACATGGCCGTACCAATGCTCTTGGCTCATATTCCATCCTCAGTAAACATTGTCTCATCCAAAGCACTCCTATTTCTATTCCTTTATGGGTCCAGTTTAAAATATTGATTTCTATGCCTAAAAGACTTTACAGCCTCGACCCTCCAGATGTGAGGCCAGGTACAGCTTAAAAGCTTCCTAACCAATGAAATACAAATCTAGCCTCTTAATCATCTATGCGTTCATTTGACCAATCACTGGAGGATGTGCTTTTACCTAATGGCTGCAGGCTCCAAAATTCCTTTCAAAAATTGATGCAGCTCTCCAGATTCCTTTTGTTCTTTAAGAACTAGCTTTTATGTCTAGCTTGTTGACTCAGATCAAAATCTGCTGTTAGCCAAGTATAGCCCTAGGAAGCACCTTAAGATGTACTTCTTTGTTAAAAGTGCGATACAAGTGAAAATTGAGGTTGCTACTGGAGACATATATGGGGCATAAACCAATAACAACGGCACTGAAGAGTTGTCAGTGTTACAGAATGGCACCCACAAAAAGTAACATTTAGCACAAGAATTGATCAGGGGGACGGAATTGAAGACAAGTACAAAAGTTGTACCTAGCAGCCCTTTTTCTGATTCGAAGGCAAACTTCAGGCGACGAGATTGCAATGGATCTTCAATTACCTTGATAAAAGTTGAAAGGGGAAAAACAGTATCTGTTATCAATGAACACTTTCTTAATATTGACTCCTTGCATAGATAAGGTGGGCTCCTCATGCAGACTGCCAGTTGGCCACCTAAAAATTAAAAGTTACTTTTTGTACTGTCAACAAGCCAGCCCACTATTGGCTATTCAGGCCATTACAAAAATAAAGTCACGATTTGTGCTGTGACAACAGCAATCAATTTCTTTTGAAACAATATTTTTCCTCCATGTTTTAACTTTATCTTTTCTATCGTTTCAATTCTTCCTTCCCAGATAGCCTGCTCCAAACCCTGTCAATGCTACTTTGAAATAACAAGTATAAACTAAATAAGGGTTTCACTTTCGTAAAGATAGTTTTGGGAAGGTTATAGGACCAGGTCAAGTCTTTTCTACAACTGCCTGCATTTAAGGCTGATATTTTTGGTGTGCGCTTAGTTCCATGATAGGACACAGAAAGAAAGAAGAACTTCATCATCAGTAATAGAAGGAACATGAAGCTCACTCTGGCATTTTCACAACTGCTTTTAACACCAAGGAATCATTCCCACCCTAACCTATGCATTTCTTCCTTCTTTGCACTGTAATCTATAAATAGCAATGGTAAGAATAATCTCTCACTTACCAGAATTTCATGCAGCAACTGGAAAATGTTCTTCAGTTCATGAGGTGGAGCTGTCTCCAACTGACTCTGTTGAAAAGGAAATCAGTACAGTAGGCATAGTTTAAAATGTCAAGGAAGATTGAAACCTGATAATTCGCCAGTGACTTTTATTTTCAAGCATTATAATAAGCTCCTAATAAGCACTGTCAAGTAGCTTAATAAGCAATCTGCTCAAGTACTAAAATTTTAATCCATTCGAATTCTAACACATGGGTAAGTAATTATGTCTCAATGAGACCATGGTACTTTAATCTCCAACATTGAAGATGAAAGTTTGCTTATACTGTCAGAATCAAAATCAGTCAGAGTTAAGTCATGAAAATTTATGACATGAACATACAAATTTGGAACAGGTCATTTGGCACCTCATGCCTGCTTCGCCTTTCAATAAGGTCACAGCTGATCAGACCATTCTTTGTTTCCACCTAACCTAGTAATGTTTGATTCCCTTCACTAATGAGAATCTATCTCCTACGTCTTACCAATATTCAACAACTTTATTTCCATTACCTTCTGAGGTAGAGTTCTAAAGTCTTACAAAAGTCAGAGAAAAAGATTTCCTCATTTTTGTTCTGAAAGAGTGACCTGGAACTTTCAAGCAATGTTCCCAAGTTGTGAACTAGCTCAAACGACTTTTCCACACTCACGTTGTCAAGACTGTTCAGGATCTTGTATATTTCAATCAGTTTATACCTAGCTCTTAAAAGTCAGTGGAAACAAGTGCAGTCTGTCCAACCTTTCCTCATTTCACAACCTGCTCATTTCAAGTATCAGTCCAGTAAACCTTCTTCTGATAATGCAGAATAGATAGGAATCCACAATACAAAATACAGTTGGGCAGCTACCCAGGCTTAACTCATTATCCAGTGGTAGCAGTCTGCCTAAATTAGGAGGACATGGGATTAAGTGCTACTCTAGAGATAAACAGAGTTTAGGGTGATACTTCAGTCCAGTGTTGAAAGAATGCAAGACAAAGGTTAAACAGAGCTACGTCTAGCCCATTTTGGATTGTAAAATATCCCAAGGCATTACAGAATAGCAACAAGGAATTTCTCATGGTGCCCTGACAAATAATTACCCTGAAACAAACATCACTAAAGAAACTTTCATGTTTATTCTTCGTTAACAGACACTATTTCAAAACCCTGTCACCTGTCCATTGCAAGCGAAATCACCATGTACATTCTGTTCCACTGTAGAATACTTTTGCTGCCACGTTACGTGATTTAAAGATAAAATGATCTTTCCAAACACTTGTCACTTACCTTAATTATCTGTAGGACTTGCACCAAGGAGAAGTGCTCATTGCAGAAACAGCAATAAGTCACCATATCAGAGATGACTGACAAAGATCCCGTCAGCTCTCGCATAGCGTACATAACCTGGAACAGCATCAAAGCACCAGTTAAGTAAACAATTTGAATATCCTTCCAACTTACTACGAAATTACACAACAATATCTTATATTTCCTTTTCCTGTATCATGATTTTCAGCATTCTCTTTGCTCCATTGCCAAGGAATTTGCACTTTATAATTGGAAAAGCATGAAAGTCCTCGTGAACATCACACTGTATCAAGGATTTAAGATGATGTAGGTCCCAAATAAAATGAATTTCAATTTGTTGATTTGATTTTCATCATTTATGTGTGCCTTCTCTCTCAACATTTTTAGTTATACATGTACTAGCCAATTTAAATATCAGTTAACTTTCATACAGTGCCCTATCGTAAAACACAGCCTGCATTAATTCCTTAAGTGACTAAAATAAATACCTCAAGCAGGTAGGTCTGTCCTTCAGGTCTGAAGAGTGTTTCCACATCTTGATGCAAAGGTACCCGTGGGGATGGCGTATGCCATTTATAAGGTCCAGGATCTTGAACAGAGAACAAAGATTTTATCTTCAAATATCAATCCAATAGTTTTCAAATCTAAAGCATACAGCAAGTGAAAAGCAGAATAACTTATTTTTAATGAAGAATATGGCCTCACTATTGAATTACCCACATTTGAAACAGTTGTCATTTATCTTAGAAAAGCAAAGCATTGGCATAGTAGAAACTAACACTGCATTTACGATTTCTGGTTTTAAGTCTTCAGTTTAGTTAGATCAGGAAAAGAGACTCTGGGCAGGATCTCTATAAACCGGGATAGGAACAAATTGAAGTCAATTTCCTTTGGTCACTTCCAATCACTCCCCAGAAACTGGCCCAGTTAGTAGGTATTTTAACTACCTCTCCCCAGCTTAAAGTACAGATGATGGTACAAAATTATCTACAATCAAACAAAGCAAATGAGAAGTTAACAATAAATTTTAAAAAAACTTCATTGAGGAAATAAATGGATATTAAGAACACTTCATGCACGATACAGATTACCAACCATATTGGCAGTCAGTTACTTAGTCGACTTGCTGAACAATGGTCTTCATTCTATCCTCATCGGCTCATTTCACTAAATCTCAGAGTATCTTAATTCCTTCCTGTCATCTTTTCCTTATTTTTAAACACAATAATTGAAACATACATGGAAATGCAAAGACCTACAGAGATCCACAATATTTTCGACCTTTTTTTGATAATTTGTTGATGGTGAAGACACACGTTCAAAAAGAATGAAATCTCAACTCACCAACAGTCATCAGAGATGAAATGTCAGTGTGTAGGACTAGTGATGCCAAAGTGATATGGAGATACCAGAATTCTCTGGCCTGTGCTGAGCTCCAGCGCCGATTCTGACAGAAAAAGATATGATTTTACCTTCCGTAAAAGCAACTGAAATGATTAATACTGGCACATATAGTTTTCTTTAGATAAGAGAGAGTAAAATATTTAACTATGACAAGAACAAAAAACTACGGATGCTGGAAGCCTAAGGACAAACAAACAGATACTACAGAAATTTAGCAGTGCTCAGGATTAGTTTGAAACATTAACTCTACTTCTATTTTGAGATGCATTTTCCATAAACAAAAACTAAAAGACTTAGAATTCTTTGACTTCAGCCAACGTGACAAAACATAATTAGGTAAACACAGCAAAGTTTTGCCACTGATCTACTGAAGACAAGGCTCAAAAAAAAGGGACATGTGAAAAGCGGGCAATCATATAACTAGGTTGATTACACTAGTGATTACTTGACAGGCTAATTTAAGGACTATGACTTAGAAACATAATTAAGGCTGGATAATTTTATTGCAGCATCAAAAAAGCATCTTATACTTGCCTGATTATTCTGCCTTGATGGGCCCAAAAGAAAACAAAGCATGTGTTTGAATGCAGAATGTTTGAATAGTAGCTGGCATGCCTTGAAACCCTAAGCGACAAGAAAGCATCTGAGCACTTCAAACATCACAAACAGTTCAATCTACTCAATAGTTCCACAGTTCAAATAAATGAAACAATCTCTAAATCATCCAGGTGCCAGAATTACATGCTAAAAGTCAAAAGAATTAGATGGAAATCCATAACATCCCTTCAAAGGATAAGTTCAAGAGAAAAAAACCCTGTAATTTGTAGCTTTAGTACCCTCTTCTCTGTATATGTTACTTATGTGGACCTAACTAATAACATATTGACATGAAAAAACCAAAAGTATGGTGGGGAAGGAAGGGAATTAAATAAAAACTTTTACTTATGAAATTAGTCAATATCCTAAAGGTACCCAAACCCTATGGATCAAAGTTTACTTTTAAAAAAAGTCCGATTTGTAGCTAAAAATTTTATTTATTCATTCACAGAACGTGGGAGTCACTGGCTAGGCCAGTATTTATTACCCATCTGCAGACAGCAGTTCAGAGTTAACCACATTTCTATGAGTCAGGAGTCACATGTAGCCAGACCAGATGAAGATGGCAGTCTGCATCCCTGAATTACAATAGTAAACCACATGTGTTTTCCAAAAACATGGTTTCATGGTCATCAGCAGACTCTCAATTCCAGACTTTACTTTAATCTTGAATGTTGTAATAATATGTTCAACAAGTTACAAAATGAAACTTGATTTATCATAGGCAAACCAAAGTTACATTCCAACTAGGTGAAATGATAATCAGACTATTCCACAATGGCTAGATTTGCCTTTGTGGCTATAAATTCTCCTATATTGAAAACATCACAAGTTTGTGTAGTCTCCAAGTAGCACAATTAAAATATACTGTCTACATACTATACCTTCTGTACAAAGTTGTTGAAGAGGATGAAGTACTGGGAGCAATTCTTGCAATTCTCAGCTACATCCTTGTCAAGTAAAGAAAGCAGCGCATCCAACAAATGGTCCAATCCTCTGAGCTGAAGTAACAAACAATCTTTTTATGAACTTTCAAACAACTTAATAATCAAAACAAACACTGTGTTGTTAAAAATGGGTGAACATGTTGCTTGGAAAGGATGAAGAGGTTACACTCTTGGCTACATTATGTTCCACAGTACTACTTTGATTTCTTATGGAGCATGCAATAAAGGTACATTGAAATCAATTAACATGGTGGCATTAAGGGCTCTGGTGGCACAGTGGAAGTGTCCCTATCTCTGCACTAGAAGGCCCAGGTTGAAGTCCCATCTGTTCAGAGGCATGACATGTCTGACCAGTTTGACTGAAAATATCTAAAAGTAGTCTTCCTTTCAACATCTGGGTCTTGGCGAGGGCTGGTTCAATAATGATAAGGAACCATAAAAATGTAGGTAAATTCAATCATAGCGCAAACTTAAAAGGCTTTGAATTTTACCGCATGAAGCATTTAGAATAAGCTGGACAAACTGATGGCGCAAATCAAGGTAAATGAATATGAGCTCATTGCCATTACAGAAACATGGTTACAAGGAGATCAAATCTGGGAACTCTAAATTTGGAGGTACTTGACCTTTTGGAGAGATAAGGAGGATGGAAAAGGTGGTTCTTTTAATAAAAAATGAAATGAAGACAATTCTGACAGATGATCTAGGCTAGGATGATGTACAGTCCATTTGGGTGGAAGTAAAAAAAACAAGGGAAAGAAGTTCTGAGGAAGGGTCATCAGACGCAAAGCGTTAACCCTGATTTTGGCTTCACTGATGCTGCCAGACCTGCTAAGCTTTTCCAGAAACTTCTGTTTTGTTGTTGTTGTGGGAAGAGGACTATGGTAGGAGTAGTGTATAGACTCCCAAACAGAAGCCATTTTGTCAGAAGGGCTTTAAGCCAAATAATAGGAGCTTTTAAAAAGAGGAGAACAATAATTACGGGTGACTTTAATCTTAATGTTGATTGGATTAATCAAGTTGAAAAGGTAGTTAGAACAACAAATGCATAGATTGCATTAGGATAGTTTCCAAGAGCAACATATATCATGGAGCCAACCAGACAGCATTACCTTGGACCTTGTAATGCGTAATAAGGCAGGTTTAGTAAATGATCCCAGAGTATAAGATCCCCTAGGAAGTAGTGATGATAGAATTTAACATTCAGTCTGAGAGTGAGAAAACCTGGGTCATACAAAACCATGTATAACTTAAATGAAGGGAATTACATTGAAATAACGATAGAGTTAGTTACAGTGAACTGGGCAGACAGCTCAGCAAGAATGACAGGAAGCAAGCGGTGGCAGGCATTTAAGGAGGCAATTTATGATTCTTAGCAAAAATACCTCTTAGTAAGGAGCAAAGATTCTAAGAGAAGGAAATAAAACATGGCTAAGAGAAAAGAATTTAAGGACAGCATTAAGTTGAAAGAAAAACAACACAAAAGGAGGCTAAGGTCACTGATAACCCCAAAGACTGGGATAAATTCAGAATCCAGCAAAGGAGGACCAAAATGATAAATAAAGTCAGAGAAAATAGACAAGCTTGGAATATAAAAACTGGCAATAAGAGCTTCTTTAAATATGTAAAAAGGAAGAGAGAGGTCAAAGTGGACACAGGGCCCTTAGAAAACAAAACTGAGGAAATGGTTATGGGATCAAGGAAATGGCAGGGTAGTTAAAAAAAATTTTGCATCAGTCTTTATGGTGGAAGATACTTTGAACATCCCTCTAATACTAAAGAATATGGAGGAAGAATTAAGGGCAGTTAACTTTTTATTAACTTGCATCTATGGGACCAGGAGTGTGCCAGTTGATCAAATATTCTGGATAATCAATTGATCCACATAATCAATGTTAAAACAGACTATAAGTAATAGAAACATAATGTAGGGGGTATACACATCATTGTTATACTTTATGCACAGGATAAATCACTTAAAAAATGCAAATTTGTCTTAAATAAAATTTACTGGCAAAGAGCCTCCTCACTCTCATCTGACTACTGTGATAGAACGCAGAATTTAAGGAGAAACTGACTTGAAATTGAATCAACTGTTGATATTTCATGCTGCCTTTTAATTGAACAAGTATAGTTAGAATGGGGTAAATAAATTAAAAACGATAAGAACCAGAAAGAATAACACAGCAAACCTTGTGTTTTTGAGATACATAATTTTTGCCAGTTTATCAATAGAACCGGATCGTTAGATGCTGCATAAAACAAAGTTTGTTAAATCATCACTAGAGAAGCAGCATTAGACAAACAAATGGGGTTAAAGGCAAATAAGTTCTCAGCCCTGATAACATGCATCCTAGGATCCAAAAAGAATTGGCTTTGTGGATGTATTGCTTGTAATTTTTTAAAAATCGTTGGATTATGGAGAAGTAATAGGGGACTGTAAAACTGCTAATTCAACACCCCCATTCAGAAAGGGAGGGAGGCAAAAAGCAGGCATCTATAGGTTGATTGGCCTAACGTGTTGTTGGAAAAGTACTGGATTCAATTTATTAAGAAAGTAATAGCAGAACATTTGGAAAATCATAATCTAATCAAGCAGAGTCAACATGGCTTATTAGTGTTTTTCAAGGAAGTCTCAACTTGAGTGGATACAGGGGACCCAGTGCTGTAGGGTGAAAGGGTCACCACATTCAAAATGTTAACTGATTTCTCTCCACAGATGCAGCCAGACCTGCTGAGCTTTTCTAGCAATTTCTGTAGTTGACCCAGTATATATGTTGTACTTGGATTTCCAGAAGGTGTTCGACAAGTTACCTCACAAGAAGTTGAGTCGTAAGGGCCCAAAGTGTCGGAGGTGGTATTTGACATGGATAGAGAATTGGCTCACGGACAGGAAATAGTAAATGGAGATAAGGGGTTCATTTTCAGGTTGGTGTCGTGTGAGCAGTGGGGTTCCACAGGGATCAGTGTTGGGACTGCAACTACTTACAATATATATGTTAACGACTTAGAGGAAGGAAATAAATATACTATCACCAATTTTGCAAATGGCACAAAAATTGGCGGAAAAGCAGGCTGCGAGATGTACTAGAGATTTTCAGAGACATATAGTTTAGTTGAGTAAGTGGGCAGCAAGTTGACAAATGGAGTATAATGTGAGAAAATATCAAGGTGTTCATTTTGGAAGAGAGAACAAAAGAATAGATTATTTAAATGGAGAACAACCGCAGCAAGATGCAACCGGTAATCAGAAAGGCCAATAGAAGGTTGACTCTTATTTCAAGGGCAGCTGAAATATGAGAGTAGGGAAGTCTTATTGCAACTGTACAAGATGCTGGTGAGACCACATCTTGAGTACTGTGAGCAGTTTTGGTCCCCTTATTTAAGGAAAAATATTATTTTATTGGTGGCAGTTCAGAAAAGGTTCACTAGGAAGATTCATAACATGGATGGATTGTCTTGTGAGCAAAGGCTAAACAGGTTGGGACTCCGCTCGTTGGAGTTCAGAAGAATGAGGGGAGACTTCATATAGGATTCTTAAGAGGCTTGACAGGGGAAATGCTGACGGGATGTTTCCCCTCATGGAAGAGTTAAGGACCAGAAAACATTGTCTCAGAATAAAGTAGTGCCAATTTAAGACTGAGATGAGGAGAAATTTCTTCTCACAGAGGGTTTGAAGGTCTTCGGAATTTCTTGCCTCAGAGAACTATGTGGGTAGAGTCCTTATGTATATTTAGGGCTGAGATAGATAAGATTCTTGATCAGTAGGGGAATCAAGGGTTACAGGGGAAAATGCCAGGAAGTAGATGTAAGGAATGTCAAATCAGCTATGATCCTATTGAATGGCACAGCAGGCTTGAGGGGTTGAATGGCTTACTCTTGTCCCTATTTCTTATGGACTTATAACTTAGGCACACAGAAGTGGAAATTGATTTTCATTAATCTATTTTTAAAAACTGTATATCAGAAACGACGTACACAAGTTTCTGTCTTCCATATCTTGTAGCTAATCAGAAACAATAACATGGTTTTATTAATCTTCGCTGTTTTCAGGTGCACCTAAAGGCTGTTGATATCAATCTTGATCAATTTACAATATTCAAAGTAGCGTCTTGCACCTAACTTTGAACATTTTCAAAAATGCCTGAAAAACCACGTGGAACTTATTCTCTGACTAATTTTTCCACTTCTACAGCAATCTAAACAGCAGTACCACAGATATTTAGATTAGATTAGATTTGCTACAGTGTGGAAACAGGCCCGTCGGCCCAACAAGTCCACACTGCCCCTTGAAGCGTCCCACCCAGACCCATCCCCCTAAACACTACAGGCAATTTAGCATGGCCGATCCACCTAGCCTGCAAATCTTTGGACCGTGGGAGGAGACTGGAGCACCCGGAGGAAACCCACGCAGACATGGGGAGAATGTGCAAACTCTGCACAGACAGTTGCAGACAGACACACGACAGTCATTTAATAAATAATGGGCATTTTTGTTTTAAAAGCCTTTCCTTTTGAGGTATATGGATGAGCAGGAGTACTCTCTTTACTCACCAAGTGTACTGTGGGTCCCTGCTGGCCTTAACTTGGCCCATGGACATGTCACTGCTCCACAGAATGGAGCTTCCAATTCATAACCAGGGCACAAAGTCAGCAGTATGCAGTGAGAATCTTATGTTTCTTTGTTACTGTTGCTCACTTGCTCAGCAGTGAAAACTATCAATCCCTATTTAATCACAGTAATATGCAGTTTTTATTAAGCCTTTTATATCAGCCTCCTGTTTCCATTCATCACAGTGCTACTGTCATGACTAGCTTGGCAAAAGATGATGCCCTCCACACCCTTGCTAATTGCATACACCCCTTTCTTCCAGTTTAGCATGCACCAACAGGATCCCAAATTTCAGACCACTGAACAGTTGCCCTTTCTTCCAATACTGGCCACCACTACCTCCCAAACTTAGTGACTATTAATTGCCAATCTTATTTTCTCGCCCAGACCTCCCTCTCCTTGACCTCCAGTCGTAGTAAGGCTTTTTGTCTGTTGATCCCCAATCTCAATCTCTCACACACTACCTGTCCATTGACTGGAATGAGGATAAGGAGAGGTTGTGACACATAGAAAAGCACAGCTTTGTCTGTTGGAAGCCTTCCTCATGAAACTCTGACTCTCAAACACAGTATAGGTGTGGAGTGCATTAAACTTTTCTGCCAGCATTATATGTAGCATCCTTGATGTAGTTGGCTTTATTTTCCAACCCTGATGGACAAATTTTTATTTTTTTTTAAACAGACATTTAAGGTATTACGAGCCCAACTAAATGGAATTTTATCCCGCAAACAACCTTGGCCCGAGAATAGGGGCCCTGGCACAGACCACGACAGGGCAAGTTTTTCCCATTCATCAGCGCTGATACTCATGTTAAAGATATTTTATTTTAAATTGTAATTTACTACAACTTCCAATGCTTTTCTTCCGGTATTACTTACGTTTGACAAATCATTAGTTACAGTAAAGATGAGAGACTAAATTAAAATGTACAATTTATTATTTTCCACCATTATTCATTTTAATAAGTGGTTCATTCTTTATCTGAATTGTTAAGAAATTAGTCAGCAGAGGTTTTGGACTTACTAAACTAAAATAAACTTTGAGAACATTGAACTAATTTAGAGATCTATAACATGGCCTGTTCACAGTTCTCCACAACACAGACATACGCATATTAGCTACTTTTAACTAAATTAAAAGCAGACATTCCACATGTGTAATTTACTAACCTTTTCCTGATAAAGCAAGGCACTTTCCAGGGTTTTTTCTAGGATGGTAGCAACAGTTATTCGAACCTCCCGGACAGAACACTCCAGAAGAAAAATCCTGGTGTGCACACGCAGGGAAAAACAAAGTGGACTTTGTTATGTCATTTCCTACTTCCCCCTCCCAATTTCCCTTCAAATCATACTACCCCCAAACAAAGTGTGTGCTGGATTTATGGGGGAAGAAAAATATAAAAGGAAGAGTTCAGAGGAGAAGCAAGGAAAAATAGGAGTGTGCAGGGAGTAGGAGAAATTTCTCCTTTTAAAATAACCTATACTAATGTACTTTGTGTTTTTCATTTAAAAAAGGGCAATAGGAACAGGCGGAAAGGTTCTGATAAATCAGACGCATTGAAAATGTAAGCGGGAACATAAAGTTCAGCAGCATACACAGTGGGGAGAAGTAAGATACTTATGCAATAAGGTGGCAGCAATGACTAAATAAAACTTTCCACCTTCCTCAATCTCATCTGTTTTATTCTGTCTCCACCTTTGTCTCATATTGCTTTCGAAATTTTGGACACACTAAGTTTATAATTGGGAAAGAAACTAAGAATTTCTAAAATACTTTTGAATCTCTGCCTGGTAGATGGAGAGTAACAGGAGAAGGAATTTCATTTCACTGACAATAACAAGTCCCATAGTCAGATCCACACAGTGTTATTTTCAGTTGTAAAGCTATTAGAATGCTGTGATCAGTGCTTTTAATACACGCTAGCCAGATTCAGTTTGAAGCAGTTAAGATTGCTCATCTGAAGTTTCGTTTAAGTTATATTGTTGGTGCAGGCTAAGAGGAGATTTAATTATGCTATTACAAATCTGGGATGTCATGGGTCAAAAGTATCACAATTTTTGTCCTTGAGGATCACTCCGGTAAGCACCATGGAGTATAAGGTTTAGGGAACTGCACATAAAATTTAATTGCGTCCCCATTTGCTTACACATATATCTACCTTTGCTGATATTCTCTGAATCAGGAACACTTATGCTCCTCATCGTACAGAAATGAAAAAAAACAGTAGTTCAAAAGTAGGAAGAAACTAGGGATTGAAAATGTCAATCAAACCAAGCTAAGAATGCTTTCTCATGTTTCATTTGATAACATGCCTTAGCCTGTCTGCACAATTATAAGTCCTGTCTCCACCCCTTCCAGAAAGAGTACAATCTTGAGCATAGGTGAGCTGAAGTCAGCCCATCGTTATGCTGCACACCAATCAGCCAATCACAAAGATGAACATTTTCAAGGATGATCTCCAATCGAAGATTTTTACTGTTAGACAATTAGATTGGTGAGTGTTGACGTTCACATTTAAATCCACAAAGCAGAAACAAACATTAAGCCAAAGTCAAAATGATCACACTCCTTTACACAGACATTTCCTGACTTCACAAAGTTTCTTTACAAAACACATGTTGACTGCAAATGAGTCAATTTGGAATCATGCATCCACAATCCTATTCTCTACGAAACATGTAACTGAATAATATTCATTTAATACATCCAGAAATAATTAATTTGGTGGTATTTAAATATTAATTAGATCATATTCGTAGAAAGAGATGAAAATGATAAATTTCACCATATTTAAAGGTAAATTTAATTAGGGCTCCTTTAAGGGTGGTAACCATGTTCAAGGAACATCTCAGTAATAGCTTTTGCTACTAATACTAAAATAAAATTCTTGAATCATTACTGATCCTGATTGAGATTAACAAATTTATAGGTAATAATCACTGACACTAAGGCTTTAATTTTGTAAGCAATTCTTAGCATATTCTTTTAAATTGTTGTCAAATCCTCAATTATTAGAAACATCTAAATATTAGAAATAGCAAGATTATGAATCTATCCCCCAAAAATACATGTATTAGCATCATACAAACTTAAACAAAAGCTTAGAACTTGAGAAGACAAACTAACTTGGAAGCAAAATGACCTTAAAATGATTTGTCATGCAGCCACTGACAACCTACACCTTCAAGACACTGCTTTTCTCAAGGTATTAATTCTATGGTCTTCCTTAATTTGTTTTCATAGTCACTCAAAGAGAATGAACAGCTTTAACAAAATTCCAAGCCTGTTCTTTGTAGACTTACTTTATTAATTCTCGTCCCTCACATCCAATCAGGAACTCAATCAGCCACTGGCATGCCTCACAGCTATTTGAAAGCAACCTTTCAATGAGGGTAATCCATTCTCCTGTGTCCACCCTGTAGTTGAAAAAAAAAGTCCCAAATTGTTGAAAGGTTCAACATGTGAAATAATTGATAATTAAACACAACTGTAAACAGATAGTCCAAAACTAGCACAATACATGCAAGGGCAAATGTAGCGCCTTCCAGTTTATGTAAAAACAGGAGGAGCATACACAAAACCAAATGCAAAGTGTTTCGGAAGACTTCAAACGTCTTATGCGAGGAATAGAAAGTCAACTTAATGGAAACATTTCGCAATAAATCCTTAGCTAAAGGCTGCACGGAACACATTTGGAGATCTAGTAAACACCCAAATTGAAACCAGGTAATGGTGTTGGAACATGGCTGATATGTAAGATACAGATCTCTTGTGCCATTTACAAATGACCATGCAACTTAGACGATTTAACTCTGAAATAATTTCTTTCAACCTTTGGAGGGCATGAATTAGAAGTCTATAAGGATTTTAGGAAAGATTTTAAAATTCAATAATTGGCTGTCGTTTGGAATAAATTCCTCGGCAGTAAAAGTAAAAATAAAAATAAAAACAAAAAATGCTGAAGATATTGTAGTCAGCAGGACAGACAATGCCTGCATACATACTAGGTCAAAAACCAGGAACTTTTATCCTAACAGGATCATGGAAATATATCACTGATTGCACCAGTTCAAGACAACAGCTCACCAATAACCTTCTCAAGATCAAATTCGGGTGGGCAATAAATTGCCAGCTATACTCATACCCCATGAGAATTTTCAAAACGGACTATTCTAGGTCAGAACAAACTTTATTTTCTCTAAATAGTTCAGATTTCTAGCACATGCAACTATTCCAAATGCAACTGAATAGCGAGTTTTGAGAAGATTTGTAGCTCAGGTTGAGGTTCTGGATGTGAGTTTGTTCGCTGAGCTGGAAGGTTAGTTTTCAGACGCTTCAACACCATTCTAGGTAACATCATCAGTGAGCCTCCGATGAAGCGCTGGTGTTAGGTCCCGCTTTCTATTTATCTGTTTAGGTTTCCTTGGGTTGGTGATGTCATTTCCTGCGTTGGTGACAAAACGTCTGAAAACTAACCTTCCAGCTCAGCGAGCAAACTCACACCCATGCAACTGAATGCCGCGATACCCTGAAAGAGCAGGGGATTGTTGCGCTGAGTTTTAATACACTGAATTATCTTTTCACATTCCTGACTATTTACTGCCTGCCTGTTAGATGGAAACTTTCTGGAACTGGAAGAATCAATTATAGAGATTTTCTTCACCTGCCCTGAAAGCCATTTGTAAGTCTAATCAAAGCCCAAATATTAAATGACAAGAAAACCATAAGTAACTGAAATTACTCCCACCAACAATTTACCTCTTATGGTACAGGACTAATAATACAGCACAAACTGGACAGCTACAAAAGAAGCCTCTGAGACTGCCACACTAACTGTCACAATTCTGTCTGAGGGCATACACGTTCAGTAGAGGTGGTGTTTGAAGAGTAAGTGGTGGAGTATAATCCTTTTCTCTGTAAAAGTATGGTCCCCTTACTTAAAGAAGGATGTAGTTGCAATGGAAGAAGTTCAGAGGAGGTTCACTACATTGATTCCAGAGGCCAAGTATGTGTCTTATGAAAAGAGTGAGCAATTTAGGCCTATATTCTCTGGAGTTTGGAAAAAAATATAGTTGATGCATATAGGATGAAAAACAAAAGCAGATAGGCTGAACATATAGAGGATGTTTCCTCACATTGATGTCATGTTCTAGACTGCCCATAGTTTTAGGACAAGGGATAGCAGATTTGAAACAGATAAAGAACAATTCTCTCTCACACAAAGTCATGAATCTGTGGAAATCACCATCCCAGAGTGTGATGAATACTGGAATATTGAGTAAATGTAAGGAGGAGATAGATTTTTAAGTAGTAATGGGTTGAAGGATTATGGAGAATATGCATGAAGATGGCACTGAAACCAAGATGGGATTGTGTTAAATGGCAGAGCAGGCTCAAGGGTCTGAATTGCAATCTCCTGACTCTAGTTCTTCTATTCTTATCGAAATTCATTTTTTTTGTTGGAGGAGGTTGAGCGCTCAACTTGAAGTGGTGAAATCAAAGATGAAACGTCCTTAAAGACTTACGATGAAGAGACCAAGAATTATCCATCCAAGTTTGCAGGCAGTACAAAAGTTGGTGGGGACAGCAAACTGTGGAAACAAATGTGCTGTAGAGGGCTTAAATTAAAGAAGTGGGCAACAATTAGAACTATTTGAAGTTACTCATAACAGGAGAAAGAACAGAAAAGCAGACTATTTTTAAAAGGGTTTGTAACTTGCAAATGTTGATGTTAAAAGAGCTTGGGTGCACTTGTATAAGGAACACAAATTTAATATGCAGGTACAGCAACCAATTAAGACGACAAATCGAATGTGCACTCTTATTACAAGGGGTATGGATAATAAGAAAATGTCTTGCTAGTATAAAGTGGGATCACATCTACTTTATGTAGCTTTGATGGCCATAATTAAGCAAGGATTAACTTGCATTGGAAGCAGTACAGTGAAGGTTCATGAGATTAGTTCCTGGAAAGAATGAGAGGAGAGAGGTTGGTGTAGCAGTGTTGTTACTACTCTAGTAATACAGAGACTCACCTGATGTTCTGGGGACTCAAATTCAAGTCGATTTGCATGTAATAAAGTTAAAAGTATACTGATGAGGATGAAACCATCGTCAACTGGCACGAAAACCTAACTGGTTCACAAGTATTGCTTAGGAAAGATTTACCATCCTTACCTGGCCTGGCCTATATTTCACTCCAGACCCATACAAATATGATTGATGCTTAACTGCCCTCTGAAAGGACAAGCAAGCCACTCAGGTGCATCATATCAACAAGTCTAAAAAAAACAGACAGACCACTGGCATCAACCTAGGCTCCAGCAATGGTAACAGCAAACTTTGCGTTGTCAACCCTGCGAAATTTTCCTCATTAACATCTGAAGCCTAGTCTCAAAATTGGGAGAACTGTAAGACAGACTAGTCAAGTAGTCTGACATAGCCATACTCATGGAATAATACCTCACAACATCACAGATACCACCAACCAAACTTGGATAGGCACCATCCCAGCAGCAGGACAGATCCAGTCAGAGTTATGGCACAGTCAGGAGGAAGTTGGCCTAAAGTCCTCAGCACTATCTATTGTCCTCATGAAATCTCATGATATCAAATCAAATGTGGGCAAGGAATCATCTTCTGCTTTTAAGAACCACAATCCCTTTATCAGCTAATCAGTACTCCTCCACGTTGAACACCATTGGAGGAAGCACGAATGTGGCAAGGACACAGGATGTATTACAGGTGGAGGAATTTCAGTCAATCACCAAGACTGGCTTGGCAGGGCAACTACTGACCAAACTGGTTGAGTCCTAAAGGCCACAGCGCTACATTAGATCTGTGGCAAAATGATGAAGTAACTAACAAAAGGAGAGAACATATTTGACTTCATTCTCAACAAGTGCCTGCTAGAGATACATCTGTCCACGACAATATCATTAAGAGTAAACACCTTCAGTATTTGTGGGATGGACTACCAAAGAAAGTGATGGATGCAGCTCCATTTACAGTTACAATGTTTAAAAGACATGTGAATAAGTACATGAGTAGGAAATGTTTGGAGGGACATGGACCATGTACAGACAGATGGGACAAGTTTAGTTTGGGGTTATGGTTGGCATGGACTGGTTGGTTCAAAAGGTCTGTTTTTAAGCCATATGACTCTACTTCTCTCTCTAGGTGTAGCCTTATCTTCAATTTGTGGATACTCTCTCCATTATGTTATGTGGCACTTCCACTGAGCTAAAACAGATTAAGCAACTCAAGATTCAGAATCCATGAGGCACTTGGGTCATCTTCAGCAGACCTGTGCTCAAACACAATCAATAGCCTCACAGCTCACCATGTCACCCACTCTACTATTACCATCAAGCCAGGGATCAATCTGGCCCAAAGAAAAGTGCAAGAGGGCATGCCAACAGTTGCATCAGGCATACCTAAAAATGGAGGTGTCACACAGGACTACTTGTGTGCCAAATAGCCTAAGCAGCATGTGATAAGACAGTCAAGCTATTCCACAACCAATGGATCAGATTTAAGCTCTGAAGTCCTGCCGCATCCAGTTATGAATGGTATTGGATAACTGAACAACTCATTGCTATGACTCCACAAATACCCCCATCAATGAACTGTAAGACAAGCTCATCAACGCAAAAGGCAAGGCTGAGCATTTTTGACAATCTTCAGCCAGAATTGCCGATAGTATGATGCATTTCAACCTCCTCAAGGTCTGCAGCAAAGATGTCTGTTTTCAATAGTTGAAGGAAGCAGCTCTCCAGCACACATTCAAGGGCCACTGTGCATGGTTCAGTCAGCCAAGTCCACATCCTATGAATCAAGTTTCAAAATAGACTGTTCTACAACATGGCACAGAATAAAGTGAGTTTATGCTTTCAAACTAAGAATGAGACGTAATCTTGCTGATGGGGCAATTTGTGAAGCCTTCTTCACTGAGCTGTTTAATTGTCCAATGCCAGCCATAACTGGATGTGGCCGGACTTCAGAACTTACATCTGATCCATTAGTTGTGGAATAGCTTAATCCTATCACATGCTGCTTATGCTATTTGGTTTGACAGAAAAGGCGGAGATTGTTCCCCCTGGCCAGGGGCACCCAAGTCAGAGAGGCATAGTTGAGCTAGACAACGCTTTCTATAGGAATCAAGAAAATTGGACAGCAGGTGTGAAAAGAGTGTTTCAGCAGTAGGTCATCCATGATCTTTAATAATCCTGCTACATTCTGGATAGGTCATTTCGTCTATTACTGCTGGTATTTTCACACATTCTTACTTTGGAGTTGTCATAGAGCAAATACATATAACTTAAGGGCATGACGCATGTTGAGCTAAACTGTTAAATTTTACTAGCCTTCCATAAAATTATGAACAAAAATTCTCAAAACATTGTGGTCTGAGCTGCCGACATGCATCTCCAAGGGATGTATACTAGTTCAATTCTGAATTTGGCAAGAAAAGTTTGGGCCTAGCTTTCAAACCAGAAAAATTAGGCCAGCAGGACATGATTCAACTTAGTTAAAACTGATATCAAAAAGATCTTAAGTATTTATTCAGAGTGTGATAAAGCTTGGAATGATCTGCCAGATAAGGAACCACAAATACACAAGCAAGTCTTCTTTTAATGTGTTCAAACAAATAAAAAAATACAAATTCAAGAGAGACTAAAGACTTAATGGGAACTGCAGATGCTGGAGAATCTGAGATAACAAAGTGTGGAGCTGGACGGAGCTGTGTTCATTCAGCTCCACACTTTGTTATCAAGAGAGACTAAAATGTGTTTTCCTTTTGACACACTTTTAAAAACAGTTTAAACAATTGTGATGCTGATGGCAAGATCAGACCTGTTGCTCAAAAACAATTCTACAACTGTCAGACTTGTGTGTGAACTGCATAATTGAGATAGCTCCAGTTCCACAGACCACGCATCAACATAGATTTTAGAGTACGATCACTCTGGGGACAGAGAAACAGCAAATGGAGCCCTCATATAATTTATCAACACTGCATGGATTCGTAGCAGGAGGTCTGAAGTTCTATCTTCCAGATGTGTAAGCTAGCAGAACATAGGACAGCCATAACCAGCCACAACATCCTGAAATGACAGCAAGTAAAAAAACACCGATCCCTTCTGTGGACGAACACCGGATGAGGCCAAGAAACAGACATCTTCGGTCTGCCGAAGGTGTAACACATGTCTATTTACCTCCTCCTTCCCCAGTATCCAAGGGCCCAAATATACCTTCACACAATCCAGTCTACTGCATTTGCTGCTCAAAGTGGTTTCCTCTACACTGGGGAAATAAAGTGTAGACTGGGTGACTGCTCTGCAGAATATCTATGCTCCGTCTGTAAAAAAGACCATTTGCTTCCAGTTGCCGGCTGCTTTAACACACCACCCTATACCCTGGTCAACATCTCTATCTCAGGCTTGCTACAGTGTTCCAGTGAAGCTCAGCACAAGCATCTCATTTTCCACCCGGGCATACTGCAGCCCTGTGGCCTCAATATTGAGTTCAATAATTTTAGAGCCTATACTCTCCAGTGTCCTGGCCCCTACCCCACACACTAGGCCTTATCACATAGCCTGCCATTACACACTGCCTATTGTTAGTCACTAATAGGGCCCATTAACAGCTATTCACCCTCCCAGCCACATCTTTATCAACATCTTTGTCCATTCAACTTCTCTTCCATCTCTCTGGGATCTATCTCCACCTATCATTTACTCTTTACCCCTCCCGTCACCCTATCTTCTGGATACAAACCAACATTTTCCTAGCTACCATCGGTTCTGAGGAAGGGTCACTGGACTCAAAACGTTAACTGATTTTTCTTCACAGATGCTGCCAGACCTACTGAGCTTTTCCAGCAACTTCTGCTTTTGTTCCTGATTTACAGCATCCAAAGTTCTTCCAGTTTTTGTCTTCTGTGATTGAACAGTTTTCATGTTAAACTCACCATTAAATTAGATCCAACTATTAATATTCTGCGATCATTTTCATACCTGAGTTTTTTCTTAGTTCGCAAATAAGTCTGGAAGAGGAACTGAATGGCTAGTTTCATGCTGACCTTCGCCATCGTTTGGTACATAGGGTGTTTCAATTTAGTCTAAAGGGAGAAAGCACATTAGAATGAGAAACATGCAAAAAATTAAATTATAAGAAAGTTATAAAATTTTAGGAATTAAAATTTTAAGTAATCTAGATTAGAAGTGGTGCAGAGATGAAAGCACTGTGCTCATACAAGCCCACATTTCTCTTTCAAGTTTTGAGAATTTGTTAATACTTGTTAAAACAAGCAAAGATGGATTTCCTTGAGTCTACCTGCTTTAAAGCTTAATTACTATTTATTATCAACATTGGTTAATGACACTGGCCTAGGCATGCACAGCATGTAATGCCCACACTTTGATTAACTTAAATATTTAAGTAATGAAACAGGAATTTTACAAGGGGGCTGACTGCTGGAGCACTGTGCATGCAAGTAAAATATGGAACTAAAACACAGGTGAAATAGGGAAAACAACTGAATTGATGAAAGTCTGACCATGTTTTCAGGTTGTCTGCATTTACTTCACAACAAATCGACAGTCATGGACTTCAAACATAATTGCACAATAATCACAGCAATTAATTTCACACAGCAAGTAGGTTAACCTCTGTCACAACAAACAGACCGATCTATTTTTTTGGGTGTTGACCTGCGTCATCTTCAATACTTATGCTGGCTTTTTTGTGTCCACCTGATTATGTATTGGAATGCCCCTGAACACAGAAACATATGATTCAGAAACAATTTACTACAATCCAATTCCAAACTAAGTTGCATTGGGTTTTGATCTCTCATTTGGAAGACTCCTCAACAGCAATGGGTCATTTGGTAGCACTCTCAACTTGCAGACAGAGGATTCTTAATTCAAGACTCACTCCAGGACATGAGCACAAGAATCAAGTACTGAACAACTGCAGCAACATCTCTTGGATGAGCTGTTAAACAGAGGCATGTCCGCATTTTCAGGAAGATGTGAAAAATCATACAACACTACTTCAAGAAAGAACACAAGAGTTATTCCTCATAGATAGATCTCCAGGACCTAATCAAATGTATCCCAGGATGTTGTGGAAAGTTAGGGAGGAAATTGTGGGGACCCTGGCAGAAATATTAATATCTAACACCACAGGTGAGGTGTTGGAGGACTGGAGAATGGCTAATGTTGTCTTTGTTTAAAATGGGCTGTAAGGAGAAGCCTGGGACTATAGACCTGAGAGTCTGACTTAGGTGGTGGGTAAGTTGTTGAAGGTGAAAGATAGGATTTACATGGATTTGGAGAGGCAAGGAATGAATAGGGATAGTCAGCATGGCTTTGTGCAAGGGAAATCATGAATTCTTTTGTGGAAGAAACCAAAAAGACTGATGAGGGCACAGTAGTACATGCTGTTTACTTAGTCTTCAGTAAAGCCTTTGATAAGGTTCCACATGGTAGACTAATGAATAAATTTAGATCACATGCGATTCAGGGCAAGCTTGCCAATTGGATACAAAAATCGGCTTTAAGGTAGGGTACAGAAGATGAGGATGGAGAGTTGCTTTTCAGACTGGAGACCTCTGGCCTGCAGTGTTCCAAAGGGATCGGTACTGGGTCCACTTTTGTTTGTCATTTATATAAATAATTTGGTTAAAAAGACAGTAGGCATGTTTAGTAAGTTTGCAGATGACACCAAAATTGGTGGCATAATGACAGTGTAATCTTAGATTGGATTTTGATATAACAAACAAGGGCAGGACTTAGTATTCATGGCAGGGCCTTGGGTAGTGTTGTACAGCAGAGAAACCTAGGCTTCAGATACATAATTCTTTGAAATTTGCGTTACAGGTAGACAGGGCAGCGAAAAAGGCATTTGGCATGTTGCCTTCTTTGCTCAGACCTTTCAGTATAGGAGTTGGGACATCATGTTGAAGCCTCTTCTGGAGTACTGTGTCCAGTCCTGGTTGCCTTGCTATAGAAAGGATATTAAACTGGAGACGGTTCAGAATAGATTTAGCAGGATGTTGCTGGGAATCAGGGTTTGATTTATAAAAATAGGTTGGATAGGCTGGGACTTATTTCACTGGAGCGTAGGACGTTGAGGGGGTGACCTTATAAAGGTTTATAAAGTCATGAGGGGCATAGATAAGGTGATTAGCAAAGTACTTTTCCTGAGGGTGGGGGAGTTCAAAACTGGGGTCTGTATTTTTAAGGTGAGAGGAGAAAGTTTTCAAGTGGACATAAGGAGCAACATCTTTTTTTAAAATGCTGACTGGATTGTGTGTGGAATGAACTTCTTGAGGAAGTGATTGATGAAGGCAGAGTTACAATGTTTAAAAGACATTTGGATAAGTACGTGAATACGAAAGGTTTGGAGGGATATGGGCCAAGTGCAAGCAACTGGAACTAGTTGAGTTTGGCAACATGGTCAGCATGGACTAGTTGGACTGAACGGTCAATTTCTGAGCTGTATGAATCTATGCATTGATCAATATTTATCCCTCAATCAGCAGATGGTCTTGTCATTATCACGTTACTGTTTATGGGCGCTTGCTATATGTAAATTAGTCATCACATTTACTACATTATAACAACGATTTGACTTCAAAAACACTTCACTGACTGTAAAATACTTGGAGATAGTTAGCAGTTTGAAAGATGCTACATAAATGCATCTATTTAGTAACAATAAGCAAAATCAGTTTGCTGAAACAGCTTTTTGTTGTATGACTCAAAAAGTGCTTCAGGATTCTCAGCTTTTTATCATTGTTCACTGAAGTGGAATTTGATGAAGGGAAGTCATAGCTTCAAGTTTTAGCAAGTGTATTATTTTGTTGTGGTTTCACTCTTTCAATTGATGTTCAACTCCCAAACAGAAAACAGATTGCTTCAACTGGACAAAAACAAAAGACACTACACCACTACTTTCCAAAACTACGTGACTTAACTCATGCTGCAGTTTGGACTGCCAAAGTGATTCAAGGCACTTGCACTACAAATCGAACACAACATGATCATTATTCACTACGACTAGCAGCTTGTAAAGCTCTGCTAAAAATAAGTCTTCCCAAAAGCTGACCTTTTGCTAACTTCAATAATTTTACATTTATTTTGCAGCTAATGCCTGGAGTTTGTGCTGGAAAACCAATGGCAGCTTATTGAGTCTCATGCAATCTTAAAACTCTACTAGCACTAGTCAAGAATACAATTTTTAACTTTCGAACGAACACAAATATGACATGTAGGTTTATGGTTAATAATTTCTGTGGCACCAATCTGTCACTTTTTGGTATTATCAAATGTTTCCGGAGGGACTGTAGTGTGTAAGCCTATAGGGTTAACAGAAACCCTAACCACAGGAACAGATCCTCAGTAAAAATTTAATACAATATACACTGTAATTACAACAGAACAGTGGAGCCAAGAATTCCATGCAGCAATTAAAAAAGCTTATCTCTCTCAACAAATCAATAATTGATATTAATGGATATACAGCATTAGCAGGACTGACTGTGGAATGCAGTCATTGAAATTTATAAAAAATGCATTTTTTCTGAGAGGAATTAAAAGTGTGATTTAAGTAATAATATTTAAACGAGATCTTTTTTTTTTGCAAGATCCCCAGCTGTACAGCAGACTTCTATCAGTGATAAAGATGTAAGGCTGTTTCATTTGACAATGAAGGAGTTATGGCACCAGTGCAATCGTACAGAGTTGTACATGTCAATATTAGCACTTTTCAATTAATCACCCGTTTGTTTGTACTCTGGTTTTACAGGTTTTTTTGTGTGGGGGAGTTGGAGGGGTGGGGGGTAGAAGGTTTGTGAACCACAGGACATGTACATTATATTTTAGTTACATTTTCAGTTTACTTGAACAGCAGCAGTTCTGGCAAGACGGCAATCGAAGGCATATGGTGCTTATTTTGCTTTGTTAAAACTGAGCCAAGTACATGCTATAAAGGATCATACATTTTGATATACTTGTTTTACCAGGTTTTAAAGTAATGGTGAGAACTATGGTCTGTATTGGCCTCGAATGTGATGTCAATAACAGTGACGCTAGCAGTGCTCACTGTTATTTGTTCACAAACTTTACAGGAACTTCAGATGAAGGGCAAATGAACAGTTAAACTGGGACATGCAAAGGCTTCCGTCCAAGTAGCTGTGCTGTATCATTTAGTTTCTCAAAAACAGCACCTTATGATCAGCTTCACCAAACAGCACTGAATGGCTTAAAGTTATTTTATTTGCACAAGGATTGCAACTGCTCAAGAAGTCACTAACATCATAATCTCAAAGGCAATCAAGAATGGGCAATAAATGTTGGCCTAGTCAGCAACACCACTTCCCATACATAAAACAAAACTGCTTACCAGAAAATAATTAAATTCATCACACAAACTTAAGTTTGGTCGTTTATATGCCAAACAAAATAAAAGAAATCTTAACGCAATGCATTGCTTCTAATACAGATGACAAGTCATTTTCATTGTCTTTTAATGGTACAAGGGCCTAATGTTTCTCTCAGCACACTATTACCTATACTTCAAACGCATAACTTGGATTTATAATAACCATGGACTTGCCTGTGGAAACAACTTCTTGCATTGTATGTGTGTAAACATATTGGGAGGAAATCTGAATGTTAATTGTAGGTGAAAGGTGTATCATTCATTGGGGTGCAACAACTGACCAGACAAACCGCCAAACAGTACCTGACCACAGAAAAGACACTCACTGCATTGAGTGAAATCAAGGAAAGCATGAAATTGAAGTAGTCACTGTTGAAAATGTCTCTGTTTTTCATGAACTTTAGGTTCTCATCTCGTACCATCTAATAGAGACAAATGGACACACATTAAATGGTAATAGTTGTTTCCATTAATAGAAATAATTTGAAGCATTTCAGTTAACAACGCATAAACTGATACATCGTCTGGAAACTAGTCAGCTCATGTTGTAACAGGTGATTAATAAATACACACAAATATGGTACATCTTTTCAGGGAAATTCTTTCCTTTCAACTTTCTTCCCAAACTCCTTACACAAGATTAAAATCAGTCATGTGGAAACTGAAAAGACAATTTGATTTTAGTGACCTGATACACAGCATGCCCTGTACATAATCAATAAAGGAAATGACAAAGAATACAACATTGATGTTTATATAGTAAAAATACTTTCAAGATGTGAAAGCAACAAACACTTTCTATTTGGAAGGAGGCATGTGAGGAATACAAACACCAATAACAGATGTAACAAGGGCTCTTTCTGTGAATCGTTCTACATAATTCTATTAAATTCTCAACATTATCCTTCCCTCTTAATGAACACGTAAATTAAATATTCTGAAATTGTGAACTATCTGGAAGAAAATAAAGGAAATTAGTAAAAGAGTGCAATAGGTTTCAAGTAAAACAAGCATTTTTGGGGACAAAATTCATGGCTGAAATTTCCAATTGAAAAATTAAAAATTAACACACCCACATTCTAGTCATGGCCCTGTGTGGTTCAAATAAACATTGCAATTATTTTTACATCATCTTCATGATAAGCGCACAGTAACAGTGTTGCAACAATCTACAGCAAGTTCTCCGCCACAATTTGCTAATTTCTGATATCAGTCAAGGCTGCACATGAACATTCAAGTCTGGCACACTGACCAAATTTAAAGCAGGCAGTCATCTCAACAGCACCAAAGTTAATCATTTTTTTCCCAATTTAACCATCTTGTAGGTATTTTGGCCATCATGTAAGTTTTAGTCTACCATTATAAGTCTAGTGTTCACTGGTGCAAAGGATACTTCTGACATTTCATGTTTTGGAATGCTAGCAAATAATTGATTTCTTCCCTTAAGTCCTCTAACTTCCTTCAAGTTAAAATTATGGCCATGGGTGCCAGCATGGACATCAATCAGGCCTATCTCTCTGTGGAGTACGTGGGACATTCTTTGTTCCAGTCCTGCTCAGTCTCCACCCCACAACTCTCTCTCCAGTACACAGATGGCATCATTGGTGCTGCTTCCTTTCATTCTCAACTGGAAAAATTTATCAATTTCGCTTCCAACTTCCATCCTGCCTTCACCTGAACCCGATTCAGCTCTGACTCTGTCCTTGCTATCCCTGGTCCTCACTTGCCATCCAACCAGCTTTTGTATCCAAAGAATTGTAAGCCACCATTTCAGTCAAGTCCAATGGAATGGCACGACCAGTTTGCAGATGACACCAAAATTGGAGGTGTCGTGGACCATGAAGAAGGTTATCTCAGAGTACAGCGGGATCTTGACCATACAGACAGATGGACTGACGAATGACAGATGGAGTTTAATTTAGCTAGATGTGAGGTGTTGCATTTTGGAAAAACAAATCAAGGCATGACTTGAAACACTTAATGGTAAGGTCCTGGGGAGTGTTGCCGACCAAGGAGACCTTGGCGTGCAGGTTCATAGTTCCTTGTAGTGGAATTGTAAGTAGACAGGATAGTGAAGGCAACATTTGGTATGCTTGCCTTTATTGGTCACTGCATTGAATACAGGAGTTGGGAGGTCATGTTGCAACTTTACCCGATATTGGTTAGGCCACTTTTGGAACATTGTGTACAGTTCTAGTCTACCTAGGAAGGATGTTGTGAAACTTGAGAGGGTTCAGAAAAGATTTACAAGTATGTTGCCAGCTATAGGGATAGGCTGAATTGGCTGGGGCTATTTAACACCTTTCAAAGTGTCAAAGGCTGAGGTGACCTTACTGAAGTTTTATAAAATCATGAATGGAAGGTACAGGGCAAATAGACAAGGTCTTTTCCCCCCCAAAGTAGGTGAGTCCAAAACTAAAGGACACAGGTTTAAGGTGAGGGGGGAAAGATTTGAAAGAAACCTAAGGGACGACTTTTTCAAGCAGAGGGTGGTGTGTCTGGAATGAGCTGCCAAAGGAAGTGGTGGAGGCTGGCACAATTACAGCATTTAAGAGGCATCTGGATGGGTATAAATATAGGAAGGATTCAGAGGGATATGAGCCAAATGCTGGCAAAAGGAACTAGATTGTTTTAGGATAACTGGTTGGCATGGATGGAGTGGACCAAAGGGTCTGTTTCCATGATGTACAGCTCAATGACTCTGTAACTAAACACATATTCCCCTCCTCTCCTTCTCCACTCTTATCATCTCCCCTCATCCTTACATCGCCTTCCCATCCAATCACTGAAGGTATAACATCTGCCCGTTTACCATCTCCCTTCTCATTCCAACCATAGTTGAGGTGAAGAAGCAATTTACTTGTGCTTCATTCAATCTCATAGGATTGTAAGGTACTTTGGGACTTCCTGATGCTGAAAGGTGTTAAATAGATATCCTAGAATTTGCAAAAATATCTACTGCTTACTTTGATTTTGGGCAGTAAAGGGAAAATAGCAGGGCTACTTATCAGAGAGGCTCAGAACATGACAACTTTTTTAAAAAATCTTACTAACTAAATCAATTCTGACTTGTTCTTCAGTTAAATATTAGCCATTTCTTACCTGGTAAATTCTAGCTGGTAACTTTTCAACAAAGAGTCCCTTCTTCTCCCCCTTCTTTACCAGCTTCGTTAACAGGGAAAGGCGGTCATTGTTTGATCTATGTGGACGAGGTGATGACTGAGGTGAAACCTCAGGGGAGGAGGGAGCTGATCTACCAAAAGTAACAATAAAAACAAACCACAGGGTTAAATTCCAAAAGTAATCTCAATTTTGCATTAAGTGCTTGAAATTCTTTTGTTAATTTAAGAAAACAAGGTACAAATAATAAGAGAACGCCCTTCTGTACCGGTCAAGTGCCCTCATATTCAGGGAATTATGCCTACAACGTTATTCAGGAAATTCAAACCTGCCTGTGGAAAAGTCAACAAAGCCACCAAAAGATAACAAATTGTGAGGATTCTGAAAACCTGAAATAAAAATTTGGAACCACTCAGCATGTGCAGCAGCATTTGCATTAAGAAAAACAAAGTTAACATTTCAGGTCAATGATCTTTCAACAGAACAGATGAAAGAGTAATACAGAACGGAAGCAGACCCTTCAGTCCAAACTGTCCATGCTGAACATAATCCCAAACTAAACTAGCCCCATCTACCTGCTCCTAGACCACAGCCCTCCAAACCTTTCCTATTTACATATCTATCCAAATAAAATGTACCCACATCCATCATTTCCTCAGGAAGTTCATCCGACATGTGAATCACCCTTTGTGTAAAACATTTGCCCCTTGAGTCCTTTTTTAAAGCTCTTACCTTAAAAATGTGACCCCTAGTCTTAAAATCCCCCATCTTAGGGAAAAGACAATTACCGTTAACTCTACCTATACCTTTCATTATTTTATAAACTTCTATAAGGTTGTCCTGCAACGTCCAATGCTCCAGTGAAAAAAGTTCCAGCCTTTCATATAACTCAAACCTTCCATACCCAGCAACTTCCTGGTAAATCTCTTTTGAACCCTCTCCAGCTTAAGAGCTAACAAAATGCCATAGACCCAAGGGGTTAAAATTCTCTCTTCTTAGATGCTATCTAGCCTATGGAGTTTTAGCAGCATTTTCCCTTTTTATTCTACAAAGGCATTCTTGGTTTTTCAATTAGCTCATTTTAGAATTCATGATGAAAATGCGGCTAATTATTAAAGAGTGAAGAGCAGTGAATGATTACATATACAATTCATTCTATTTTGCAGAGGGACTTGGCTTTACATAAAGGTTGTTCACTTGTTGTGGTAGTTGTAGTCCTTGTGGATAAAAAGGAATAAAACACAGAAGTACCATAGGTTTGGATGTACAGGGATGGTGTGAATATGGCCACTTACACAATTTACGGAATGTTCACAAACATTTTACTTACAATGATAGATCCTCCGCCTCCTGACGAACAACACTAACTCGGCTTTTCTTTGGTAAAACAGGAGAATTTTGGTCCAGCATTCGCTGGTAAAACAACATATAGGCATTCCAGTATCGACGACGGACTTCAGGATAGGGGTTTGCTTTAAAAAAAAGACATTTGAGATACAACTTTTGAAACAAAACGATACCATTAATTTAATATTGTACAATAGCTCAATTTAAGAGTGTTAATTAAAATATCCAATTTAAATTAAAAATACTAGTAAAATTTGTCTTCAGTTCTGAATACAGAAAAGTTAACATCTATAGCAGGTCATCATTGAATTGACGTGGATTTGACTATTTAATAATTGTTGATTTTTTTTAAAAAGATCTCTTATTGGCAAGACTAGAATTTGTTACATTTGCCTAGTCCCCTTGAGATGGTGAACTTTTTTAAAACACTGCAGTCTGTCGAAGATGTTAGTGTATGATGTCAGTGGTGAGTGGGGTTCCACAGGGCTCTGTCCTTGGGCCTCTACTGTTTGTAATTTTTATTAATGACTTGGACGAGGGAATTGAAGGATGGGTCAGCAAGTTTGCAGACGACACAAAGGTCGGAGGTGTCGTTGACAGTGTAGAGGGCTGTTGTAGGCTGCAGCGGGACATTGACAGGATGCAGAGATGGGCTGAGAGGTGGCAGATGGAGTTCAACCTGGATAAATGCGAGGTGATGCATTTTGGAAGGTCGAATTTGAAAGCTGAGTACAGGATTAAGGATAGGATTCTTGGCAGCGTGGAGGAACAGAGGGATCTTGGTGTGCAGATACATAGATCCCTTAAAATGGCCACCCAAGTGGACAGGGTTGTTAAGAAAGCATATGGTGTTTTGGCTTTCATTAACAGGGGGATTGAGTTTAAGAGTCGTGAGATCTTGTTGCAGCTCTATAAAACTTTGGTTAGACCGCACTTGGAATACTGCGTCCAGTTCTGGGCGCCCTATTATAGGAAAGATGTGGATGCTTTGGAGAGGGTTCAGAGGAGGTTTACCAGGATGCTGCCTGGACTGGAGGGCTTATCTTATGAAGAGAGGTTGACTGAGCTCGGTCTCTTTTCATTGGAGAAAAGGAGGAGGAGAGGTGACCTAATTGAGGTATACAAGATAATGAGAGGCATGGATAGAGTTGATAGCCAGAGACTATTTCCCAGGGCAGAAATGGCTAGCACGAGGGGTCATAGTTTTAAGCTGGTTGGTGGAAAGTATACAGGGGATGTCAGAGGCAGGTTCTTTACGCAGAGAGTTGTGAGAGCATGGAATGCGTTGCCAGCAGCAGTTGTGGAAGCAAGGTCATTGGGGTCATTTAAGAGACTGCTGGACATGCATATGGTCACAGAAATTTGAGGGTGCATACATGAGGATCAATGGTCGGCACAACATTGTGGGCTGAAGGGCCTGTTCTGTGCTGTACTGTTCTATGTTCTATGTTCTATGTATTCACTGAGCTGGGAAGTTTCATGGCAGATGTTTCGTCCCCTTACTCGGTGACCACCTCAGTGCTGCGGAGCCTCCTGTGAAGCCACGACTGTGGTCTGTGTGATGATGAGCCTTTCATGTAGAGAACTGCAGAATTCTAGCCATGTTCTGAAGCTCTAGGTGACAATTAAACCTTTGAATATCAAGAACTCTAACATAGGTAAGATGTAAATATAATTTGACATCTATCACTCAAAACTGAGTGCTGCCTAGGTTTTCCTGCATGAAGGGATGAACTGTTCCAGTACTGGAAAGCAATAAGCATGCGTTCAGCCCCATTTCTGACCTTATGATGCAGGAAATCTAAATCACGTATCAGATATCTGAGCCTGAAGCAGGAACTAAACAGGAATAGAAAAATTCTTGGAACTGATATGGTTGGTGTCAAACGATCACAACCATAATATGATTCTAAGTGAAGTGCTTTCTTTCTGATAGCCAATGCTTCAGCCTTAGTTAGAAAATCTGGTATCATGCTTGGGCAAATATTTCCTTGATGTGTGTACACATTGTGATAATTCTGGGGTTCCGTTTCTTGCTTTTTAACCAGATATTTCTTTTTTTAAGTTTTAGGAAAAATGCACAGGTGTGGATGATATTTCTGGAGACAGAAACCAGTGTTTCTGCATTTAAGCATTACATAAAATGTTAACAACCAGGTATGAAATGGACTCAAGTTAGTGCACTTCAGTGGTCCCAATTTAACTTCCCTGCTGCCCCATCTCCCAAACTCTATATTTTCCACCTCCCCACTCCCTAGTCTGTCAAGCTGGAAATACCGAGTTCAGTTTTCTACTTAATTTAACAATCGGGTATGATTTGAATTTGGTTTTAGGTGTTGCTTACAGAATTAGATTGGAATTTCAGTGGTCTTCTGTACACCATCTCCATTCTGCCAACAATCTTTAAGCTTTGCCAAAATACATTTGCTTACATGTCTTGTGCACTCATCCCTGTTAATTGTCTCTTAATATCGACTAGGAAATCAATGGGGCTTTTGTTTTTATTTTTATTTTCTTGCCTTTGTCCTTTGAACCTGACCCTTGGTTAGCCAAAACCTCAATTCAGCAGATCGCACATTTAAGGAAGGAACAAACTCTTGATTACTTAAGAGTTCCAAACTAACTTACATTGATCATACACTTTAGGTCTATACTCTCCACCAAAACATTCAAACTCCAATGTCTCATCATTTAGATCAAACTCTTCCACCACAGTATCATTGAATTTGTACCATTTTCCTTTGCCACCAGTCCTGTAGAATCAAAAAAATAGATGTAAGCCCAGAGCCAAACCAAATGTGGCACACTGCAAGTTATCCACTAACTCCTAAATTCCTAATTTTTATATTTCAACATTAACAGTCCAATGGGATCAAAAAAAAAATTGTTTCTTAAATCTTTCACTCACCTCCTATCCTTAATGAATGAGTAATAGTGCCCCGCATGTGCCTGGCCACTATGAACAATCACTCCAACCAGCTCATAGTTTTCAGTTGGGGCACCTTTCTTTCGAGGAGAGCCTCCACCCAAGTGATCACCTGCTTTGCCATTTTCACCATGCTCAGAAGAATGCTCTTGTCGTGCCATCCCAGACACAGTATATGGTTCCATGTTTAAAAGCCAAGGGAACTAGTAAAAGAGAAGTAAATGGAGGTGAATTGTGAAATAGACATTGAACTCATGCAGGTTCCATATATTTTGCCTGAACAAACCGATTTGTAATAAATAAATGTATTGACTCAGTGAGCAATTAAATTTTTAACTCATCATCTCTGAATAGGAGATTTGAGTCACAAACTACTCTCTGAAGCTACAAACCCCTTTCAGGAGATTTTTTTAAACAGCTGGCCTTTATTTGTTTCTTTGATGTACTTGGACCGAAGGTGCAGATACTATTTTCCAAATTCAGAACAAATTGAATGTGATGGTGAGTGTGATGAAGTGAAAGACTAAGATTCCACCATGACAGCTGGTAGCGTTTAAATTCAATTGATGTGTCTGGAATCTGGAGCAATGAAACCATCATCAGTTGTTGTTAAGGACACATCTGATTCAGTTAATATCCATGACAGAAGAAAATATGCCATCCTTACCCACGTGTCTCCTCACTGACTGCAATCTGGTTGACTCTTAGCTGTTCCTCTGAAATGGTCCGAACAAACCACTCAGTTCAAAGGGCAAATAGAGATGGGCAATGAATACCATCTCAGCCAGCAACAGCCACATCCAAAAAACAAAAAAGTGTTGTAAGCCCAAATGGTAGACGCAGACACGTTAGCATCTTTTAAGATATATTTGGACAGGGAGCAAATGGACACAGACCCTTAGAAAATAGACGACAGGTTAGACAGAGGATCTCGATTGGCGCAGGCTTGGAAGGCCAAAGGGCCTGTTCCTGTGCTGTAATTTTCTTTGTTCTGTACATCAAGAGAATTTATTTTTAGAAAAGATAGACAAACAGGAGGCCAGGCAGCATATGGAGGAAAGGAGCAGTCAACATTTTGGGTCTTACCGTTCTTCAGGGCTGGCTGAGGGGAGAGGGAGCTGCAGATAAAGAGGGGGTGCTGGGGGTGCAGGACTGGAAGTGGAATGGTGGTGATAGATGGACATTGCTGGTAGGTATGACCTGGTTGGTCATTTGGGGGGAGGGGGGTGGGAATCTGATTAGTGGCTGGAAGGGAGGGTCAAGAAGGTGGAATAATGGAATGGGGAGGTGGTGGGGCTGGAAGGGAGAACGGGGGATGGGTGGGAAGGTTTTTCGAAATTGGAGAACTCAATGTTGAGTACTCCCGGCTATAGAGTGCCCAGGCAGAAGATAAGGCGTTGTTCTTCAAACGTGCGTTCCAAGTTGCTGCAACACTGGAGATGGCCAAGAACGGACATGACATGTTGGAGAGGAGTGGGGTGGGGAGTGAAATGGGCAGTGACAAGCAAGTTAGGTTGGCCACTGCAGGCCTGGCGGAGATGCTCGGCCTTTTGAAAAGCTTCTAAATTTTTGGGTTTTATGTTACTTATTGAACTCTGGTTTTGTCATCGTCCACCCATAACTATACATTGACTAATGTTATAAATCACAGGTTCCGTTCAATATATGGTAAATCATACCGAGATCATGAGATCAAAAGACAATTGTTGTCATGAAACAATTATTCAGTGGAATTGTGCCTCCTACAATATGATTCTCTTCAGTTTTAACAGACAATGATCACTCTGTTAGACAAACATTCGGGCTATAAACCATAAGACAGTTTATTTTAACATAGCACAGGCAGAAGAACAATACTTAGCATGGGACATGCACCAAGAAGTTCATAAACATTTGAGGTCATTCTCAATATGCACTGAACCTCCAACCAGATATTCACATCATGGCGACAGCCATCTATCTCTCAAATTATAAACTAGTCAAATTGTACTATGATTTTGTACACTTGGATGATGACACTTTTCAAATCTGGAATGTATAAGAATTTATTAGTGCTTCTGATTTTATTTTGTCTGTTTAGAATTAGCACTATATGGAGGCTACACATTTACCCGTATTTGTTCATCATACTTGATAGAACGTCCACTTTCCCAATCGAACCCAAATCTCATTAAATGGATGACTAACACACTAGGTAGAGATTTTATGCACATGCGCTTCACTGTTGTTCTCTGGATATAAAAACACAAAAGGGATTAGTGTAAATCGACATTCCCATACAAAAGGAAAAATCCATAGTTCTGTCTCCATTAAATACAGCTACTAACAGTTATTACAGCAAAGCAAAAACATTAACACTTGAGCATAGCAAGACTTGATTCCATAATTTTTAACCTGTAACAAAATTCTACTTCGATATCGGTCTTGAATGTGGGAATTATCCCAATGTACGACTTAATTCCAAGTTAATAAATAGACACTAGGAAAGGTGACAAAAAGCTTGATCAAATAAAGATCTCAAAAAAGGAAAACAAGGAACTTGAGAGATTCAGGGAGGAATTTCAGGGTGTGTGGTCTTAAATTGCTTGAGGTACAGCTATTAATGCTGGGGTGAAGGCAAGAAAAAAATGCCCAAGAGGTTACTGTCAAAAGAAAAGAGGTTGCAGTGGTGGAGGTGGTGACAGTGAGGGGGAAGCATAATAAGGAAGTCAAATAAACAGTGAATGTTAACTAGGTTTAGGTCGAAAAACTAGAGACCAAAGGATGAGGTGAATGAAGTTCAGGTCCTGATATGAATTGGAAACGGACAGCAGAACTTTCGACATGTTGAGTTATGAAGGTTAAAGATGTGAGGTTCCTTAAAAAAGTGTCAAATACTTGAGTATGCAGATGTTAATTGAGGAGAGTTTCAGTGACAGCCTTGAGAAACAGCATTGTCAAATAAGAGTAGGTGGTCTTTGCTTGGAGCGGTGACAGGGTTGAACGCGCAAGCTGCAGTTACACGTGACAGCAAAACAAAAAGATAGCGGAGCTATGTTACATGTGGTTCAACTTCTGTAGCTCTATGAAGTTAAGGTGCCAGAAAATGACATCAACAAAAAGGAGTTCCCTTCAGAGATAATAGGAACTGCAGATGCTGGAGAATCTGAGATAACGAAGTGTAGAGCTGGATGAACACAGCAGGCCAAGCACCATCTTAGGAGCACAAAAGCTGACGTTTTGGGCCTCGACCCTTCATCTGAAAATGATTTTCTGATGAAGGGTCTAGGCCTGAAACGTCAGCTTTTGAGCTCCTAAGACGCTGCTTGGCCTGCTGTGTTCATCCAGCTCTACACTTCGTTATCTCAGGAGTTCTCTTCAATTGTCCTCAACACAGTTGCAATTAGTTGCTTTGAAAATTTCTTCCACAGACTTCTTAGATTTTTTTGGATTCATGTCACACTGTCTCATGAACAAGCATCATATTGAAACAAGGCAACAAAATGTGAGGCTGGATATTCACAGCAGGCCAAGCAGCATCTCAGGAGCACAAAAGCTGACGTTTCAGGCCTAGACCCTTCATCAGAGAGGGGGATGGGGTGAGGGTTCTGGAATAAATAGGGAGAGAGGGGGAGGCGGACCGAAGATGGAGAGAAAAGAAGATAGGTGGAGAGAGTATAGGTTGGGGGGTAGGGAGGGGATATGTCAGTCCAGGGAAGACGGACAGGTCAAGGAGGTGGGATGAGGTTAGTAGGTAGATGGGGGTGCGGCTTGGGGTGGGAGGAAGGGATGGGTGAGAGGAAGAACAGGTTAGGGAGGCGGAGACAGGTTGGACTGGTTTTGGGATGCAGTGGGTGGAGCGGAGGAGCTGGGCTGGTTGTGTGGTGCAGTGGGGGGAGGGGACGAACTGGGCTGGTTTAGGAATGCAGTTGGGGAAGGGGAGATTTTGAAACTGGTGAAGTCCACATTGATACCATTAGGCTGCAGGGTTCCCAGGCGGAATATGAGTTGCTGTTCCTGCAACCTTCGGGTGGCATCATTGTGGCACTGCAGGAGGCCCATGATGGACATGTCATCTAAAGAATGGGAGGGGGAGTGGAAATGGTTTGCGACTGGGAGGTGCAGTAGTTTGTTGCGAACTGAGCAGAGGTGTTCTGCAAAGCGGTCTCCAAGCCTCCACTTGGTTTCCCCAATGTAGAGGAAGCCACACCGGGTACAGTGGATGCAGTATACCACATTGGCAGATGTGCAGGTGAACCTCTGCTTAATGTGGAATGTCATCTTGGGGCCTAGGATAGGGGTGAGGGAGGAGGTGTGGGGGCAAGTGTAGCATTTCCTGCGGTTGCAGGGGAAGGTGCCGGGTGTGGTGGGGTTGGAGGGCAGTGTGAAGCGAACAAGGGAGTCACGGAGAGAGTGGTCTCTCCGGAAAGCAGACAGGGGTGGGGATGGAAAAATGTCTTGGGTGGTGGGGTCGGATTGTAGATGGCGGAAGTGTCAGAGGATGATGCGTTGTATCCGGAGGTTGGTGGGGTGGTGTGCGAGAACGAGGGGGATCCTCTTTGGGCGGTTGCGGCGGGGGTGGGGTGTGAGAGACGTGTTGCGGGAAATATGGGAGACGCGGTCGAGGGCGTTCTCGATCACTGTGGGGGGAAAGTTGCAGTCCTTGAAGAATTTGGACATCTGGGATGTGTGGGAGTGGAATGTCTTGTCGTGGGAGCAGATGCGGCGGAGGCGGAGGAATTGGGAATAGGGGATGGAATTTTTGCAGGAGGGTGGGTGGGAGGAGGTGTATTCTAGGTAGCTGTGGGAGTCGGCGGGCCCGAAACGGACACCTGCCACAAGCTGGTTGCCTGAGATGGAGACTGAGAGGTCCAGGAAGGTGAGGGATGTGCTGGAGATGGCCCAGGCGAACTGAAGGTTGGGGTGGAAGGTGTTGGTGAAGTGGATGAACTGTTCGAGCTCCTCTGGGGAGCAAGAAGCGGCGCCAATACAGTCATCAATGTACCGGAGGAAGAGGTGGGGTTTGGGGCCTGTGTAGGTGCGGAAGAGGGACTGTTCCACGTAACCTACAAAGAGGCAGGCATAGCTGGGGCCCATGCGGGTGCCCATGGCCACCCCCTTAGTCTGTAGGAAGTGGGAGGAGTCAAAAGAGAAGTTGTTGAGGGTGAGGCCGAGTTCGGCTAGGCGGATGAGGGTGTCAGTGGAGAGGGACTGGTCGGGTCTGCGGGACAGGAAGAAGCGGAGGGCCTTGAGGCCATCCGCACGCGGAACGCAGGTGTACAGGGACCGGACGTCCACGGCGAAGATGAGGCGTCGGGGGCCAGGGAATTGGAAATCCTGGAGGAGGTGGAGGGCGCGGGCGGTGCCACGGACGCAGGTGGGGAGCTCCTGGACCAAGGGGGAGAAAATGGAGTCCAGATAGGTGGAGATGAGTTCAGTGGGGCAGGAGCAGGCCGAGACGATTGGTCAACCGGGGCAGGCAGGTTTGTGGATTTTGGGAAGGAGATAGAAACGGGCCGTGCGGGGCCGGGGAACAACGAGGCTGGAGGCCGTGGGCGGGAGGCCCCCCGAGGCGATGAGGTCATGAGTGGTGTTGGAGATGATGGTTTGGTGCTCGGGCGTGGGGCCATGATCGAGGGGGCGGCAGGAGGCGGCGGAGAGCCGGCGTCTGGCCTCGGCGATGTAGAGGTCAGTGCGCCATGCTACCACTGCGCCACCCTTGTCTGCGGGTTTGATGGTGAGGTTGGGGTTGGAGCAGAGGGAGCGGAGGGCTGCCCGTTCTGCAGGGGAGGCGCCGGAGTGGGTGAGAGGGGCGGAGGCGCCGAGGCGGTTAATGTCTCGACGGCAGTTAGAGATGAAGAGGTCGAGGGAGGGTAGGAGGCCCGGAGGTGGATCGAGAACGCCCTCGACCGCGTCTCCCGTATTTCCCGCAACACGTCTCTCACACCCCGCCCCCGCCACAACCGCCCAAAGAGGATCCCCCTCGTTCTCACACACCACCCCACCAACCTCCAGATACAACACATCATCCTCCGACACTTCCGCCATCTACAATTCGACCCCACCACTCAAGACATTTTTCCATCCCCACCCCTGTCTGCTTTCCAGAGAGACCACTCTCTCCGTGACTCCCTTGTTCGCTCCACACTGCCCTCCAACCCCACCACACCCGGCACCTTCCCCTGCAACCGCAGGAAATGCTACACTTGTCCCCACACCTCCTCCCTCACCCCTATCCCAGGCCCCAAGATGACATTCCACATTAAGCAGAGGTTCACCTGCACATCTGCCAATGTGGTATACTGCATCCACTGTACCCGGTGCGGCTTCCTCTACATTGGGGAAACCAAGCGGAGGCTTGGAGACCGCTTTGCAGAACACCTCCGCTCAGTTCGCAACAAACTACTGCACCTCCCAGTCGCAAACCATTTCCACTCCCCCTCCAATTCTTTCGATGACATGTCCATCATGGGCCTCCTGCACTGCCACAATGATGCCACCCGAAGGTTGCAGGAACAGCAACTCATATTCCGCCTGGGAACCCTGCAGCCTAATGGTATCAATGTGGACTTCACCAGTTTCAAAATCTCCCCTTCCCCTACTGCATCCCTGAACCAGCCCAGTTCGTCCCCTCCCCCCACTGCACCACACAAACAGCCCAGCTCCTCCACTCCACCCACTGCATCCCAAAACCAGTCCAACCTGTCTCCGCCTCCCTAACCTGTTCTTCCTCTCACCCATCCCTTCCTCCCACCCCAAGCCGCACCCCCATCTACCTACTAACCTCATCCCACCTCCTTGACCTGTCCGTCTTCCCTGGACTGACCTATCCCCTCCCTACCTCCCCACCTATACTCTCTCCACCGATCTTTTCTCTCCATCTTCGGTCCGCCTCCCCCTCTCTCCCTATTTATTCCAGAACCCTCACCCCATCCCCCTCTCTGATGAAGGGTCTAGGCCCAAAACGTCAGCTTTTGTGCTCCTGAGATGCTGTTTGGCCTGCTGTGTTCATCCAGCCTCACATTTTGTTGACTTGGATTCTCCAGCATCTGCAGTTCCCATTATCTCTCATATTGAAACAGGTTTTTTTTCCCTGTAACTCATTACAGAGAAGGCCTGACATTTTGTTACGTCTTATTTCACAAAATATTTTTCATGTTCTGGCTGCAAGACAATAATACACAGCACGCAGTCTGTTGGTAGAAATATTTCGCCAGTATTCAAAATATAAAAATCACAAGCAAGAAATTGCTGAACAATCCAAACTTTTCTTTCATTTTTAAATCATCAGGTGGATACAGGATAAATCAGTCTGTGACTCCAACCACTTTTTTCAAACCCATGAACAGAAGGGACATCTATTTGGGTACAGAAACCTAATATTGTTTTGCATGAAAAGATTGAAAGACAGTCTGGACTCAGTGTGGGGCTGGATACAGTCATTGCAATTTGGGCTCAATGGTATCTGTAGAGGGTGAGAAACAAGATGGTCACTAGTCAAATAGAATGGGGAGATTAAAGAGTGTGCATATGGAGTGGCATGCAAAGTTATCAAACAATCTGATGAAAGATTCTGTCTGAATGCTAACCATCACCTTTAAAATGTATTCAAGCTATGCATGCTTTTGTCTCCAAGATCAAGTAATTGCTTTCTCATTTCCCCAAGACTGAAAATTAACCTCTGTCAAACACTGACAACCTCTATCTCACATTCATACGTTGCCAATGCAGCCAAAATACAGCCACCTGCATCCAATGCCAAACTAAGTCCTGCTTGTTTATCAAACCTGTATTTCAAGAACAATATTGTGGTCTTATATCCCAAACCTCTAGAAGGCTGAACGCATCCTCTTTCTCAAATCCTTCTTTGGCCTTGCAACACCTTCTCTCTGTAACTTTTTCCAGCCTAGGTGTGTCTTTCATAGATTTTGGTGGGCTTAATCTAAACAAATTCAATTACATTGCCATTGTGTACAAGACCACTGGCATGCAGACTTCAGATACGCTCTCATCGTAACCAGACTCACATTTCAAGTCTTTGTTGCTGAATTTTTCATGTTCAATTCTCCCCATAGTTCGGAAATTTTTTTTGTACAAGGTCCACCAATGCTGTGTCAGCATCAAGTGCTGATCAAAATAAGGGAGAACACATTATGGAGCTGGAGGAACACAGCAGGCCAGGCAGCATCAGAGGAGCAGAAAAGTTGACGTTTCAGGTCAGAACCCTTCTGAAAGAAGGGTCCCAACCAGAAACGTCAACTTTCCTGCTCTCTAATGCTGCCTAACCTGCTGTGCTCCTCTAGCTCCACAATGTGTTATCTTTGACTCCAGCATCTGCGGTTCTTGCTATCTCATTGATCAACGTTAATTGATTATTCAACACAAGTTGCCAGACTTTCACAAAAACTTGGATGATCTTCAGTAATTTTACCTTTTCTTTACACTTCTCACAGTAGTATGCATTGCCTCCTTCAAGGACCTCGCCTCGTACGAACTGATCCAGTGAAATCTCCAGGCTTTGGCAGGATGTCACTCCCAAGTTCAGTGCCATGAATGCTTCCTCACGCTCATATCTACAGGAAAAATTGTTCAAAAGAAATTTACAATGAGTACATCTACTCTGGTAACCAGTGGGCATTTCGTAGCTCAGAAGTCAAGTGTTAAATAGTTATCTTCACAGCCAAGTTAAAAGTAAAGTACCAAATAAGATGCCAGCATGCACTTTTGGCACACAAGTGGGAGTTGCGACTGAGGTTTAATAGGCCTTAGTAATTTATGGCAATTTTTTCAATGGTCCCACCAGAAAATGATTTGTTACAAGTGGCCAACCTCCAGGCACACTATGTTAGAAGAAGATCAAACAGAAATCTATGCTTCAAAAGAACACTGCAGTTGGGAGGCTCAAATGCACCATGCCAAATTTTGATCTTTGTTTAGTTTTTAGGATGACATTTTATATTGATGGGATTACACAATGTAAACTGTGTTTTGAATCGATACCTTTTAACCACACTAGCTGAGTGACTTTATGTAGTTTACAGGAGTTTTAGGAAACAATGTAAAATAGTAGCTACAAAGGAATGCAGTGGATTATACCTAGGTTAGTGGTTGGCAAATTCATAAATGTGCAGTGTGCAGGCTAGTCAAAGGGTGAAACTAATGTTTACCAGAGATTCAGCATTCCTTCATCTCCTGATAAACTTACTAGTTATGTCAAGAGAGTGACTTGGCAGAAGCTCAAGAGAACGATGCTTACACAAAAGTGAAAGGATCAAGAGAGCGTTTAAAAAGCACAGTGGTCCAGATCCTCTAATATGGGAAAAGCCTTCCAACTTTCATTGCTGAAAGGTGTTGGAACCATGACAAGTAAGTACATGAACACGTCTGATGTACAAAGTTTCATCTTCCAACTGCCTGTTTTAAGCTACCCAGAATAGCAAACAAACTTGGGTTGTTTGCCCCATACATACACAGATTTTTGCATGGATATACATGAATGGTCTAAAGCCTGTACAACAGTTTAACTAAGTAAAACTGTCAAATCATGCCAGCGACCATATATTTGTAACTACCACCAATCCAGAGGCAATGTTCACGCAGTCTATCCCCCAACCAAAAAAAAGCGATGCTCACCAACTTTTCTCTTCCAACCTCCCCAAAGTGTTCACACATTCCCTTTCGCCATTCTCAACTTGTCCTCTGGCTCTTGCCTAGCTAATGCCAGAAGAGTCTGCACTGTTGGGTGCAAAAAGACATTGACATGAGGGAAGGAGACAAACACAGTCAGAGGGATCTTAGGAAGTGTAGCACTGTCAGCAAGGGTAGACTGTGCAGTTTTGGGGCTGACAGGTACATTTGAAACAAAGTAATTCAATTAACTGAACTGGTACCTTAAAGGGGCATATCTCTAGTTCATGACAAATGAAACAAGGAGTTACAGCTGCGCTGGAATCACACAACAATTTGCCTCCTGTGTTCAGTCTTGCATCCCTGGTGAATCCTGCACCAAAGTTTCACAGGTTCTAGCAGAAAATGATAAGGATGCAAACTGAATTGCCATTTGCACTGAACACTTCTCTCACACAAAATGGAAGATTTGGACCAAAAAATCCCTTCCCCATGATTCTAAAAACCTTGCAAAGATTACGTTGCTAAATAAAAATCTATAACCCATTACACCTTAGGGTTTGCTTCCTTTGTCTTGAAGTACATGTTTGTCAACCTACATGGGGATAAAACTACTCACCTGTGAGGACAATCTTTGCAGATTTTCTGATCAGAGAAGATACCCTGGAAAGTGTTCTTGAAAAACTGTTCACGTCCAAGTTTCTGTCATGACACCAAAGTATTGAGAGTTGTATCACGAAAATATAAGAGGATTCTGAATGTGCCGAAGTGCTGTTATATGCCTACCTTAAGGTGCTCATCCAATTGGTCTATTAGACTGGTAAAAAACTCATACGCATCTTGTTGTTCACGTACGTACAGCTCCTTATTCCAAAGTTTAAAAATCTGAGAAGAGAATGTGTGGGGATCCAAAGAGTTAATACTCAACATTTGCTATAAATATTGCCTGGGCAACAGTTTACTTTGCAAGTTACATGAGCATTTAGTTTACTTTCCGTCTTCCAAAGGATAATGCAAGATAGACAAATTGTTTTCAGACTCCTGTGTTGCCTTGCATTCAACATATCCAACTGGGATTCATTCAATTTTTCTTCCCGTGTGAGAAATGAACTAGCCACAACTCAATGTCAAAACAATAGGGTTGCAATTAAGAATTTAGTGTTGAAGAAGGTGGAAATGCTAGAACAAATCATGAAATGGGAAAAGGCCATTTGATTAATTTCTTCCAATTACCCAGTCTAGTGTCAGCACAGTTGAAAATTATCATGGCAGAGTGGGGTAAGTACAGGAGAGATTTGAAGGCAAGCACATGGACATTCATTAACTTACTGCAACAACTACTGGAGCTTGCTGTTCTGGTACATTAACATTTACCTAGGGTGAAAGTGATGGGGTGCCGATGAGGACCTGTTTTACAGTATTATGGAGGAGATGTCACATGTGCAGAATTAAACAGGACCGTCTTGCAGACAAAACACAAGAAATCAACTCAAGGTGTAAAAGACAAAGTTTTGGCAAGAAACTCTGGGAGGTGAGGATGTGTGGGGCAAGTAACAATATAAGGAATGTATCAGTTATTGTACTTGGGCAATGAGTTGAGATCACAATCAAGAATTCATAGCCAGAAAGTTACATGCACTCAATGCCAGCGTCATATAAGTATCTGCAGAACCTGGACAAGATACATTAAAATTTGATAACATTAAGCTGGAAGAAATTTGGGCTCATCTTTATGTTGGATGGCCAGCTGAAGTAGTAAAAATAAAGGGGAATGGCATCAGCGTACAGACAGAAGCTGACCTATTGCTCCTACATCATTCTAACTGAGAAGAAGAAGCATAAAAGTAACGAGGCAATCACGTATGAAGCTCTGGGTATAGTCAAATTAATTTACTAGGCAGAGGACATTATAATGGATAGATAAAAACCAAAAGAACTGCGGATGCTGTAAATCAAGAACAAAAACAAAGTTGCTGGAAAAGCTCAGCAGATCTGGCAGCACCTGTGGAGGAGAAAAGAGTTAACATTTCAGGTCCTGTGACCCTTCCTCAAGTTATTTATTTATTAGCAACTCCTTTGTCTGTCCAACTGTCTTTCTCTCTCTTTGGGCTCTATCCTATCGTTTACTCCCTACCCCACATACCTCCCTATTTTCTGCATCTGAACTGACGTTTTCCCATCCACCACCAGTTCTGAGGAAGGGTCACTGGACCCGAAATGTTAACTCTTTTCTCCTTCACAGATGCTGCCAGACCTGCTGACCTTCTCCAACAACTTGGTTTTTATTATAACGGATAGATGTTCCTCGAGAATGAAGCGGAGGAGTCAAGAACAAATATCAAGCTGTTGTTCCACAATAATTTTTTTGCTAAACCGTGGCACAGAGTGCGTGCAAGTCCTCAAGTTTAATCTTTTGGATATGTTGGGTTAGGTGACTTCAGCCAGGGAAAAACTGATAGGGGAGAAAGGTGAAATATAAATTTCAGCCAGTGATTTAATTCTAGATATGTATCAAGCAATTAGAAAATGAAAGACAATGAACATTAAGGGGTAAAAGTAGATTTGGGTTTGTGATCAATGCTACTTCCAAACTGCATGGGGTGCACAGCTGCAAAGCAACAGAAATGTACCTCAGAGGAAACAGGCAAACAGTCTGCACATAACCAACATCTTTTAAGACATATACATGCACAGCAACCTTAAAGGAAATTGTTCAGTGCAACAAGACAGCATTGTAAGCAAAACTAAGGTTCAAAGAGGCACAGTCTGTCACGTCTTCTCAAAGTTAAACAACATACTGAATCAATGGTAAAAGTTTGCACAGGAATAGTAGAAGTTGTCTGCACTGAGACACACCTCACAATGCCATCACTGGACAACAGGAGTAGAAAGGAAGGGGTAAATTGACAGTTTCTTCATTCAGTTATTTAACTTTTGAAGTATAGCTCAGTGCCAACACAATTTGGGGAATAGGGGTAATAAACTCAACCTAGTTTGAAGGGTTTTGTTAATCAGGAAGATGGTTGGATGCCACTATATCACAACATAACTCCCAATTTACTGCAAAAGAGCAGTATCGTGCTCAATCCCTAGGTACAGTCCTTCAAGATTCAGTTATAGAATACTGGTCAACACTTCTGTTACTACTGAGTCAGTTTCATAATCAATACATTACTGTGACAGCACTTTGAAGTAATTACTTTGTTGCATAACATTCATATCCTGAGAATGAGAGAGAGTACTGCATAAATAAAACATTTACTTTTGGCTGCATTATTCTTATCTGCTTTTGATTTGGCATGTGTAAATTCCTTAGAAGGGGCACTGGATTGAAAACATTAATGCTACTTTCTGTTCACAGATGCTGCCAGGCCTGCTAAGTTTCTCCAGCAATTTCCATTTTTGACTGTATAACGAATGTCTGCCTTAATTAAAATTCACACTCAGAGCTCAGACCATGTGCATTTTATTCATTCTGTGGTATTAAGTCAATGCTCTTCTTGCTACTTAGGGGTGGTTAACTCAGTTGGCCGGATGGTTGTTTTGCGATGCAGGGTGATGCCAATACGTGTTCAATTCCTGCACTGGCTGAAGTTATCATGAAGAACTCTCCTGCTCAACCTCTCACCTGCCTGAGGCATGGTGAGCCTCAAGTTAAACCACCAACATCTGTGTCTGTCTAATGATACAGCAACCCTATGGTTTGATATGACAACTTTACCTTTTAATGCACATTCATTTCTATTGGTGACAGCAATCAAGTGACAAATAAGTCAAGTTACATTTGGTTTGAAATCTTTCTGCCTTTTCAAATATTTCTATTTTCTTTTCTTAAATTGGCACAAAGCAAACATTTTCAGTACCATGCATTAGATTCAGAACTGCGTGACAGAGCTGTGTAGAATGTCAGGCAAGATTCTTAAACTAATCGTCATATGAATACCGTTAGGATGGAATGTTATTTTCAAACACTAAATACTTTTCAAAAGATAGACTTGTGTATGAGCTGAAAAGAGTCCAAATAATTAAATACTGAAAATAAGAGGCTGTAATATTTCCAAGTTTCTGACCTTCCAGAACGTCTCTGGGACATAATATTGCAATTTGCTTTCCATCAAGTGCCCGAAGAGGGACTGAACCTGATAGAAAACATTCTCTTCTGGATTCTCGTCATCGTCATCATCTACTGACAGCATTGCCTATGGGAAGGGGAGAAAAGTCAAAGGTGAGAGAAATCTATTCTAAGGTTATGATTCTTTTTCCATTTATTACTGTGCAATATCCATAAAATATTATTATTTTAAGTATAGGGGCGACACTTATTTTCCATCTCTAGATGCCCCAAGGTCTGTATGCCTTTTTCTTTGCTACCAACAAGGCTCCTGTGTGAATTTATTTGCCATCATCTATTTGGAAGGATATGGAGGAAAAGGAGAAATTATTTATAACAATTTGGTTTTCAAATCTTTTCCCTGATTAGTTGGCATATGTATTGATCATTTGTACAATGAACCCATCTGTGAAGCAATAAAGGTCATATATTAATATGTCTTAAGTTGCTGCCTCCATATCATCCGTTTGGAAATTTGTGAACTGACTGTGGCATAACGTGTTTCAAGTAATGAACTTTGAAGTCTGACATCAACCTGTACCAAAATAAATTATGAGGCTAATCACAAATGTTTGAAACAATGGGTAGCATTAGAAAGAGTGTTTGATACCTAGTGGTTATTGGGAATAGGGTGTATGTGTCAAAACAGATTTTTTTTAGTGGATTTGTTTTTAAGTACAAACTATGTTTAGGAAACAGTGTATGTTTCAGATTAAAACTACGAAGCCAAACATTTTCAACAAATGCATTAGTTCTCTATTTCAAAAAAAAGTTACCATTTTTAATTACTTTTGCATAGTTTTCCAAAAAAATTCAAAATAATATTTATCTGAAAACAGAACATAACTGTTGAAATACATTCACTTGTTATTTTTGTGCAGCATCTCGCTTTCACAGTATGCCAGTTAGAAAATTCAATATGTTGGCAATCAAAGGCAGGAAACACCAACCCTTCACTGATGAATTTTCATGCAAAGATAATGGATTTCAACAATTAGAAATTCTCAGAAAACCTGCAAAGACTAGGTCATTGAAAATTTCAAATTTGTGACAGGTCAGAAAAAACTGTATTGTCTATGATGCTTTCCTGTAGAAAAGCGAAGACTAGGTCATGGAGTTCCTGAACTGCAGACATAATGGACCTTCTTCTGCACTGTGACAATTCTGTGATTCTGTAAGCTTTCTAGTATTTGGTACCAAATGCAAGAATCAAGTAATCTCAAGCACCAAACATGAGGTGCATTATTACTGGATGCAAGGTTTTAAATTCAGAGAGAGCAGTGTGAAGTTTTCCACTCTTTAGACCAACCAACAATGCACTGTGGGACCATAACAGCTAGGCAGTAGGTATGACATTCCAAATCAATATTCTAGCACATTTTAAAATTTGAACTGGAACAAAACTGTTCAAAAATGATTTTTTTGTTAAAGAATTGAGGACAGTATTTACACCTGTTATTTCTGAATCACAAACTTTTCTGCACTGCTAAGGAGTTGGTCTTATTTTCATCTGTGAACTGATATCCCTTGCGAAGCACTGAATTAAATACCTGCTGATGTAGACAGAGAATGCCATGACTCCATAGATCAAAACAAAACAAAAACAGATAGTTAAAACACCATACCTCTGGTAGTCCAGGCTGCATGTAAAGTTGTTGAAATACTGCATTCATATAGCACGTGGCTCCTCCATTCTTCAATCCCACAAACCCAGAGACAGAGCGGCTATCAACAGGTGGCAAATACTAAATACAAAGGCATCAGGTACAAATAAAAAAATAAAAAATTCAATAAATATAAAACATGTTCAATTAGGCACAAACTGTAAAACATCATAAAATTGACTGAGATGTGAGAGAAGTTCCGTTACTGCTAGTTTAAAGTCAGAAGTCACATGACACCAGATTATAGTCCAACAGGTTTATTTAAAATGACAAGTTTTTGGAGCAAAAGTTGACTTCATCTGATTAAGGAGCAGTGCTTCAAAAGCTTGTCATTTAAAATAAGCCTGTTGGACTATAACCTGGCTTTGCATGACTTCTGACTTTGTCCATCCCAGTCCAATACCGGCATCTCCACATCATTATTAGTTTTCAAAAGGAACAAATTACATTTATGGCAAAGTAAGGGTTTCAGGATAAGTCCTAAGGTAACAAATCAGAAAAACAAAAACAGCAATGTAATTTACTGGAGAAATACAACACAATCTTTGAGTATTAATATGCACTATAGTCAGAAATTGAGGGCTGACAGCTAAACAACTTCAATTTAAAAATAACTGAAACCTTTAAACATGAAAAGAAACAATTAAAAAAGGACTACAGAGATTACACAAAATAACTGCAACTCTGTTCTCTAGTTTTATTTAAAAAAAAACAATGCTTGCAGTACAAATATTTGTTCTGTAGCACACACGATGGCACTGACTTTCCACATATATTTTTAAAAAAAATACACTCATGTTCTCTGCTGTGATACTTCATCTTAAATCTTTGAATAAAGATTATTCCTTGTTTAAGCAGTTCCCCTCTCGATTTAGAAAATATTGCTTAAATCGAGAAACCCATGACTGAGAAAGGCTTAATAGAAAGCAAAGGAACGAGAAACAAGTGAATGAAATATACATTAGATGTTGTAATCTATGGCTCATGCTGTAAAATCCTAGTGGAACTGTATATGGAGGTTTTATACTGGGAAGGAGAAAAGACAGGTCACTGATGATAACTACACCAATAATGTCTGAAAGCTTTCATTTTTGGTCAGTGCTGCAACTTCCTGTATTCCAGATTGGCAAACTGCCTACTCCTTACCTTATACTAACCATATGCTGACTGGTTTCTGGTTTCCTTCAAGAAGAAACATACAACAAGAAAGATAGGGAAATAATTACGCTTTGAGGTGACCAAACATGAGCTAACTTTATTTACTGTAAGTTTTAATAATTACATACATTTGATAAATGATACGGAAATTACAAAGATACCTCTTGCATATTAAACTGGCATTACCAGAGCAAGGCAGGACCAAGGGAAATGAAGCACTGTCACCACAGTACAGAGTCAAGAGTTACCTACCCAGCCAGGGTTACTTGGAGGTTATTTTTCAATACATCACATCATACCAGTAGAGAAGAAAAAAGAAAGAAGAGCCAGTACTTAACTTACCTCAAACTCCTTTGTGAGTGCAGGGTCAAACTGGTGATGCATTGATAGAAGTTCATTGGAGATAAGCTGAAGGTTACTCAAAGAGCTGTCTGCTAACATAACCAGCACCTCATAAGCAGCAAGTCGACTATTGACTGTACTGCACCTGGAAAAGCAGAGGCAGGATGATGTTAGCTTTTAGCCCACAAAAACTTCAGGTGAAATCCAGTCAAAATTTTGCATGATGTAACAATGGTTATCAAACCAATCACAGCAAACCCTCCGGTTATTATAAGCATTAATAAAAAGAACTGAGCTTACATACTTTGGGTGAAAATCCTGTTGACTAACTGAGCAGCTCCCAGCTGGACTGCTGCTGGTCAAGATGATCTTTGAAGCACGGAACAAAAAGTCTTCCATGAGTTGTTTGATTAACGATGGCCCTGCATACAAAACACCAGTTTAGTGAGATCAAAAGTATTTCGACCTTGCCTCGTTACTGCCCTTGAAGTAAAATGATCTGATGAGGGTGGAATTAAATGTTAGGGGAGTTGTAATCAAGTGGTTATATGGCACTGGAAACTAGTGATTTGAACATTGAGAACAATGAACAACCAATAGATATTCTAGCCTTCCAGCCGACTGATGCAAAATGTTTATCCTGAGAGATACACAGGCAGGTTAGAGTACAGATCTGAACAAGGGCCGGAGTGATAGACAAAATGCAGCTTTTCGTGTTTCAGGATTTATTTCTCGTCTCAATGAGCATGGAATACCAAAAGAAAATGTTGCTTTTACTTTCCAGGATTTGGCTGAGGACAAACCAATAGAACTGGACATTGCTCAGGATAAATTCTGGCTCTTCTTTATACTGACTATGGAACTAGAAATGGTATTGTTGATTAAGGAGCTGCTGGAGTGCGGTAACTGAAATTGTGCCTAGTTAATTTGTATCCCAGTTTATAATGTAAAGCACCTAATTAAGATTTCTTAAAAAATACTCTCTCTTTAAGAAGCAGGACATGGAGTGATGCTCCATAATGAACCTCTCTTTTGCAGTGAGGTACCAAAGTACTAATCATACAGTTTCAAAAGATAGCCAGTAATTTCAGAACACGAACTCTATTTCTCTCTCCACATACAGTTTTTATTTCAGACCTCCAGAATCTGCAGTATTTTGCTTCTTTTACACGAATCACTGTTTTACTATATCACAAACTTAATTTAAATTCAAGATCAGAAAGGTTCAATGTTTTAACGAAGATCTGTAGCTCGGGTTGCAGTCAGAGTTGTTGGTTGGTTCACCGAGCTGACTGGTTTTCATGCAAACGTTTCGTCTCCCTTCTACCTGATGTCACTGCTGTGTAGCCGCTGTTGAGGACAACGGACAACAGCGCTGTTGTTCTATCCCACTCTGAATTTATGTTGCCTGGCCTGACATGGTGAGCAGTCTTGTTTCCGGTTTTGTACCACAGTGGTATGTAGATGGGGTCTATTTCAATGTTTGTTCATTTCAATAGACCCCATCTATATACCACTACGGGACAAAACTAGAAACAAGACTGCCCACTTTGACAGATGGGGGGGCCTTGTGAATTCAAACCAGGACAGAACAACTGAGCTTCAACAGAGGCTGCACAGCACTGACAATGTCACCTAGTAGGGAGACGAAACATTTGCATGAAAACCAGTCAGTTCGGCAAACCAACCAACAACTGCAGTATCAGGGATAATGGGAACTGCAGATGCTGGAGAATTCCAAGATAATAAAATGAGGGGCTGGATGATCCAAGATAATAAAATGTGAGGCTGGATGATAAGTAGAAAGGTTGTACATAATTACAAAACCAAGACCCAAACAATCACACAAGCAGCTCTACAGTTGAAGTAGTGTAGAGTTGTATTATGTAGGCAACCATTTGTTTTCAGTCAAAGATAATTTAAATCCATACGACTCACATGTTTCACCTTGCTAATATGCAAATATTAAAACACAGATAGCAAGCCAAGCAAAATCAGCTTCTCCATCACTGAATCTGCAACAGTTAACTTAAAACATTCAATGACCCTCAAAAATCGTTCAATTTTTCCTAACCAGACTTGTTGGGAGCTGAAGAAGAGTCATTTAGACTTGAAACAACAGCTTGTTTTTCTCTCCATGGATGCCGCCTGATCCACTGTGATCACCAGCATTTTTTGTTTTTAAGCACAGATTCCAGTAGTTTGCTCCTCCTTGTTGGAAGCATCTTTGTTTATCAGGAACTGTGAGCTGGAGTTAAGAATTGAGATAACAAAGTGTGGAGCTGGATGAACATCTCTCTCCCACTGCAACTCTCTTGTCCTGTCCACCTATCTTTTCTATCCATCTTCAGTCCGCCTCCCCTCCCTCTCCCAATTTATTTCAGAACCCTCACCCCATCCCCCTTTTCTGATGAAGGGTCTAGGCCCAAACCCATCAGTTTTTGTGCTCCTAAGAAGCTGCTGGGCCTGCTGTGTTCATCCAGCTCCACACTTTGTTATCACAGATTCTCCAGCATCTGCAGTTCCCATTATCTTTAAGAATTGAGCTGTGGTCTTTGATCAGCACCTTACTTTTTTAAAGAGGAAGGAATAAACAAACTGATATTTGTTTATGGGTTTGGCAAGTCAATTGCAGGTTGATTGTTATTCCAAGAAAGTCGCAGATGTTTTCGCACTTCAAATTTTATACACTCAAGGAGTGGAGCTGCTTGGATGTTAAAAGGAGTAATTCAAGGGAGACCAGTGCTGGCCAGTCAAAACAAAGTTGAAAACAAGGGAAACCATCGACTGAGATAACAAGGTGTAGAGCTGGATGAATACAGCAGGCCAAGCAGCATCAGAGGAGCAGGAAAGCTGATGTTGCGGGTCGACACCCTTCTTCAGAAATGGGGGAGGGGAAGGGGATTCTGAAATAAATAGGGAGAGAAGGGGAGGCGAATAGAAGATAAAGGACATGATAGCTGGAGAGGAGACAGGCAGGTCAAAGATGTGGGGCTGGAGCCAGTAAAGGTGATTGTAGGTGGGGAGTTAGGGAGGGGTAGGTCAGTCCAGGGAGGATGCATAGGTCAAGGAGGCAGGATGAGGCTAGTACGTAGGAGATGGGGGTGGGGCTTGAGGTCGGAGGAGTGGATAGGTGGGAGGAAGGACAGGTTAGGGGCGAGCTGGGATGCGTTTGGGGAAGGAGATTTTGAAGCTTGTGAAGTCCACACTGATACCATTGGGCTCCCAAGCAAAACGAAGTGCTGTGCCTGCAACCTTCGGGGGGCATCATTGTGGCACTGGAGGCGGCCCAACATGGACATCTCATCCAAAGAGTGGGAGGGGCAGATGAAGTGGTTCGCGACTGGGAGGTGCAGTCGTTTATCGCGAACCGAGCGTAGGTATTCCACAAAGCAGTCCCCAAGCCTCCGCTTCGTTTCCCCACTGTAGAGGAGGCCCCATCGTGAACAGCGGATACAGTATACCACATTACCAGATGTGCAGGTGAACATCTGTTTGATGTGGAAGGTCTTCTTGGGACCTGGAATGGGGATGGGTGGGTGGGGGGGGGGGGAGGAAGTGTAGCACTTCTTACAGTTGCAGGGAAACGTGCCAGGGGTGGTGGGGCTGGTGGGGAACGTGGTGCGGACAAGGGAGTCACCGAGAGAGCAGCTAAGTGTGGGGAGGGAAAAATATCTTTGGTAGTGAGGTCAGATTGCAGATGGCGCGAGTGCCGGAGGATGATGTGTTGGATCTGGAGGTTGGTGGGGTGATACGTGAGGACGAGGGGAATTCTGTTTTGGTTGTTATTGCAGGGAGGGGATGTGAGAGACGAGTTTCGCGAAATGCAAGAGGCACGGTCGAGGGTGTTTTTGATTACCGCGGAGAGAAAGTTGCGGTCCTTGAAAAATGAGGACATCTGGGATGTCCAGGAGTGGAATGCCTCATCTTGGGAGCAGATACAGCGTTGAGGGAATTGGGAATAGGGGATGGCATTTTTGCAGGAAGGTGGGTGAGAGGAGGTGCATTCTCGGTAGCAGTGGGAGTTGGTCGGCTTGAAATGGATATCAGTTTCCAGGTGGTTGCCAGAGATGGAAACAGAGGGGTCCAGGAAGGAGAGAGAGGTATTGGAGATGGTCCAGGTGAACTTAAGGTTGGGGTGGAAGGTGTGAGTGAAGTGGATGAACTGTTCGAGCTCCTTGTGGGAGCACAAGGCAGCGCCGATACAGTCATCAATATAACCGAGAAAGTGGGGAATAAGGCTGTGTAGCTTCGGAAGAGGGATTGTTCCACGTATCCTACAAAGAGGCAGGCATAGCTTCGGCCCATTCTGGTACCCATGGCCACCCCCTTTGTCAGTAGGAAGTGGGAGGAATTGAAAGAGAAGTTAAGCGTGACGATGAGTTCATCTAAGTGGATGAGGGCGTCACTGGAAGGGGACTGGTCGGGCCTGCAGGACAGGAAGAAGCGGAGGGTCTTTAGGCCACCTGCATGGGGAATTCAAGTGTACAGGGACTGGACGTCCATGGTAAAAATGAGGTGTGGAGGATCAGGGAATCGGGAGTTTTGGTGGAGGTGGAGGGCGTGGGTGGTGTCACGGACATAGTTGGGGAGTTCCTGGGCCAAAGGGGGAGAAAATGGATTTGCAATATGTGGAGATAAGTTCGGTGGGGCAGGAACAGGTGGAGACGATGGGTCAACCAGGGCAGTCAGGTTTGTGGACTTTGGGAAGGAGATAGAAGTGGGCGGAGTGGAGTTGGGGAACGATGAGGTTGGAGGCTGTGGGCAGGAGGTCATCTGAAGTGATGAGGTTGTGGATGGTTTGGGAGATGATGTTTCGGTAGTCCGGGGTGGGGTCATGATCAAGGGGGCGGTAGGAGAAGGTGTGGGAGAGCTGGCGCCTGACCTCGACGATGTACAGCTTATTATTCAAGGAGTGCATGAAGGTTTAGCAATCATTATTCAAAGTTGCATAAGTGAATTAAGCAAGTTACAACTTTGTTTGTTTATAAACGGACCTGGGTTCGATTCCAGCCTCGGGCGACTGTCTGTGTGGGGTTTGCACATTCTCTCCATGTCTGCGTGGGTTTCCTTCGGTTTCCTCCCACAGTCCAAAGATGTGCAGGTTAGGTGGATTGGCCATGCTAAAAATTACCTGTAGTATTCAGGGGTGTGTGGGTTAAAGGGGGATGTGTCTGGATGGGATGCTTCAAGGGGCAGTGTGGACTTGTTGGGCCAAAGGGCCTGTTTCCACACTGTAGGGAATCTAATCTAATCTAAATTTCTCCCCTAACTGTGTCTGTCTGTGTCTCAGAGTGGGGCTATGATTAAAGTCGACTGTGTGTAAATCAGAGATTAATTACATTACCTTGTTGTTTAACTTTGCTCTGCCAGATTTACAGTATTAAGATTCAATTGTTAATTTTTGTTAATGCTATAAACAACATTGGTGTCAGATATCTGCCAGATCAGGAACAAATGGGTGATTTTGAAGGTCACTGTATATTGGTATTTGCCACTTTGATAGCTGTACGAATACCAGGCCTCCACAGCATCCCTGGAAGACAGGCATGCAAGGCTGTATTTTGTGTTAATTACCGAGTCCCCAGTCAATGCAAACAGCTTTCAAAGACCTCTGGAAATTTGTACTTATTTCATACAACTGGAATTCTCTTCTCAGAACTTCCAACAAGTCAATAAATGGAGAATAACTAGACACAGCAAAACCAAACAAAATCAAGACAACAAGGTGTACTGCTGGATGAACACAGCAGGCGGGAGGTCATTTGAAGTGATGAGGTTGTGGATGGTTTGGGAGATGATGTTTCGGTAGTCCGGGGTGGGGTCATGATCAAGGGGGCGGTAGGGGAGCAGCGTCATAGGAGCAGGAAAGCTGATGTTTCTGGCCTAGACTTTCTGAACTTCTTGTCTCGGATTCTCCATCATCTGCAGTTCCTACTTTCTCTTAAACAAAACCAAACGCAGTCTAGCAGCTTTCGAAGCAAAACTGCTTTCTGTCCAAAACCCAGTTCACTCTGATTTTTTTTCCTTCTTTTTCAACATTCTTATCCTCTTATCAGCACTAATCCTCCCTTGATTGGTCAAACCAGCTGCCAGTCCCTGAGTATTACAGCACCCTAGTGCCGAATTGTCTACAACGTTTTTAAACAAGTAATTAACTTGCATTATCTTTCCAGGCCAGTTCACAACAGTAAACTTCAGTCTTTTGTTTTCGCCTCTTTCTAAGTTCAAAGTTCAATTCTTGACTGCAACGCACAGTTCCAAATCAAAATGAATAGAACAAAAGGTAAGGTAGTGATGGTGCCAACACTAAAGAATGGAGGACAATGGCAAAAGTAGTCAGCCACACTCAACAACAGTCAAAGTGAGGGCCTTGTTGCCTGACTCAAACTTTTTTTTTAAGGAGGCAATTGAGGGCTTCAGATAATAATAGGAGGACCGAAGGCTCAGCCCACAGCATTCCCACTACACACATCATTTATTTGGTGTTTAGAAGAGCAATTGGTAATTCTGGTACCAGAGACAGAATCATGCAAAGATATGTGGCAGGCATTTTGGCAAAGACTCCATCCAAGTTGTATAAAATAGTATAGACACGAGACTAATGCCTTTATATTGTAACATTACCTATATCACCTGAATTTACTGTGGTGACAGGGGTTGTAAATGAATTGTACTGTTTATTTGTACATTGCTAAGTCTCAAAAGGACAGGAAGGCAGGATTGCAGCAATGTAACAGTCAACAGCTATATATTTATTTGAGCTACAATCACAAAAATTGTTAGAATATATCATCACCTAGTAAAGAAGTACAGATTGTCTGTCATTTAAAAATACGCCAGAAAACATGAAAGAGGTTTCACCTAATTGAGGAATTTCAGAGGTAATTCAGCAAGATTAATTCGCTCAAGGGACAGTGCAAATAGTTTTGCATTTTTGCCCAATTACCTCCATGCATTCTTAAAAACAGTGGCTCCAGTAGCAAGTAACAGAGCATTATCAGTGGTAACCTCACAGATTCAACTAACTCCATTCATTCACTGAGAATGTTTGCAATCTTTTATTCAGCATTCTTACCCAAATGGATGCTTTTCTTAAGAGTTCTTGGCTTATTTGCTTCTACAGTTCAAAATCGTGCCACCTGATTTTAAGTACTGAGATTTCACTCTGCAACCAGACACCAGGGATGACATGGCTCTACCATCTGATTACCATCTTTACACAACTATAACATTCTGCTTCCCAGCTGACTGAATTCAAATCATCTGTTGGTACATTAGCATACACTTTAACCAATAATTTCTTTCCAATTCCCACTCAATTTGCAACATCCATCACCAATGTTTTTCCAGTGTAAAATAAACATACAACAGGTGGTAGTTTCCACTAATTTTCCCTCAACAAAGAACAAACTAAACCCATTATACAGCTGATCATCATATTTTTCATTTCTAATATAGCTGATATTTATTTATGGAAAAAAATGTGTCAAGTGTTACACCGACAACAATTTGATTAGTTATTTTTAGGTTTCCTTACAAATTCTTCTTACACAAGATGATATTAATGCACGGAGCAATGGGAACAAAATGTAGAAGCATTATTAACAACGCCTTGGGGGTAACTTCTCTCAAACATACAACAAATCACGATCTTGCTAGTTTGATTCCTTAGAATTACATGAAGATGGATTCAATGTTTTGACACACATTATTCATACAATTATTAAAAAAGTTAAATTACCAAGTAATTCCTTCTCTGGACCGCTGAGTGACAGTAGTGTTTTGATAAGCCGCAGATGTCCTGCAAGCAGAACGTTATCTGACTCGCTAGTCTCTGATTCAGCAGTCCATGTGGGCTCAAAGTTGTCAAGCCAGTTAACCTCATCTTCTAACATGGCTGCAGGGCTAATTTGAAGCTGTTCCATCTCCGAAGCTAAAAGGAAGTAGATGGTTAATTTCAGTATTAATGACTGCTGAAAATCAGACATATCTGCTGTTTATTTGAGACTGCATAGCACTATTATTTCCATGATATGTGCTCTAAATTTAACACAGACAGATGTGCAATAAATATCCTCCCTCTCCAATCCATATAACATTCCTAAGTTTTTTTTTTAGGAATTTTAAACCCATTCCAAATTGGTGCAAATTCAAGTCACAAGCTGTTCTCAATTCCAATGTAAATTGGCAACCTCAAGAAATCAACTAAAAAATCTTGTGAAAGAAACAGAAAATTGACAATAAGTAGTCAAAATACACTGGATAGAAGGCAAAGCAGTACCTGGATCAAAACTTGTGTTTTCCCTCACTAAACTAGGTCAAATGCTGTTGTAGAGACAGTGCACCCATTCCATCACTCAGCATTACATCCTGTGTTGGCAGGTCTGGATCAGATAGCAATAGCCAACGCAAAGCTATATCTTTCTAACAATTCAACAATCACTTTTGTGTATGATTTTACCTTATCTCAAATGAAGAAACATTGCTTAATATAATTCTGCCTGAAACTGATCTGAATTGACAAACAATCATTTAACAAGCAAAACACATTAAAGTTAAATGTGTAAAGTAACAAGGATAATGAAGTGTTAACAATAACGATTTTCAACTTGGGAAACAAGTATAAAATTTGCTGACATAAGGAGAGATGGACAAAATTTACTGGGAAAAGTAGTTAGTGAATAGAACAACAGATCAGGAGTGGGAAATAATTATAACATGAGAAATAGGAGTAAGTCAGTAAACCCCTTAAGCCAGTCCTGTTGTTGAACAAGATCATGACTGCTCTGTCCCAGGCCTTAACGTGTCTTTCACAGCAAGCCCTCAAATCCTCAATATTGCAAAAAAATCTACTTCTTTTTCAAATATTCTCAGAAATCCAGTCTCCATTCCTTCTGGGACAGATAATTCCAGACATTCACTGCCCTCACAGAAGTAATTACTCTGCATCTCCGTTTTAAATGAATGCCCCTCCGTCACAATCACCCCATTAGTGGAAACATTTCCTTGGAATCTGATGATTCACTAAGATCACCTCATTCTTCTAAACTGTAATGAACAAACAGCCAACTTGTTTTGCCGCTCTTAATAAATTAACCCCTTCGTTCCAGGAATAAGGTTATTGCACCTCTTTTAAACTGCCTCTAATGCCAGCATATCCCTTATTAAATTCGGGGACCAAAGCTAACCACAGTGCTCCAGTACAGCATCAATAGCACATTGTATAATTGTAACAAAACTTCCTTGTTTTCAAACTCCAAACCCTTAGCAATAAAAGTCACAATTAGAATTGCTTTCTTAATTATTTACTAATTACTAATTTTCAGATAAAGAAAAGTTTCAATACAAATCAGATATATTCCTATATAACAAAACTCAGAGTAAAGACTAAAACTCCACAGTTAAAGTATACAAGCAAACTGTAACCCAAGTGAAAAATGAAGGGCCATTAAGGTGTCGCAGAGGAAAGATATCTGGTCATGTTAAATGAGGATTTCTAGTAACACGGGCAGAAATCTGGCTGACAGGCCAGAGAGAGGTCAAATGTATGAGAACGAAGGGATGACAAATTTGTACAAAGTAATGATCGGTCACAACTAAAGCACAATAATTGTGAAATTCTGGCATTCCATTACAGACTAGGTACTAAAACCACACAGAGTATATAATGTAGATCCTGGACTATCAGGCAAGTTTATGAAGAGAGGTCTGAGACACTATTATTTCCACTGGAAAAGAAAATACTGGGATATTCCATTGGAGGATTTAAAATTGTGAAGGCAATTGGTAGGGAACAGAGAAGGCTATTTCTCCAGGTGGGGAGTCAAGACAAGGGTTATCAACTTAAAATAGCAAGAAGAGGGGTTAACTTAAATTCTCCTGTGTAAAGAACTCTTAAAGCGCAATGATTGGCCACAGGGTGCTGTTCAGGCAAAACAAAGTCATCGTTTTTGAGAAATATAGGATTATCTGACTAAGATGATGCAGCGCATTACAGACAGTTCAGTGTGGCAGAAATTAATCGTAGATTGAGTACTTGATAGTATTTTGGTACCAGTGCACTACGAATGTAGCAAATGATGAAATGCTTGCAGCGAAAATTCTGAAATTAAATTTCAATGATATCACACAGGGCAGCACGGTGGCTGAATGGTTAGCATTGCTGCCTCACAGAGCCAGGGACCCGGGTTCAATTCCACACTCAGGCGACCATTTGTGTGGAGTTTTCAGGTCCTCCCCATGTCTGTGTGAGTTTCCTCCGGGTCCTGTTTTCCTCCCACAGTCCAAAGATGCGCAGGTTAGGTGAATTGGCCGTGCTATATCGCCCGTAGTGCCCGGGGTGTGTATGTGAGGTGGGTTAGCTATGGAAACTGTAATGTTACAGGAAAGGGTGGGGGAAGGGTCTGGGTGGGATGCTCTTCAGAGGGGTGACGTGGAGTTGTTGGGCTGAACGGTCTGTTTCCATACTGTAGGGATTCTATGAAGTACATACAATATTTCCTTGGTTAAACGGTTGGTTAGGTTAAATGCCACCAAAATATTAAAAATAGAAACAGAAAACAGAGAAACTCAGCAGTCTGGTAGCATCTGTGGGGAGATTAGAATTAACATCACAACTAATGAAGAAGTATCTTATCAGAGTTAAAACATTAACTGGTTCTCTCTCCCAACATGCTGCTAGATCTGCAGAGCTTCTCCAGCACTTTGCTTTATTTCCATTTTCCAGCATTTGCTTTTATTATAGTTATGATACTATAGTACAATATAGAATGCAATATTTCCCTCACATCTTAACTCTGGACTAGCTAATTGCTTTGTAATTACATTGCTTGTTTTGATTGTGCTGTGACTCTTCGCCAACCTCCCAAGTTCCTAACGAGCAAAAGCAGTCATAGAGAGTGACATTTATTTGGACTAAAATTTAAATGTAATTCAATGATTAGAAACTACCAAAAATTCAGGTTATGTTGGAAATTTATCAAAAGGCACAGCATGGACAAACTGAAGAAAGAACATGCGGATCACTTACATTTAAATCTATAAATCAATCCTTCATACTCACATGTTAAGTCATCCAACAATTGGCACCTCAACCCAAAATATTCAGTACACTGAGACAAAAGCCTTCAAAAACAAACAAGGACAATTATTTTCAAATGAAATGTGTTTTTTTTTGGAACAGAAACGCAAGTCTTATTTATACTTTGGTCCCAGTATTTTGCAGGTCTTAACCATTCAACAGTATTCACTATCTCAGTGACTTCATCATCTATTTAGATAGTTTCTCTAAGAGAAACTTTTGAGCAGCAGAGTTCAAGGAACAGACAAGGTTAGAATTATAATTATTAGGTCCATCTCCAAACACCAGTTCACATTTATCCTAATGCTACAATTCTTCAACAACAAAAAAAAAAGAAACAGGTCTTCAGACAGTTTTTGATCAAATCAGGCCCATATTTTAGGACTTGGGATTTTTTTTTAAACCTACTGAAAACCTACCTTTGGTTGACACCACGCATGATGCTGGTTGGGGACCACAACGGTAGTTGTGTTGTCAATATGACATGCAGAAGGAACTGATTAGGTTTCTGTATTTCTGGGTTTGTCGAGGTGTCTGTTTGGCTCAGTGTGTACAACTGATCCCAGGCAACCCTTCTTATCTGTGAAGATATGAAATAACCAACAAACAAGTATGCACAATTAGGAGCCATAGTGGGTCACACAGCCTATTAAGCCACTTCTATTATTCAATAACATCACAGCTCAATTTCTACACTAACTCAACTTTCCCTCCCCAGCCCCATATTAGATTTTGGTCACTAGGAAAATGTATCAATCCATGTCTTAAATGTATCAAATGAACATCCCCAGCCTAGGAGGAGACAATTTCCAACATTCATGATTCCTAAGTGAAGGAACCTCTGAACATGGCTCTAAATGGCAGAACCCCTACTTTGAAGTAATGACCTCTAGTCACTGACTCACCAACCAGCATCTCTCAACCTTCCAATGACATTACTTTGCGTTCTCCTAAATTATATAAAATATTGGCTTGGTTTATTCAATTTCACTTCACAGGACAGCACTTTCATTTCCAAAATTGTTCTAATGCAACCCCACTAATGCAGTTTTATCCTTTCTTCATTAAGGAGACAAAAGCCATACAATGTTCCATATGTGGTCTCACCAAAACCATTTGTAATTTTAGTAAAACTTCCTTAACCTTACATTGTAAGCTGCATGTTAATGTTCTAATTTAAGCACAGGTCACCAAATTCGTTTAATCTCGTCATTTGTTAGTTTCTTGATTTCTGATTAATATTGACTATTCCTACCAACAACTTTACATATGTTAATGGTCAAACTGGGCCACGGTCTCCAAATGACTTGCTCAGTGATACTAAACCAACACCAACATTGTTCCTGAGATCTTAAGTGAAAACATTCTGTGTGGTATCATTCCCCATCATCAACTGGCCTATGCCTCTTTAAAACTTCTGGGTTCTAATCAGATCTGTTTTCCTACCTATCTTTGTACTATCAGCAAAACGTAATGTAGTGAAGTATCTAAGCCATTGGCACAAACTAAAATAGCTGAGGCCCCGCACAGGTTCGTGTTGCATCCTGCTATACTGTAACTGTCCAATTTATTTCTACACATTTCTGTCCATCAACCAATCTGCAATCCACACTGTTAATACTCCAAATCTCATGAGCTATTATCTTTTTAATATCATCTTTCAATGGGGTGAGAGCATTGCTGGAAGGCCTTTGCTGCATATCCCTAACTTTATTCGAGTTATGTAGCTTACTAGGATATTTCAAGGGCAATCAAGAGTCGTGCATACAGCAGACCAGATTTCCTTCTCCAAAGTGCACAGTAATGTTATCTTTAAATGAAAACTGATGATGGCTTCACAGTCAGTATTACTGAGATCATCTTTCAGTTACAGATCTGATAAACTGAATTTAAATTTCACCAGCTGATGTGGGCGAGATTTGAACCTACATCTTAGAATTAGCCTTCGGACTCTGGCTTACTCGTCCAGTGACACTATCACACCACACCAACCTCACTCCCTTAATCTTGCATGACAACAATCTGTGCAGTATCCTGTTGAATGCCTTCTGATAATTAAAGTAAATTACATTCACTGGGTTTCTTTCCTGTTGGTTAAACTGTCAATAAATAAGTAGATTTATCAATTTCCTTTTCAAATATGGCATTGACACAGCCTATTTATTATGGTTTGCAAAATGCCTCATTACTAGGTACTTAATAATTGATTGCAGCATTTCCTTTACTCTTGATATCGGTGTAACTGCCTACTTCCAATCTGTTCTCTGTGCCCTTTTGACAGACATAAAACCTCTGCTAAACATCTTTGCCATTTTCTTATTTCCCATGTTAATTTTTATTACTTTCATTCAGAAGGATCCATGTGTACTTTCAATATTTCCAAAAAAAGTCATACCTAATTTTCAAGAGGATCCATTCATTCAAAATATTGATTCAAAATTGATGGAATCTTCACATTTACAGCTCAGTTTGTGAAGTCAAGTGGGCACTTTTCTGGATTTGCTTGACTTGTTATTTCATCCAGAGTCGCTATTGCTAAACGTTCAAATTCACAACAGTAATCACTCACTCAATGGCACATTAATTCAGCTTCCCCTATGAAAAGGGGCTTTTAAGTCCAGAACTGATTTTTGATCTCTTAATTGTTCCACTTTATCCCAATAATGTAGAACTTGCTGGAGCTCCCAGAGAAACCTGTGGTGCAAATCAGATTTTGTAGGCATTTTCTATTTCCCTTACCTCAGCACTGGGGGATCCAAGCAGAATGTCAATGATGAAATCACTCACACAAGGAAGAACATAAAAAGAACCTAAGACAAAAGAGTAGACCATGGTTTAAATGAACTTCAAGTCTACTGGTGTCATTGAAAACCACCAGATATTCATATCTTTGAAGACACATGTTAGCACAGACATTTCTCAGCTCAGGTTTTTAAAATGCTTTTGGTTTCCTCAACTCTTTATTCTCTAAGTTCTAAGCTACTCTCTCAAGTTCTGAAGAAGGGTCACTGGACCCAAAATACTAACTGTGTTTTCTCTCCACAGATGCTGCCAGACCTGCTCAATTTTCAAGCAATTTCTGATTTCCAGCATCTGTAATTCTTTGGGGGGTTTTTCCTCTCAAGTTTCTAGCCTTACTTTACATTTTAATTACAGCTTAGGTCATGCAATTCCTTTAATCTGTTGGCTAAATTTCCTACTACGTCATTAAATGTGAAGACAATGAACATCATGGTTACTTTAAAATTGAATTTCCTCAACTCTATATGCAATTCCTTCTTCCAAAAGCCATTTGGTATCAAAATACATTGCATTCATTCTGCTTCTTTTTTCCTTTGGCCTTGTCTACCAGCAGTAATTACTCTTCTTCAACTCAGCTGCTGCATTTAACAGAATACAAATGCTTCTTATAACAAGACCCCAATTTTTAAGTGCAGTTACACATAAGTTGTACTTAAGGGAATTTGGTGAAATCAATCCTAAAGCAAAGAGTGAAGTTGAAATGGTGATTTAACAAAAGAGTTTTTCTACTCTATTCACCAAGTTTGAAAATAAAACAAGTATAAAAATTAACAAGGCAGAAATGTATCACCAAAGGATATTTTCTTGAACCTTCCTGCAAAAGGAAATCTACAAGTAGCTCTCTGGTTACATTATTTTTTGAACATGGTGATAAGCTTTCACAGAGAAAATATTTTTACAGATGCATTCGATTCTTTGCATTCTGTGATTTACTTATAAAATAAGACAAACTAGTGTGTTGCCACACGTATTATGAAAGACAAATGTCACTTTAAAGTGGATCCATCTCTCAAATATAGCAGAAAAATAGGAAAAAAGAGCCAGATTAGGTCAACCAGCTCTTGAATCTACTTTGCCAATCAAATAGATCATAGCAGATCTTCTCTCTTAACGGCATTTACCCATACTAATTCCATATCTTTGATATCTTTAAAATCTAGAAATCTACTAATTGCTCTCTTGAATATACTCAATGGCTGAGCTGCCCAATTCCTCTAAGATAGAGAATCATCACCCCAGGTAAGAAGAAATTCCTCCTCATCTCATTCCTTAACATCCTACTTCATTATCTGAGACTGCATCCCTTGGTTCTAGACACCCAACCAATCTTCTGTATTTACCCTGAAAGAGTTTAGTGTTAGTGTGCTTCAAATAGGTAATCCATCCTGTGAAAGACATTACCAAGTTGCTGGCACCGGAGCTGTAAACATGTCACTAGGAGCGATAAGGCCTCTCGAGCAATGAGTGTATCTTTGGTGGAGACTGAGTGTTGCTTCACACATATGCCTGCATGTAGGGTGGTTGATTCACCTTCACTTCCTGAACTGCAAGTGCTGCCTGTAAAAGTTAAAATGTGTGTGTCATTTGGCTTGAATGAATTCTCCCCCAATCTTGCATTAGAAAAATTTGACAGGATATTTGATACTTTGCAAAAAAAAGCTGCTTCACATACCCATCATGCTCTGGTAACAATTCTATGAAAATTCATGAAAACAATTAAATAAAACCAGTAATGCTAAATATCAGATTTACTGTCTCACACCAGCTGTTTCAAATGCACAATTATAGAGGCAAGTTTCATCATAACAGGCCAAAAAGTTGGACAGGACACTTTCAAACACAGCAATGCAATAAATGATTTTCTACGTTGTCTGAAAAACTGACAGGTGGTGAGAGTATAGGTCCCAGAGTGAAAAGCAGCAAATATGGTGGATAACTCTAGATGACCAGAACAACACGAGGAAACAGCAACTTAAATTAATTCCTGATCCTCATGTCCAGCAACGATATTTCACATGAAGGCCACAGAAGAATACACCAAATGGTTGAAAGAGGTTCTGAGAACTGTGAAACAACATCTATTTGTTGTTTTTGACACAAGTTGGGAGACTATCTGAAGGTAAATAGATAATTTATGCTACTTGTCCTGGTATCTCATTTGAAAATAACTTGTTGATAGTTACACTCCAATCTTCAAATTAAAGCAGACAAATAAAGGTTACCTATGCAAGGAAATGTTCCCAGGGCACACTGGAATTCCTCACCTGAACTGCTGAGCCTATTTCGGATACCAACGGAAAACAGAGAATTGGTACTCTCTCTAATTGGCTGACAGCTCCCCACCAGATCAAGACGTCCAGCAGCTGCTGCCCATGTCAGCCTCATGAAACAGGCCACTGTTGAGGTGAAATCATTCACATCCATTGTCTGCAACATAAAGTTACACATGTTCACGTTAAATTAAAACACCCAACTCTAATACTTGATGGGCAAATAGCTGGCATACTACACCTCAGAAGGTGAATGTGTGAACTCAGGTTGTAACACAAGTAGAGCTACTACCCAATGATTCCAGTGACATGGGGATGATGGTGCTGGAATGGGATGGTGTGGAGCTGGATGAACACTGTAGGCCAAGAAGCATCTTAGGAGCAGAAAAGCTGATGTTTCAGGCCTAGAACCTTCATCAGAAAAGTGGGAGGGGGAGAGAGTTCTGAAATAAATAGGGGGAGAGGAGGAGGCAGATCGAAATGGATAGGAGAAGATAAGTGGAGAGGAGACAGGCAAGTTAAAGAGGTGGGGATGGAGCCAGTAGAGGTGAGTGTAGGTGGGGAAGTAGGGAGGGGGATAGGACAGTCCGGGGAGGATGGACAGGTCAAGGAGGCGGGGTGAGGTTAGTAGATAGGAAATGGGTGTGCAACTTGAGGTGGGAGGGGATAGGTGAGAGGAAGAACACGTTAAGTAGGCAGGGATGAGCTGGGCTGGTTTTGGGATGCAGTGGGGGGGGTGGGGGGTAGATTTTGAAGCTTGTGAAATTCACAATAATACCATTGGACTGCAGGGTTCCCAAGCAGAATATGAGTTGCTGCTCTTGCAACCTGCGGGTGGCATCATTGTGGCACTGCAGGAGGCCCAGGAAGGACATATCGTCTGAGGAATGGGAGGGGGAGTTAAAATGGTTCGCGACTGGGGGGTGCAGTTGTTTATTATGAACCGAGCATAGGTGTTCTGCAAAGCGGTTCCCAAGCCTCCGCTTGGTTTCCCCGATGTAGAGGCGGCCACAATGGGTATGGCGGATGCCATACACCACATTGGCAGATGTGCAGGTGAACATCTGCTTAATATGGAAAGCCATCTTGGGGCCTGGGATGGGGGTGAGGGAGGTGGTGTGGGGGCAAGTGCAGCATTTCCTGTGGTTGCAGGGGAAAGTGGCGGGTGTGGTGGGGTTGGAAGGGATTATGGAGCAGATAAGGGAGTCAAAGCAGACAAGGGTGGGGATGGAAAAATGTCTTTCATGGTGGGGTCGGATTGCAGATGGCGGAAGTGTCGGAGGATGATGCATTGGATCCGGAGGTTGGTGGGGTGGTATGAGAGGACGAGGGGGATTCTCTTTTGGCGGTTTTTACAGAGACGGCGTGTGAGGGATGAGTTGCGGGAGACACAGTCGAGGGTGTTCTTGACCACTGCGGGAGCGGAAGTTGCGGTCCTTGAAGAACGAGGACATCTGGGATGTACAGGAGTGGAATGCCTCATCCTGAAAGCAGATGTGGCGGAGGCGAAGGAATTGGGGATTGGGGATGGAATTTTTGCAGGAAGGTGGGTGGGAGGTGGTGTATTCTAGGTTGCTGTGGGAGTCGGCGAGCTTGAAATGGATATCGGTTTCTAGGTAGTTGCCTAAGATGGAGATAGACGGGTCCAGGAAGGTGAGGGATGTGGGAGACAGTCCAGGTGAACTTGAGGTTGGAGTGGAAGGTGTTGGTGAAGTGGATGAACTGTTCGAGCTCCCCGTGGGAGCACAAAGTGGCGCCCATACAGTCATCAATGTAAAGGAGGAAGAGGTGGGGTTTGTGGCCAGTATAGGTGCAGAAGAGGGATTGTTCCACGTAACCTACAAAAAGGCAGGCATAGGTGGGCCCATGCGGGTACCCATGGCCACCCCCTTTGTCTGTAGGAAGTGGGAGGAACCAAAAGAGAGGTTGTTGAGGGTGAGTACGAGTTTGGCTAGGCTGATGAGGGTGTTGCTACAGGGGGACTGATTGGGCCTGCGGGACAGGAAGAAGCAGAGGGCCTTGAGGCCATCTGCATGGGGAATGCAGGTATAGAGGGAATGGACATCCATGGTAAAAATGAGGTGTTGGGGACCGGGGAGTTGGAAGTTCTGGAGGTGGTGGAGGGTGTGGGTGGTGTAACGGATGCAGGTAGGGAGTTCCTGGACCAAGCGGGAGAAAATGGAATCCAGATAGGTGGAGATGAGTTTGGTGGGGCAGGAGCAGGCAGAGACAATGGGTCGAACAGGGCAGCCGGGTTTGTGGATTTTGCGAAGGAGATAGAAGCGGGCAGTGCGGGATTGGGGAACAATGAGGTTGGAGGCTGTGGGTGGAAGGTCACCTGAGGTGATGAGGTTGTGGATGGTTTGGGAGTTGATGGTTTGGTGCTCGGGGTTGGGGTCATGATTCAGGGAGCGGTAGGAGGTGGTGTCAGAGAACTGGCGTCTGGCCTCAGCGATGTAGAGGTCATTGCGCCATAGTACAACTGTGCTTCCCTTGTCTGCGGGTTTTATGGTGAAGTTGGGATTGGAGCAGAGGGAGAGGAGGGCTGCACGATCTGTGGGGGAGAGGCTGGAGTGGGTGAGAGGGGTGGAGAGGTTGAGGCGATTGATGTCTCGACGGCAGCTGGAGATGAAGAGGTTAAGGAAAGGTCAGGGGCCTTCGGGTGGTGTCCAGGAGGACGACTTGCGTTGGAGGCGGGTGAAGGGGTCAGTAGAGGGTGGGTTAGGCTCACGGTTAGAGAATAAGCATGTTTAGTCCAACATTCTTATCTAAAATCACAAGCTTTCTGAGCACTGCTCTTCATCACCTGATGAAACAGTGCTCCAAAAGATTGCAATTTTAATAAAACCGATCGGACTACGAGATGGTTTTGTGTGACTTCTGACAACGGTTCCTGTAACAACTTAAACAGCTAATATTACATTCTTCAAAAGAAGCTGATAAATCTCAAGATTAAGTTGTCCCTTTTCTTCTACCATGTTAGGGTTGTCATAATCATTTTCATCTCCTTCCTTAGAGATATCTGTTTATTAACATATCGGAATATTTGAAGAAAGCCAAAAGCCTTCATCCAACTTTATAACTGATGGGTTTTGTAAGATCGAATGTTCAGACTGTCAAATGCCAAGGGAAAAACTTTCAATAATATTTTTACACTGATAATTTCCAATGTTCCTTTTTATGGCTTCACCATTAAGAATATTTCTACACAAACCAGCCCCACCATCACAAAATTCTAAGTCTGGCCTTGATGGTGTTGCACTCAACATTCTTGCAAAATGAAATCACAGCAATTCAATGGCATTAGTTTAATACTTATGTCTGGGACAGCAGTTTCTCAGATTGCAGACAGTAAATAAACTTTTACAAAAAAAAAGTAGCATGTGACAAGACTTTGCCACCTTACCATTAAAACAAGCTACACTTGCAAAATACCTGAACATTAATGCACAAATTCCTATGTTACAGAGGTTGCAGAAAACAGGAGCAAAATGTTACAGAAGCTCCTAGAAATACACAGCAGGTCTGATCAATAAACTCAGAATATGCAGCAATCTTAAACTCAGAACAGCGTGTAACATTAGACAAGATTCAAAGAGATCTTGCTCAATTGGGTCAATGGGCTGAGTTGCGGCAGATGAATTTTAATTTGGATAAATGTGGGGTTTTGCATTTGGCTAAAACAAACAAGTGTCGGACTTATACAATTAATGGTAGGGCCCTGGTTTGTAGAACAGAGACACTTAGGGATTCAGGTACATAATTCTTGCCCTCATTGCACAGACCATTGAGTATTAAACTTGGGATGTCATGTTCAGGCTGTTGGTGAGGCCTCTTCTGGAGTAGTGCGTGCAGTTCTGGCTGCCTTGTTATAGGAAGAATATTATTAAACTGGAGAGGGTTCAGAAAAGATTTACCAGGATGTGAGTTATACAGGGATTGAGTTATAAAATAGGCTGAATAGGCTGGGACCTTTTTCCACTGGAGGTAAGGAGGTTGAGGGGCAACCCTATAGAAGTTTATAAAATTATGAGGGGCATAGATATGGTGAATAGCAAAGGTCTTTCCCCTAAGGTGGGGGAGTTCAAAACTAGGGGATATACTTTTAAGCTGAGAGGAAAAGGATTTAAAAAGACGGTGGGGAGGGGGGCAATTTTACGGTGTGCGGCGAGCTGCCAGAGGAAGTGGTGAATGCAGGCACAGTTACAATGTTTAAATGACATTTGGATACATTCGTGAAAAGGAAATGTTTGAAGGTACATGGGCCAAGTGCAGGTAGGTGGGACCAATTTAGTTTGGGAACATGGTCTGCATGGGCTGGTTGGACTGAATGGTCTGTTTCCATGCTGCATGACTCTCTGACTTTATGTCAAAGGTGAAAGGAATGGAAATTTCTGTCGCAAAGAAAGAATCATTTACTTGGAACATAAACAAAAAAAATTGAGTAGTTCAATCTAAAAGTTAAAAAAAAAGGCAAGAAAACTAGATGAACCAACACATGACAAAAACAGAACAGCCCGAATCCTGGAAACAATGCTGTTGGTGCTCATTGTTGGCATCATCACCCACAGGAAGGTAGGAAGAAATTTCAGGGTTGGTGTAGCTCTGTAACGTAGAAGAAGCATTATCCTTGTCAGCAGTTATAGTTTCACTCACTTGTATTGCCACTCTGGCAGCAGGTATAATCTCCTCAATTCTGATAGATGACCGATCTGATGTCACACTCATCTGCCTCATTGTTGACTTTTCTTGACTGCCACACATAGATAATTGTCGACTATTCTGTCGACTGACATTGCGAAATGGGCGAGAGGACAATGCTTCCATTCCATCCTTCAGGAAATCGTCATCAAAAGTAGAAGGCATAGTTTGGCCTACTAACAGAAACCTAGGGCAGAAAACACATGGCATAACACTAGTATATAGAGTCCCAAGATTTTTAATAACTTCAAAACGTTTCCCTTTATCAGTTCCACTAAAAAGCAAGAAATCAAGTTTAACAAATTATTTTGAGGAGATAATTATTTAACAACTTGATTGGATTTTGAGCATGAATATGTCTAAATCTGATCCTTGTTCGTTTAGTAAAGTTTCACTTTTGCAGTAAATTTAGTCCTTTTTTGTGTCACATTCTCCTATTCCTCAATATTTTAAACTTAGGTCTCCCAATACCTCCTTACTCAAGCTTGCTGAAACCTGCAGCATTTGAGCGACTGCTCCTTCCTGAACTTGTAAAACAGTCATGCTGTTATACCAACTGAATTTTATCCCTCCTTTTTGGAGACAAAAACACCCCAAACGGAAATTTACATCATGATAATGTTGCTGAAATATTAAATCTTGTAATATCAGAACAGAGACAGCCCATTTAATCCATTCAGAGACAGTAGGAACTGCAGATGCTGGAGAATCTGAAATAACAAGGTTTAGAGCTGGATGAACACAGCAGGCCAAGCAGCATCAGAGGAGCAGGAAGGCTGATGTTTCGGGTCTGGACCACTCTTCAGAAATGAGGGAGGTGATGGGGATTCTGAAATAAATAGAGCGAGGGGGAGGCAGATGCAAGATGGATAAAGGAGTAGATAGGTGGCGAGAAGACAAATAGAGCCAGTAAAGGTGAGTGTAGTGGGGAGTTAGGGAGCTGATAGGTCAGTCCAGGGAGGATGGATAGGTCAAGGAGGCAGGATGAGGTTGGTAGGTAGGAGCTGGGGTTGGGGCTTCAGGTGGGAGGAGTGGATAGGTAGGAGGAAGGATAGACAGGTTAGGGAGGCAGGGATGAGCTGGGCTGAGTTGGGATGCAGTCGTGGGAGGGAAGATTTTGAAGCTTGTGAAGTCCACACTGATACCATTGGGCCACAGTGTTCCCAAGTGAAATATAAAGTGGTGTTCCAGCAACCTTCAGGTGGAATCGTTGCGGCCCAGGATGGACATGTCGTCCAAGGAGTGAGAAGGGCAGGTGAAATGGATCGGGGGGGGGGGTGCAGTCATTTGTCGTGAACCGAATAGGTGTTCCACGAAGCAGTCGCCAAGCCTTCGCTTGGTTTACCCAATGTAGATGCAGCCACATCATGAACCGCGGATACAGCATATCACAGTAGCCAGTGTGCAGGTGAACATCTGCTTGATGTGGAAGGTTTTCCTGGGGTCTGGAGTGGGGCTGAGAGGGGAGGCATAGGGGCAGGTGTAACACTTCCTGCGGTTGCAGGGAAAAGTGCTGGGGGTGGTGGGGCTGGTGGAGAGTGGGGAGCAGACAAGGGAGCCATGGAGAGAGTGGCCCCTCCAGAAGGCAGATAAGAGTGAGGACGAAAAATGTCTTTGGTAGTGGGGTCAGATTGCAGATGGCATAAGTGCTTCATTAACACCTTCCACCCCAATCTTAAGTTCACCTGGACCATCTCCTCTCTCTCTCTCTCTCTCCCCTTCCTGGACCTCTGTTCCCATCTCTGGAAACCACCTAGAAATTGATATCCATTTCAAGCCTACCGACTCCCACAGCTACCTGGAACACACCTCCTCCCACCCACCTTCCTGCAAAAATGCCACCCCTCCAATTCCCAATTCCTTTGCCTCCGCCGCATCTGCTCCTGAGATGAGGCATTCCACTCCTGGACATAACAGATGTCCTCGTTTTTCATGGACTGCAACTTCCTCGCAAATGTGGGGTGATGCATTTTGGAAGATCCAATTCAAGAGCAAACTATATGGTAAATGGAAAAGCCCTGGGGAAAAGTGATGCACAGAGAGATCTGGGTGTTCAGGTCTATTGTACCCTGAAGGTGGCAACACAGGTCAATAGAGTAGTAAACAAGTCATACGGCCTATTGGACAGGGTATTGAGTACAAGAGCTGGCAGGTCATGTTACAGTTGGACAGGACTTTGGTTTACGCAGTAAACTTTACACAGTATTCCACATTTGGAATACAGCGTATTCTGGTCGCCACATTACCAAAAGGATGTGGATGCTTTGGAGAGGGTGCACAGGCGGTTTACCAGGATGCTGCCTGGTATGTAGGGCGCTAGCTATGAAGAGTGGTCGAGTCAATTAGGATTATTTACGTTAGAAAGACGGGAGTTATGGGGGGATCTGACTGAGGTCTACAAAATCATGAGAGGTACAGACAGGGGGATAGCAAGAAGCTTTCTCCCAGAGTGGGGGACTCAATTTTTAGGCGTCACAATTTCAAGGCGAGAGGGGAAAGTTTAACGGAGACATGCATGGAAAGTTCTTTACACAGAGGGTGGTGGGTGCCTGGAACGCATTGCCAGCGGAGGTGGTAGAGGCGGGCACAATAGTGTCATTTAAGATGTATCAAGACAGCTACATGAATGGACAGGGAACAGAGGGTTATAGATCCTTGGAAAATAGGTGACAGGTTTAGATAGAGGATCTGGATTGGCACAGGCTTGGAAGGCCGAAGGGCCCATTCCTGTACTGTAATTTTCTTTGTTCCCATCCAAAATGGTCGAAAATGACCTCGACCATGTCTCTCATATTTCCCCCAACTCATCCCTCACACACCCGCCCAGCAACAACCACCAAAACAAAATCCCCCTCGTCCTCACGTACCACTCCACAAACCTCTGGATCCAACGCATCATCCTTCGCCACTTCCGTGATTTGCAATCTGACCCCACTTCCAAAGACATTTTTCCCTCCCCGCCCTTATCTGCCTCTCCGTGACTCCCTTATCTGCTCAACACTCCCCACCACTTTTCCTGCAACCGCAGGAAGAGCTACACCTGCCCCGATGCCTCCCCCCTCAGCCCCATCCCAGGTTCCAAGATGACCTTCCACATCAAGCAGATATTCATCTGCACGCCTGCTAGTGTGGTATACTGTATCCCTGGTTCCCGACGTGGCCTCCTCTACATCGGGGAAACCAAGCGGAGGCCTGGGGACCGCTTTGTGAACACCTACGCTCAGCTCACGGCCAATGACTGCACCTCCCAGTGGCGAACCATTTCAACTCCCAATCCCACTCCTTGGACGACATGTTCATCCTGGGCCTCCTCCAGCGCCACAACGATTCCATGCGAAGGTTGCAGCAACAGCACCTCATATTTAATTTGGGAACCCTGCAGCCCAAGGTATCAATGTGAACTTGACAAGCTTCAAAATCTCCCCTTCCCCGAGTGCATCCCAATACCAGCTCAGCTCGTCCCTGCCTCCCTAACCTGCCCGTCCTTTCTCCCACCTATCCACTCCTCCCACCTCAAGTCCCAACCCCGTCTCCTATCTACCAGCCTCATCCTGCTTCCTGGACCTGTCCACCCTCCCTGGACTGACCTATCCCCACCCTAACTCCCCACTACACTCATCTTTACTGGCTGCATCCCCACCTCTTTGACCTGTCTATCTCCTCTCCACCTATCTGCCCCTTATCCATCTTCCATACGCCTCCCCCCTCCTCTCTATTTATTTCAGAATCTCCTTTTCTTCCTCCTTTTCTTCCCCCATTTCTGAAGAAGGGTCCAGACCCAAAACACCAGCTTTCCTGCTCCGTTCATCCGGCTCTACACCTTGTTATCCCATTTAATCCCTTGACTTGTTCTGTATTCTATTAATTCACTGCCGATCTATGCCACTTATCCATCTTTTCTCCGAGCCCTTGATATTCTAAAAACATCAATAACAATGTTAATGTTATGTAAACCTACATCCAAGCTGTTTAGAGGGACACGAGTTCCAGATTCCAACTACCCAATTAGGAAAATGCAGCTGATAAGCCACAACTCTGTTAGAGCAAACTGTGATATTAAATTTCTAGACCAACAGATTGCACAATTATAAATCCTGAACAACTAGTTGTATTTACATGACAAACTGCTGAACAGGATAACAGCTATCTTCAGTAACAAAGAAAGCGAGACAAGAATCCATCTGGTCATTTGAAAATGTGGAGAATTAATTGAGGATAATATAAACAACAAAAAAAGCCAAGCTACATAGTACAACTCTTTTTGGGGAATGAAAATCAATCACTGCCAGAAATAACTTCAACCATTTCAAAGGGCTGAGTCATGCACTTATCTTTATTGTACAGTTACCAGATTCTGAGTCAATTTAAAATAAATTTCACTCTCAGGACATGGGCATCTCTGCAAAACAGAGCTATTCTTGCCAATTTCTAGATGCCCAGCAAAGGTGACTGCCTCTATACAAACAGGAAATTTGCTTGCACAGATCAGTGAAGAGTTATGGGTAATCTATTTCTAAGCGGAAGAAAGTTTTCTTCCCTAAAAGAACATGACTAAACAAACCTTATAACAATAAAAAAAAAATTGACTCGTGATCAAGTCAATGACTTCGATCACACACGCAACACTTCAAAGAAGCTATTTTCGGCTGCAAAATTAAATGCTACAATAAAATGACTTAATTAAAGGCAATGAATTGAGATAATATTGGAATTTATGGATAAGTCCTTAACTGTATTTTTAAACATTGGTGTCAAAACACTGTTGATTTAAGTGACCAGAACAGCTTTATCGCCACAGTAACTAAGTAGTCATACAGCACAGAAACTGACCCTTTGGTTCAATTCATCTGTGCCGACCAGACATGCCAATCCAACCTAGTCCCATCTGCCAGCATTTGGCCCACATCCCTCTAAACCCTTCCTATTCATATACCTATCCAGATGCCTTTTAAATGTTGTAATTGCACCCCTCTCCACCACTTCCTCTGGTAGCTCATTCCATACACCCACTTTCTGCATGAAAAGTTTACTTTTCAGGATCTTTATAAATCTTTCCCCTCTCGTCTTAAACCTACGCCCTCATGTTTTGGACTCCCCTCACCCTAGGAAGACGACTTTGGCTATTCTCTACAACAATGCTCATCATGATTTTACAAACCTTTATAAGGTCACCTCTTCGTCTCTGCGGCTACAGGGGAAAAAGCCCCAGCCTATTCAGCCTCTCTTACAGCTTAAACCCTTCAATCCCAGCAACATCTTTGTAAATCTTTTCCGTGATCTCTCAAGATTGACAACATCCTTCCTATAGAAGGTGGCCAGAATTGTATGCAGTATTCTAACAGGGGCCTCAGTAATGTCCTGTACAAACGCAACATGACATCCAAATAATTAAACAATTTTCTGCCTTTCCCCTTTCAAAGGTTTTTCCTCTTCACTGGAATACCTTCTGGGCTCCAGAATGCGGTATGTCATTCAAGCAGCCATACTTTACAGATGAGCCTGAGTACAGTACAGTGATCTTATTTGTCTGTGTTAAGTTCCATATCTGAGCCTGATCTTATTCTTGGCTAATGTTGCTACTCGCCTTCTCAAAAATCATTGGACAAGCATACCTGACAATGGAGATGATTGTTTTTTTGTTGAATGATACAACATATGTGGGCTCTCACCTTGCAAGCTGTAGGCAGATTGAATAGACTCCTTGCCTTGTCTCATAGTCCACCTCAGATGGAATGGAATCTCTCTGCATAACATTCACCACCAAACTGGAATATAAGAAGTGAAAAGGTGTATAAGCTTTCTAAGGAACATGTCAGCTGTATTTCCTTTGGCTAATAAACACCAACATATACAGCAAGGATTTCACAGCCAAAGTTAGCAGCAGTACTTCAAATCTACTTTCCACTATGGAGTGATTCTAACCCTGAACATCCCAGATGTCCTCCCACTTCAACAACTGCATCATGCCCCTTACAGTGATCAAAAATGCCCTCAACCACATCTCTTGTGTTTTCCATGCTACTGCCCTCACACACCTTCCCCCAACAAAAATAAAGACAGGATTCCCCTGGTCGTCACATACCACCACGCTGACCTTGGCATTCAGTGCATCAATCTCTAACACTTCCGCCAGTTACAAATCTGATCCCACAACCAAAGATATATTTCCCTCCCCACCCCATATGCCTTTTCTAGGGACCACTCTTTCTGGGACTCCCTCATTTGCTCCACTCTTCCCCACTAACCCCACCACCCCTAGCACCTTTCCCTGCATCCACAGAAAGTGCACTGCCTGCCCCTACACCTCCCCCTCACCTCCAATAAAGGCCCAAAACAACCCTTCCATATCAGACAGGGGTTCACCTGCACATCCGTCAACATGGTATACGGTATCCACTGTTCCTGATGCAGCCTCCTCTACATCGGTAAGACCAAGCGGAGGCCCACAGGCTGTTCTGTACAGCATCTGCACTCTGTTTGTGACAAACGACAAAACCTTCTGGTCGCCAACCACTAACTCTCCCTCCCACTCCCTGGGTGCCTTGTCCATCCTGGGCCGCCTCCAGTTTCACAATGACTCCACCCTCAAGGCGTAAATGTGAAATTAACCAGTTTTAAAATCTCCCCAACCCTGGCCTTGTCCCATATCCTACCCTCCCTCTCATCCCTTTATGGTGAGCAGTGTCATTTCTGGTTTTATTTTGTACGGGTCAATCAAGAAACACAGAATTGGACGCCATATACAAACCCATACAGAACAAAACCAGAAACAACACTAGTCACCATAATGGACTGGAAAGTATAAATTCCACGTGGTGCAGAGCAACATCGCTTCATCAGAGGACTCACTCATGATGTTACCTAGCACGGTGATAAAATTTCTGAACGAGAACAAGACAGCTCGGCAAGCAAGTCAATAACCTCACCCATAACCTGAGCTACAAAGCTTTGATAAAACCTTAAATTTTCCATGTAATATCAAACACTGAGGAAACAATGCCGAGGATTTAAGATAGATTAGTAGAAATTATATTGTAAAAATTGTAAACCTAATTAAACTAGAGTCAGGCCAAGTAAAACAAAATGAACATAACTTAATTGTGAAAATAAACATTTTTGTCAAATAATAGAAAATAATGCATGCAAACTTAGCTTGCTTGGATTCATATTTGGGGATTTGTTCATTAACATAAGTGTTAAGAAGGTAATTATCTAAATTGTTCAATTAAATCCATTGAGTCCACATTCCCAAAGGGTAAATGTCTCAGTTTGTTGCTTCATAAATACATTTTCTTTATCTTATTTTCCAAATATCTTGTTGTGAACTTCACAGAATTGTTAAAGGAGGCGATTATTCAGTCATCGTGCCTACACCAGCTCTGCAAATGAGTATCATCAAGTGCCAATCTCCTATTTTTCCTGTACTGTTGCATACTACTTCTTTCCAAATTATCATACTATGCCCCAATGAACGCCTCAATTAACCTGCCTCCCCCACATTTCCAGGCAGCGCAGTCCAGACCCTAACTACCTGCTGTGAGTAGTTATATCCACAGATAGCTCAACTTGTAACAAGAAAATTAAAATCAGTCTAGAATACATCAAAAATCCTTTCTAGAAATCATTTCTCACAGGATCAGTTGTGACAAAAATCAACAGGTTCACAGTCTTTAACAAAAAGTCTTATCAGTAAATCTTATTAATTGTTAATGTTTTAAATTATGAGCTATTAATGAGAATATTGAACAGTGTTTCGTATCAGACAACCTGTTATTTCCTAAAAGTCTTTTGAGAAGTTGAGTGCAGAACTGATACACTAAATAGTCTGCTTGGGCTTATGAAATGCAAGTTGCATTTTCACTTCAACTGAAAAATATCAAAAAACCAATTTTCACTATTTTCTCAGTTGTCATGAGGGCAAAGGTGAAATAATTTAAGACCATCTCCCAAAATGACAGAATGGTTGTTAGAAGCACTAATTATTTTAAGCAGTGTGTGTTGCTGAGTTTTTAAGGTGGCTGTACAGTCTCTAGCTCATTTCTTACGCGCTGTTGTTATTATAAGCATTAGTAGTTAGTACAATTGGAAACATTTAGCTGTAAAAATCAAGTCATACTTTGCATATTATAAGAAATGGAACTCCAGACTAGTCAGAAGTAGCTTTTGCCAGTCTGAAGTCAATGACACACATACAAATCAATTATAAAAGAACAACAGCAACCTCTTAAAAACCACAAACATAAAATACTGCTGATGCTGGCAATCTGACATAAAACAAAGTGCTGGAGAAATTCAGCAGGTCTGGCAATCTTTAGAAAGAGAAAAGAATTAATATTAATAAAGTCTAACATGATTTCTTCAGAAATGGAGGAAAAGTTAAAAATGTCATAAATTATGAGTCTGGCTGTATCATAATACAATTATGTTCAGGGAAAACCATTACCTTTGTGAGGGTGAAGACTTGCCTTTGTATACAATGACATTGCAATGGCTGAAAACATGAAGAACGTAAACCTTGTTGCATCTCAAAATGGAATGTTTCTAAATGGAAACTTCCAGGAAGAAAGCTGAATAACTGAAGTCAGTGTTTGAGGAACTGGACAGGTTAAGGGAAGATGTGGTCTACGATAACAGAAACCTGTAATTGCAAATTTCTGAAAAGGTATTTTCTGGTGTTTTCAACATATTTAGCTGGTACTGTACTTATATAGGGTTGAAATAAATGGAGGGAGAATATATATTTTTGTGGTGATACATCAGAAAAGCAACAGGAAAGTTTAGCATTTAGCACAATTGCTAAAGTTTATACCTGCCAATGGTTGACAGATTACCTTTAAATTCCGCAAGAAAAATTAACCGTGAAGTCTTAAAACAGATTATTCAATCAGAGTCTGGCCTCCAAAATCCTCAAGTCTTTTCACTTCTGGTTTCAATGACCAGCAATACACCTGATAGCAGATTCTAATCAAATTGGCTGAGTGCAGTTTCACCTTCTAACAGAATTAGGAGACTAATGAAGACCATGAATTCATTGTTAATTGTTGAAAAAGTAACTCATCTGGTTCACTAATGTCCTTTAGGGAAGGAAACAACCATCCTTACCAGGTCTGGCCTCCATGTGACTCCAGATCCACAGCAATGTGGTTGACTCTGAACTGCTCTCTGGGCAATAAATGCTGCCTAGCCAGCGATACCCTCATCCCGTGAATGTATTTTCAAACATTAACTTGTTATAAGTAGCATCGAAATATTAAGTGAGGCATTCCTTTCTCCATGAATTATTTAAATATAATATCCTCCTGAAATATAAAGTCTTTGCAAGTGATTCAACTAATTACTAAAACATTTGGTATTATATGGAGAAAAAAATCATATCAAATGGAATCAAGCTTGTTCTATGGTGCTTGAATGGCAGGTGAAATTAAAAAAAAACGAGAAGACTGGATACAAAATAGTACACATGCATACCTCAAACCTCCTGCTTTGAGGAAGTTTTCACAGAAAGATTTAGCACAGTTTCTTGCCATTTCGTCATCTGACGTGGGCATCAGCTTGGAACTGAGAACCTGGACAAACAGCATAAAAATCCAAATTAATAGCAGGAACCAAATGAGTTTCTACACCACCAGGCAAATGACACTCATATCTAATGAATGGAATGGATAAAGCCCAGAATTTCTTCAAGAAAATGGCAACTTCACATTCTTGAGAAATGTAGGTGTTAATCAGAGGACAATAACTGAACCATTTCCACACATATGTTGCACATTTCTGTTGCATGTGTTCTTAATTCTGTAATTGAAAGGAACTGCCAAATAAATTTTTACCTTTCACAAGCAAGCACAAAATAGCAGACAAGAGGAAAATTGCATCAAATCCAGCTGATAATTTACCAAGAAAGATCGAGCCCATGAAAATTCAATTATTGCTCAACCTCAATGGATCTAGGATGCCACTGTGCCTATCCAATGGAGAGTCTCCACGATTACATTCGTTGCTTAGGTTTTCACGAATGATCTTAACTTGGCAACAGAACTGAAAAACACCTTGGTGAAAAGTCCCACATTGGAAACTTAAACTGCAACATTGAGTGATTTCGATTATCATAGTTTTTACTTAAAATGTGCTTTGTTTTTGGAAATGTGCAAGTAAGCTCTCTTTAGGACAAATGGAATCTAACCTTTTAAATGGTTCGAGGTGGATGCAGCAGATGCCTTCTCAAGTTTGAGAACAAAATAGAATTTTGTGCAGAATGTGTGAACACCTAAAAACCTGGCGCAGCACAAATATCAGCTACAATGGAAATTATTTTCCAATGATATTGTGAAGTCCTCATGAGGCAGCATGATAAGCTTTCACTGGGAGTTGCAATGAGATGAAACAGTCTTTTGCAAAACAATATCCAAAGGGCTTATAACTTGAATAGCTCATACCTCTAAGTTATATAGTACTCTAAAGGTGGACATCCCAGGTGCCGATGATCTGAACAGACTCTCCAAAATAGTGTTTGCACTAGGCTGATGTTGTTGTTTTGAAGACAGCGAGGGTGACTTTGATGTTTGATGACTTGAATCAGTCAGTAAAGTTTTCTGCTAAGAATAAAATCAACCTTCAGTTTAAACCTACCATTCTGCATATCTTCTGGCAATTAATAATCTGCATAATCAATAACTCATCATCCAGGAAAAACAAATAAAACTCTGCAATATCATGTAAAGAACCTGGCTCCTCCAGCATCTGCTGTGTACAAGCCAGCCCCCAACTGCATGCAGTTCAAAACTAATTATCCACCCAATATCCTGTTAAAGAAATAAACAACAGAGATGTAGAGCTGAGGTAACAAATGATACACATCTAATTTCATGCAAGTCAGGTAAAAGTGGGAGTAACAAGACACAAAAATGTGGGATGCCTGGACCCACTCCCAGACTTCAGGTACATCATCTGCGAAAGACACTGCAGGAGTGGGTTGTATTTATAAACATTTTCGATTTAATTGTTCAGCTTTCAAAAGTAGATGTTTAATCTGGGAACTCAAAAATGACCAGTGTTCATTGTACCAAAGTCTAAGAAGAGAGGTTTTGAGAATCTTAGTCACTAATACAACAAGGCCTTGGGGAAAAAAAAGGACATTTATACAACACTTTTAAAATCTCAGACGAAGCTGGTAAAGAATCACTTGCTTGGATTGGAACTATGCAGATGACTAATGGTTCTTTCTTGAGCGATAGAGTTACTAGAGTTTGTACTTGAGTCAGACACGTTCTTTGTATGGAGTTAAGAATTTTGGTTTCTTATTTTTTGTTATACCACAATTAATAATCTTTTGTCCGCATAGATGTGCTGACAATGTTGTTAATAACTTGGAGAAGTTTGGTTGTTCAAACAGAAAAGCTTTTCTTTTTGCTACAATGACCCAGGTAATATCAAGATTCTCCCAGAAAACATTAGAGGACTTAGTTTTCCTGTTAAAACTTCAAGACTTTCGGTAAAATTTGGGTACTCCTTTTTCCCAATACCATGAGGGGAAAATGCTGCTGCTTTTCACTGAAAAATGATTTTAAAATTGGGAAAAATACAGAAGAATATAACAACTTACTTTTCTGCCTAAAGCATCAAGTGTATCTAGAGCTTCTTGGATTGCTGGATCAGTAGGAACTAATAACAGCAACTTCCTAACACGCACTGTTATCCTGAAAGATGAACACGTCAGTAATATATTTGTTTTAATGCAAGCCAAAGTTGGAGGCAGCAGTAGCAATAATTTTAGGTTGGCATCCGGCAAAAACACATGCTTTTTACATTGCTGTATATGACAAATAGTTCAAATGATAATGAAATAAAGTTACAAGCTAGTGTAAAACATTTGAAATTTGCATTTTACGAAAACTGATGTATTTTATAGCTTAACATTCTCAAGGAATTGAATTTTAACCCCAATTTAAAGTCGACTAAGTTTGTGTTCAATGGATCCCTGAATAGTTAAGCTTCTTTCATGTAGAACCTGTGGTACAGATAATTTCATATATGTGACTGTCAGTTGCCAATTCCAGGACTCTCATCATTTAAACGCCCAAAGTGAAGAAGAGAACTTAGCTCTTTCAATGGTGACGAGCAAATTACTTCCGGAGCTTCTGACACTCACCATGTGTAAAATGTTAATACTTAAAATACCATGAGCAGTTCTACAAGGCCTATCTGATTGGTGTTATTCTGCTTTTAATACAAGATAATTACATACATACAGCCACTCTATTTGAAACTATGGAAACTTACCTTGGTTCTTCAAGGTTGGCGAGTTGGTAAAGCATATCAAACACATTACAAACCAGTGCCATCACAACACCAGGCAGTGATTTCTCCTATTACAAAGGGAAAGAAACTAGTCACAAAAACCACTAGCAGAGATATCCCAAAATAAATGACTAACAGTAGGAATTCCACTCAAATAAGGAACATTGAATTCAACTGTGCTGAAGGAATGTTCAATAGGAAAGTACAGAGTTAAGTCAATTTAGAAAAGTGCAATACTCGAAAGTACGAATTGCACAGTACTTTTATCAAACATTCAACACACGCATGTTTACAAAGTCTTGCCTTGTGGCTGGTGTCTGTCATTGTAATTTACGCTAATTGATAAGCCTCCTCCATTCCGTAGCCAGAATTTCTTCTGAGGAAGGGTCACATAACCCAAAATGTTAACTCTAATTTCACTGCACAGATGCTACCAGACCTCTTTGAGCTTTTCCAGCAATTTCTGTTTTTGTTTCTGATTTACAGCATCCATAGTTCTATCGGCTGTTATCTAGAATTTGTGCAATCTCATTTTTAAAGAATATCAAAAAGCAGCGTACCTCTGCAAATCCTTCAATGAAAACTGAAAATAATTCAACTGATCAAGAACTAAGTTTCAGGTTACTTTGTATGAAATTTGTATACCTGAGCTAAAAGCAGAACTCTGTTCTCAAACAACTTTCATCTGAAGTTAAACACTTTGTTTTTACACAACCTTTCGTGTCTAACCTGTTCCATAACATAAGCGGAGTTGAACACACCACTGCTGGCAGATGAGTCAACTGAACTCCCTGATGCTGTACCCATCACAGGCGTCTTTATTGTTAATATTTGGTCATCTGAAAATCCCAGTTGGTGGAGCAATTTTTGATCTTTGTTCATGGTCAGCTAGATAAAAGAAATAGCACATATTATTTCCATTGGCAGAAAATAAGCAGCATGATGTGCAAATAAAGTTATAAAATCAATTGACGTGTACTTGATTTCACAACAGAATTCGTAATAAGAAAGAACCTAGATGAAAAATTAGAAACTTGATTTTTTAATAATGGGAGATACAAAATAAAAAAAATTGCAGTGGCAAAGCAGTGCTACACTTTGCTTTTTGTCATCCAAGAACATTTGCAACAAATGGCAAAGGTGCTAATTTACAGAAATGTTGCTATCTCTTCCCATAACTGCGCGGCACTGAATAAACCTGAGCTCTAAAATAGTAACATATACATTCAAATATTACTGTCCGGATTTGCAGCTTGATTCAGAGATATGGACAAATTGAAGGTAGGAAATTAAATGGGATGTTCTGGGATGTTGGAACCACAACAGTTTCTAATTTCTAGTCATTCAATTCAGAAACTGAAAACAAACTGGTTCAAGTGGCAATGCAATCAGAGGACGGGGCACAGAAATTACAAAACAAGTTATTCATCAGAGTATGATTTGATTTTATCCAATTCTAGTGATGCAAAGAAAATATTTTCAAATCCGTGAACATAGGACCAGGCTCTGAAAGACAGTCTTGGCACTGCGACATTGAATTTCTCTTTGCTGATGTTGCCAGACTAACTGCACTTTTCCTGAATTATTTGCTTTTTATTTGCAATATAGAATAGGGACAGGCCATTAGCACCATAATCGCTCCTCCATCGACAAGATCATGACTGATCAGCAACTTAATGGCACTTCTCCCCACTATTACAAAAGGCAGGCACGAGCCATAAGGGTGACATCTAGTATCAGAGATTCATGCAGAACAGCAGTGTTAATTTATTTAGTTCCTGTTAACTTAAAAACATCCCGAGGCATTTAATGGAGTATTAACAAATGCAACTTATTACTTAGCCACATAAAATGATCATTAGGGTAGCGAACAGCAGAAAGGCAGAGGAGAAGAGAGAGAGAGAAGGCATTAGGGAGGGAATTTCGTGGCCTTGAGCCTTACCACCTCCTGGCATTGATGTCAATGATGCAGTAATTAAATGTGGAGATGCACAGGAGAGGATAAATGCTGTCATCTTGAAGATGTTGCATGACAAGAGGTGCTAGGCAAGAAGTGAGACCAAAGCCGGATTTAGGAGCAAGGATGAGAATTTTACAATTATTTACTCATGAACCAATACAGATCAGTGAGCACTATGGGTGATGAAAAAACAGAACCAAAACTTGGTAAGATACAGGACACGGATAGCAGAGGTTCAGATGATTTAAGTTTCTGAAAGACAGAATGTGGAAATTCTGGCCATTAGTACAATGGGATAGGCACGGCGAGATCTAAAATACAGCCTGAATCCAAGTTTCAGACGAACTAATATTCACGCTATATTATTAATGTGGAAATAGGCAAGTTTAGTCTGATGACATGGATGTCTGGTTAGAAGCACAACTGAGGTTGAACATGGCATCAGCCTTGCCGACAGCCTTATTCAACTTCAGGCTGTTGACAGGGAGGGCAATGAGACTCATTGGCTAGGGAACATAGTACCTGTGGTGGATTAACAAGTTAACTAGTTCCATCTTCTCAATATTTAGGAGCAACAAATTTCTCCTCATAGTACTAGATGTCTGATAAATTATCAAAGACAGCGGTCAAGAGAAGTGTTGACAAGACAGAGGTTGTTGTCATTATCATATATACAGAAAGTGATGTTGCATTTAAAGGTCTCAGGTGGCCAGCATTCACAGAACTTGTTTTTTTATAATTTTTCCTCAGTATGACGTTACAGAGAAGCAGCATGCAGAAGAGAAGCTGAGCAGGGAGGGAGCAATCAATCAATCTATGGAGTACAGTAGGGGCAGAGGTACAGGGCTTAGAATACAATCCAAAGCAGCTATAACTTGATCGGCAAGAAAAGGAGAACTCCACTTGCTGGATGCTGGGGAAAAGGCGTTCAGGAAGATGAAGTCAACAGTATAAAAGGCTGCAGATATGTTTAACAAAAATGGGTGAGCAGGCATCGTTCAACATGGTCAAATTCACAAAATTGTTGCTCTGCCTAGATCTGACATAAGTAAACTCTCTCAAATGGCCACCCACATGTGCAAAAACATTTAACAGCCTTGAACTTAAACAGGCAATCACAATAACAATAAAAGGACACTGATTGAGAGATGTAATAAATGAGGTATTGCCAACGTGAGATCAATTATTTTCCGAAAAAGAAGTGGAAATGAAAGCACTCTCTCCCGATGTAGAAGAAATTTATTAAAATTATGGTGTCAACAGATCCAAAACCCATTTCCCATTCCTAAAATAAAAATAGATTCTGAGTCAGATGAATGATCATCTCCAACTTAAATATTCTCCCCCTTTCTTTTCCTTTACTTACCAAGCTATCATTAGCAAATATCTGCAGGTTATCCAATGGACAATTGACATGCGATACGATCTTCCACCTGACACTCCCAATAGTCTCATTGCTGTGAGCCTGTAAAATGGGCAGAATGTCAACATTATAGTTAGGCACTGGTCAAGTAAATATTGCACTGTACACTGGCATATTTGTCTGGGATAGACAATGTACAATAAACATGATTAAATTTCAGACAATATGGAGCTTAATCAAGTAAATGTGACAAAGTTTCATAAAAACATTTTACTGAGGAGCCTTACGCAAATAGAATAAATGTTAAAACTGCAGTCAGATGTAAATGACATGGAAAGGCAAAGCTAACATTTTATAAACCATTGGAGATAGCAGGAACTGCAGATGCTGGAGTCAAAGTCAATACAGAGTGGAGCTGGAGGCACACTGCAGGCCAGGCAGCATCAGAGGAGCAGGAAAGCTGATGTTTCAGGCCTAGATCCTTCATCAGTACTGGGGAGAGGGAAGGGAACTGGGAAATAAAGAGAGGGAGAAGGGGTCAACCTTGGGGAAGGTAGGTGGGATGGCGATAGGTGGATGCAGGTAGGGGTAGTGGAGTTTGGTTAGTGGGAAAGATGGCATGGACAGGTGAGAAAGATGATGGACAGGTAGTGTCAGGTCAAGGGAGGTGGAGATGAGAGGGAGGGTTTGACATGGGATGAAGCTGGGGTGGGGAGATTTTAAAAATGGTGAATTCTATGTTCAAGTCATCAGGCTGGATGCTCCCAAGGTGGAATATGAGGTTTTGTTCCGCTGGTTTGCGTGCTGCATCATTGTGCCACTGGAGGAGGCCCAGGGTGGACATGTCACCAACGGAGTGGGTTGTGAGTTAAAATGGCTTGCAATCAGCAAGTGTTGCTGATCATAGCATACAGAGTGCAGTGCTCTGCAAATCTGTCACTGAATCTACGTTTGGTCTCACCGGTGTCAAGGAGGCCACATTGGAGCAACAGATACAGTAGACCAGGTTGGAGACTGTACAAGTGAACCCATGTCCGATATGGAAAATTTGTTTCTGGTCTCGTATGGAGGTGAGAGGTGGGGTGTAGGGGCAGGTGTGGCATTTCCTGCGGTTGCAGGGAAATGTGCCAGATGCGTTGGAGTTCGTGGGGAGCGTGGAGTGGACGAGGGAGTTGTGGAGTGAGCAGTCCTTACAAAAGGCAGATAGGCGTAGGGAAGAAAATATTTCTTTGGTGGTGGGGTCACATTGTAGGTGGTGGAGGATGATTTGCTGGATGCAGAGCTTGGTGGGGGTGATTTGAGAGGACCAGGGGGAATCTGTCTTTATTTTTGTTGGGAGGAGGTTTGAGGGAAAAAGTGCAAGAAATGTAAGCGATGCAGCTGATGGCATTTTTGATCAACAGAGGGGGGCAGTTGTGGTCCCTGAAGTAGAAGGACATCTGGGATCACACTCTTGCTGGAGGGTGGGTCAGAGGAGGTGCAGTCAAGGTAGCTGTGGGAGTCAGTGGGTTTGAAATAGATGTTGGAGCTGAGACAGTTACCAGTGATGGAGTAATTGGAGATGGTCCAGGTGAATTGGAGGTTGGGGTGAAAGATGTTGGTAAAGTTGATGAACTGTTCAAAATCCTCATGGGAGCACGAAGCAGCGCAGATACAGTCATCAATGTAGCAGAGGAAGAGGTGAGGGACAGTGGGGTGTAAAGCGGAAGAGGGACTATTCCACGTATTCTACGAAGAAGCTGGCACATCTCGGACCCATATGGGTGCCCACAGCCACCCGTTTAGTTTGCAGCAAGTGGGAAAAGTTAAAGGAAAAGTTGTTGAGGTAAGGACAAGTTCCATCGAATAGGTGAGAGCGTTGGTGGAGGGGGACTGATTGGGCCTGCAGGACAGAAAGAAGTGGAGGTCTTTTAGTCCATCTGCGTGGGGGATAGAAGTGTACTGCCACTCAATGTCCATGGTGAAGATGGGGTTTTGGGAGCTGGGGAATTGAAAGTCTTGGAGGTGGTGGAGGGCATGGGAAGTGTCTCAAACATGGGTGGGGAGTTCCTGGACCGGGGAGAAAAGACATATTCTAGGTAAGCAGAGACGAGTTCAGTACTGAGCTATGCCTGCCTCTTTGTAGGATACCTGGAACAGTCCTTCTTCCGCTGTTACACCAGCACCATCCCTCACTTCTTCTACTACATTGATGACTGTATCGGTGCTGCCTTGTGTTCCCATGAGGAGCTTGAACAATTTACTAGCACCTTTCACCCCAGCCTCAAATTCACACGGACCATCTCCGAATTCTCCTCCCCTTCCTGGACCTCTGTCTCCATTTTTAGTAACCATTTCAACACAGACATCCACTTCAAACCCACCAACTCCCATCGCTACCATGACTAGACCACCTCTCACCCACCCCCTGCAAGAATGCAATCCCATACTCCCAGTTCCTCCACCTCTGCTGCATCGGCTCCCAAGATGGAGCGTTCCACTCCTGAATATCCGAGATATCCTCCTACCTCAAGAACCGCAACCTCCCCCTTCCGCTGATCAAACGTCATGAAGCACATCTCTTGCGCTTCTCACACTTCCGCCCACAAATCCCTCCCCTCAACAAAAAGACAGATCCCCCCCGTTCCTCTCATATCACCCCATCAACCTCCACATTCATCCACTTCCACCACTTACAATCTGACCCCACTAACAGAGATATTTCCCTCCCCACCCCTATCTGCCTTTTGTACAGACCACTCACTCCACAACTCCCTCATCCGCTCCACACTTCCACCAGTCCCACTGCATCCAGGACCTTTCCCTGCAACCGCAGGTGGTGTTACACCTGGTCCTACACCTCCCCTCTTACCTCCACCTGAGGCTCAAGACAAACTTTCTATATCTAACAGGGATTCACCTGTGCATCCTCCAATATGGCCTACATGTGCTCCATATCCTACATTCAACAACGCCTTCCGGTGGCTAACCATTTTACCACCCCTCCCACTCCCTGGGTGACATGTCCATCCTGGGCCTCCTCCAGTGCCACAATGATGCCATACACAAACTGGAGGAACAACACCTCATATTCTGCCTGGGGAGCCTACAGCCTGATGGCCTGAACATAGAATTCACCAGTTTCAAAATCTTCCCACCCACGGCCTCATCCCATGGAAAACCATCCCTCTCATCCCCACCTCCAAGACCTGACAGCACCTGTCCATCATCTCCCTGCCACCCCCCCACCCCCCCACCCCCCGTCCACTCCACTCTTCCCACTGACCAATCCCCACTACCCCAAATGCATCCACCTATCACCATCCACCTACCTTCCCCCCCAGAGTCACCACTCCTCCCTCTACTTATTTCCCAGCTCCCTTTTCCCTCCTTGTCCTGATGAAGGGTCCAGACCTGAAATGGTGACTTTCTTCTAATGCTGCCTGACCAATTTTATAAACCATACTATCAAAAAAACTAGAACATTTTCTATACAGTAGAAAGTTTAACCCCTATTATACTGCAGATCTGGCAAATGTTTTGGTAGAATCAAATTCTCCAGTTTGCCAATGAGTTAGCATTTCAAGCTGCGAAATGTCCAATGTTATATTCATTGTATTCAAAGAATGGCCTCAGCACTTCCAAGCATACTTAGGCCAAGCTTTAATATCAAAACCGCAGATTGGGAGCAGAGCTTGTTCAGTATAATGATTTACTATGCCATTTATTTGAATTATACCATAAAATATCAAGCTGCTAAGACAGTGTTGTGCATCAAGTACAGAGGTGCTCAGCGAAATTTAGTTCCGCACATAAAAGATGAAAATGACAATTGCAGTATTAAAAATGGCTATGGCCGCTAGCTTTTGAATTACGGATGCTCACTGTATCTTCGTAGCTGACTTTCCTTATATTAGAGATCCGGAGTGAAAACTCAAGCAACAATTTGAAACATGCTCATTTTATTTTCCTCCTTTCATTCAATTTTACTTTTCATTGCTTACAATTTGCCTTGAACTTAATTTATTTTCACCGTTACTTGCTTTCCTATCTGCAGTAATTTGGGTAATGCCACAAATTCAGTTGTGAGCACTGTTGGTAATTCAGACAAGCACACAAGGAGGCTCAATGGCATCTGGTCTAACATGGGTTATCAGGGCAGAGAGGATTTGGAATGCACAAGGACAGGCTCAAGGAGGTTTGACAAGTGGGCAAGTTTCGGAGGAGTAAGGAAGGAGGTTACAATCTTCAAGTGAATATCCGTGATGGGCAAGTATAAAGCAACTGATCTTTTCACAAGCCCTACTGACTTTTGATCATATTGGAGTGGGATGCTGATTATTTCTGTATTAATGGTCACTTCAAGGAGGTGGTGAGCTAGCCTTCTGTACTATATGAATATGTACCTATCCTGCCCAAAACATACCCAACAAAGGCACACATTATTCATCTTTAAGTTCTATAACACATTCTTCCCCAAAGCTTTGCTTTAAATGGGGAAGAGAAATTAATCTGTAGCACAAGAACAAAATATGGGTCTATCAATAGAAATATATTCCATAAAAACAGGACTAACCATCTTTGTCCAATCGGAATTTGCCTTCCAAAATTTCTACTCTAGTTTTCAAACATTTGCTACCCTGTTATTGGGATAACAGTGAAAAAGTGCTAAAAATTTAAAATGAAAAAAAAATAGAAGATTAATAAGAATTTTAAGCATCCTTCCTGGTTTTAGGAGGGGAGAACTGAATTGACCGAGTAGACTGTTTTCAAGTTTGAAACATATCTGTGTGGATTCACAAAAATCAGAAGCTGAACAACACTGACCTCTATACTAAATGTTTCTTTTGTGGATTCACAGATGACTGAAATAGTTACAGGATGTCCATGGAAAGAGGCACCGTGAGGCAAGATTGTCCGAGGAACAGAATACAGATCCTGCATAAAAGATGGTCATAAATTTTAAAATGAAAATACCTTAACCTCAAAATAAAGATATTTCAATGGTTGAGGAGACCAAGGTGCTACCATGCACAATATGTAAGATCAGAAATTTGACATATTCTGCAACTGCCCACTGCCAGAGACAATGTGCTTTGGTACCAGAAGCAATCATAATTGCACAAATGGATCTCCAGAATTTCTCTAAGGGCTATAAATTAAGTTAATGTTGAAACATATACCAAAAAAGACTTGAAAGTGCCAAGTCTGAATTTGTACCATGTTGTCCTTTTTTCCAAAAAGTGAAAGATATAAGCATAGTACAATGCCTCAGGCCCATTTTTTTTCTGAGTCTTAATGGCTCAATGCACCAAATTATTTATTTTTCAATAGTAATTTTTAAAAAATATTTTAATGACAAGGAAGATATGGTTAAGGAATTATTTTTTAAGCTTCGTAGAAGGTACTTATTGTTCGCCTACTCTACCCCTACTTCCACTCCCTGGGCCTATCATACTGGTGCAACTGATTGCAGCAATGTACCCCTTCTTTTGAGCTCCAACCTCATTCTGATACCATTTTTGACTTTTTTTTAAAAATTGAAGCCTTTCAAGTCTAGACAATCCTTATTTCTTAATTCAACTTGAATTTAAGGTTCAACTTCATCTTCCCTCCTATATACAATGACATGAGAAATCAAGAACAAATGAATATATTACACTGGTATTCATCCAAGCATTAAACAAGATGTCTAGCTTACAGTGTTAAGCATGAATAAGTCAATTAGTGACTTGTCAGTTTGGCATAGCCATTTACTGGAAACGTAAACATCTATTTACTCACCTCTATTGTGATCACATATCTTTCTGCAAGCAACAGCAGCCGTTCAATTATGATAAGTTTACTGGACCTACAGTTGAGACATAAACATTATCAAACTGTTAACAGAATCTTGACACATCCTTACAAAAACAGAGTCAGATTGAGCTTCTTGGTAAACCTAATTCAGTAACATAATATTGAAATAGGCATATAACTGATGCCTGAACATGCAAGAATGACAAATAGGAAATAACTGTCTGGTACACCAAGCCTGCTCCAGACAGCTGTGATGTCTGAAAGACCAGTACATTCCCAAAGGCCATGCCATATGAACATACTAAATAGAAGTATAAGTAAGCCATTCAGCCTCTTGATCCTGCTCTGCCATTTAATAATATCATGGTCGATCTTCTTGTGCTTCAAATTCCACACTCCCATCCATTCCTAACTTATGATTCCTTTGGCTAACAAGAAACAACTTCCATGTCAACAATATTCAATTATCCCACCTCTTTCAAACTTACATTCCCACCAAAGAAAAATCATTCTAGTCTTGGACCTAAAAGGGCACAATGAATTTTAAAACACCACTTAGTTCTGGGCTCACTCACAAGTGGAAACATCCTTTCCAATGACAACCTTGCTACCTAACTGGCTTATTAAAGACCACTGTCAGACCTGGAAACACCGTAACCCCAAATTTAACCTAAGTAACCAAGCACCCACAAGTATCCGAACCAAATCCAACAGGCTGCCACTAGGTGGGAGTGCGGGCGTTTACATTTTTAATTTCATTAACCCACTGGCATTTAATATTTGCAAAAAGAAGTACATGAAGCACAATAATATTTGTGAATGAATGTTGGTATTACCTGGATGGTGACTGCACTGATGTAGCTACAGTAGGCATGGCTGTAGCTGTCAGCATTTTAGTTGCCCTTGTAACAGCATGTGTCAAAGTAGGGCCACCTAGTGCTGAACTAGCAACCTACAATGAGAAGAGGTTAGGAAAATACATTAAGCACACAATGACCATAATAATAGAACACCAGATATATAAATTCAACACTTACTTCTAAACGTTTGTAGCAATCTGCTATGAATTTCTTATGAAGGGAAACAGAATCCTGAAAGAGAAGTGAAATGATGATGGTCAGTGTCAGGATTTATTCATCATTCTATACAAACATAAATGACATCTTTCATATCTGAAATTAATTTCTGCTCCTTTAGGAAGAACTTTAGAGCGAACGATTTGTTCCAGAATGGCTCCCTCCCAAGCTCTAAAACCCAGTTTAAAGCAAAACTTAGTTTCCCTTATAACATACCCTTTGTAGTGCAAATTCATAAGGAATATTAAGTAATTGAAACAAAAATGATTCACACTACATCAAGCACTTTAGCATCATATTGACTGAATTTAAAAACTTTGCCATAGTATTAAGTTACTTAGCTTTGACATAATTTTACTCATTTCCTGATAAACATGTCCTCATGTTAAATAATAGACATCACACTTAATTATGTGAATCCTTGGGACACAATTTTAGTGTTAGACTATTCCTAGATCTACAAGGTTCTGGGTTTATGCTTTTTTTTGTAAGAATCAGCATTATGGATAATAAATTGACATTAAGTACATAAAAAATTCAAATCTGCAAATCAAAGAGAAATCTACGAAGACAGAAGTAAAGTTAATTTAAGCACGAACTTCGTCCACACAAAGTTATTGGCCGTAAGCAAATTTAGGCAATGTAACAGCCTGATGGTCTTTAAAGTAACATTTATGCTGCTATTATATCCATATTAATGATTCATTTCCCATTACTTGATTTTTACAGTGTACCTTTTTCAAACGAGGATTAAGGCTGATGTAGCTATAATTAATGATTAGATGTATTGCTTCGTGTGCAATTTCTTCATCTGGTGACTCCATGGCAATTCTCCAGATGAAGTCCATTCCTGCCAGTTCCAGCTTTTCAACATGCTAGTCATTGGAAATAAAGAGTGCACAGCAGTTAATTTTTCCCCCACCAGAGCCCTTTTTACTTTCTTAATGTTGCCATGCATTCCTAAAACAGTTCTTAACAGTGGAGATTAACAGAATTAATGATCAACACTTTTCTGAACCAATGTACTACATACACACACTTCAATAACTGTTTTGATAAAACATACATATTAGGAAACACAATGATGCAGACAATTCTTTTGTCAGAGCAAGATATTGGATATTTTGCACAGGAAACAATGGAGATAAATAAACAAAGGTAAACCATTCCATTTATTCTTGCTGGTGATGATATCAAGACATTTACGTACTCATCATTTTGACCAAGCTTTTAAAAACCAAAAGAACCGCATATGCTGTAAATCAGGAAGAAAAACAAAGTTGCTGGAAAAACTCAGCAGGTCTGGCAGCATCTGTAGAGGAGAAAACAGTTAACATTTCGGGTCCGGTGACCCTTCCTCAGTTCTAAGGAAGGGTCACTGGATACAAAACATTAACTCTGTTTCCTCCTCCACAGATGCTCCCAGACCTGCTGAGCTTTTCCAGCAACTTTGCATTTGACCAAGCTTTTAGTTGCCTGGTATAATTATCTGTTTAAGTGGCTCAACATAATAGTGGTCTCAGCCACCTACAGACTCACCTTGAGTGTGGAAGGGAGTCATCTGCAAGGGGCTGCTGATGATGAATGGTCTTGTAATAATCCCATACAGTGCTTTGGTTTAATTACATTAAAAGCACTATGCAAATAAATTGTTCTTGATATTAGATGAACATTTATGTCTTTACAGCTGACAAAGATTTGTTAAGGCAAATTCTGATAATTACATAATTAGATGTCAGCTACATCTGCCCCACAGTAGCTGAAAGGGACCAGATATATTTGTGTGTTCAGAATTCATTAATTTTCTGGGCAAACTACTAACGTGAACCACGCTACACAGGCAGCTCATCATCTGGGAGTCAGCAAAATCCAACAGGGTTACCACTATTTAAAGACAGTCTGAGGACCACTTGGGACACTGAGAAAAAGCCATGGAAGTGAGTGGCTGTGGTGCAACAGGCATAGATTGCAGCTTTTAAGGATGACCCAAATCCCTTGCCAGAAAGCTAGCTGCATAAGACTGCTTTGGAAATTGCTGATGCACATCATACAAGCCCATGAATGAATCAATGCATCCTTTCACCACACATGCTACAGCCTGTGGAGTAGTAGCTTATTGAAGCACTGAGCTTACTAAGTTGCCTCAGGCAACTATGTGGGCACTACTGTGTTATATGGATACCAATGTAGGTAAACGCAATGTCATCCGTTGTTTTTTTAAGTGAAAAGATAAGCACTTTCTCAACAGCAAGTAGCAAAGAGCAGTGGAGAACCACAGAATTCAAGGGCTGACGTACACAGATAATTAAAATGACATGAACAACTAGAATGCAAGAGGGTAGAAATCATGCTGTAGTTATATAAAAGATAATAAAATGTGAGGCTGGATGAACACAGCAGGCCAAGCAGCATCTCAGGAGCACAAAAGCTGACGTTTCGGGCCTAGACCCTTCATCAGAGAGCTTTCATCAGAGAGTTATTTAAAACTTGCTTCTAACTACACTTGAAGCAGACTTCAAAATTAATAATAGATTAAATTAAGAGTGAAGACAACACCGACTAAAGATATATTCTATCGAACATTAGGTGATTTAATTGAAGTTAATGCAATTGATAGTCTAGAGATGGGTTCTTCCAGGTATGAAGGAGGATCATTTAACTCAAAACATTAACTGTCTCTCTCTCTCTCTCTCTCTCCACAGATACTATCAGACCTGCTGAGTTTCTCCAGCAATTTCTGTTTTTGTTTCAGATTTCCAGCATCCACAGTTTTTTTTTGTTTTACTTTCAAAAGTGAAGTTATGAAACAATTCTCCCGCTAACGCTGGTACAAGTTAGGATGCAGTCTTGCAAAAAGCAGCCAATGGTAGATTAAAGGTTAATTTTAAATGAGATTGATAGATTTTTGTCTTCCAGTAGGTATTAAAGGAAACGTGAAGAAGGCAGGTAGAGAGAGTTCGGACACAGATTATCAACAATTGCAATGAACGAAGGAACATGCAGGAGTTCTAAATAATTTGTTCTTGTTGCATACGAATTGTTCTTGTTCCTATGGCAGATGCAAATGTCTCAGTGTGATCAGCATTATGGTGTGTGGACAATTGGTAAATTGAAATCTGTGTGCAAACATTACGTTTGACAAGCAGCTGCTAATTTCCTAATGTCAGTTGCGATAGTACTAGTGTTTGTTTTTGGGCAGTTGTGGTTTTTGAAGGGCAGAAGGATTGGGACAGACACCAAACATTGCTTTAATGCAGCACAGCAGAGGTCGCACAACTGAAACATTGTGCAGCAAACTATGGCCAATGAGCTCCTTTGGCAGATACCTGCTAGAGGTCTTTCACCTCTACAACACGTGAATGTCACCTCGTCCATCATGTTAGAAGTTCATGCCCTAGCTTTATATTTTACCCTTATTGCTTAGTAACATTATGCAGCACAAAACAAACCACCATCATCCAGGAGACTCTGAACTGCATCAGGAAGCAGAATGATTGCTTGAGAAACTGAATGACTTGCTCAATAATGACTCTTATCAATGCATGAACTTGGGTGTAGTGGAGATCAACTAGTGAATGCATGCTTTTGAGAACAGTGGGGATTCTGCAAGGTTCAAATGTGCAACTGTGACCTATGCTACAAAACCTACAACCAGAGCATTGGAAAATTGGGGACACTGCCTCCCAAAATTTTCCAGGCTTTTATCTGAGAGCATCTGAAGAGCCTGACAAACAACTTCTCTTGCTTACTTATCCATCCATGATTTGTGAGAAAAAAAGAATTGTTATAAACTAAAATGCCATCTGAGTTTTTAAAAAAATGCCTGGGGCTTTTGTGTATTTATATTCATCAGACTGGTTCTGGGTACCTGAATGAATGTCAGTCAAAGATCACATTGAATGATATGTTGATCAATGCATTACTGTTCCAAAAGTGTGCTAGCAGACAAAAATTGCCTGTTTGTTCACAGATGCAGTAAGATTTAACGGCCTTGGGAAATCAACGTGCTAAGCCACAAGACAAAGTTTCAGACATTACAATTCATATTACTCTAGCCTATGCTGACCATTTATAAAACTAGGGTGCAAATTTTAAACGCGCAAACAAAATGTACAGCACAATCACTAAAATAGGAAGACATCTTACCAGCTGAGCACCTTGTTTCTTTAATCGATGATCAGAAAGATTTACAATCTCAAAAAAAGTTTTGAAGAGATTAAATCCTATGAAAAAAACAGATTGGTAGTTTTTGTACTGGATTTAAATCCAAGTCCCATAAGAAAGGATCTCTTATAAAGTTATATGCTTTCAGTTTTCTAATTTTCCTTAAAATGAATTACTATGCCAGACTATTAGCTCAGCGGCCATTCCTTGCAATTAGTCACTTCAGGTAATCTAACAAGCAAGGAAAAGAGCATTTAGAATCTAATAACCACTAATAGTGTGATATAGGTACAAAACAATCAGATCAACAGCTCATTCATTCACTGAGGGAACTGTGCACAAGAATAAACAACTTTAAAAATATATTTTCTCAAAGTATTAAGTAAGTTAAATTAACTGCATCTCCAAGTCTGGCTCAACACCTTGAAACAAAACAGTTTTCAAGAAACGTTAACAGGATAAGGAGTTCTGAAGACTGGAAGTGAAAACAAAAATCTTGAATTTTCAAGAGCTGGAAATTGATGGAAGAGTCTGAGAGATTGAAATGTTTGGAAGTTCAATCAAGTGCTTGAAGATCCAAAGATAACAAGGTGAATAAAAGTTTAATTAAAAAAAAGAATAAATCGTGTAAATAATACACAACCCTTTCAAAATAAAGAGACTTTTACAAGGATATCTATTGTCATCTGAGAATGTATGATGTAGGTTTGTCTCAGCAAGATTTTAGGGTAAAAATGCAGCATACAAAATTATTTTGCAAGGAATCAATCTCAATAAAATTGTTTGTTGGAGGCAGCCCAGAATAAAATTGAATGTTGTCACTTCACTATGTCACTTTGCACTGAAGTTCAAAATGAATTAAGTAAGGCACAACTTGCCAAAATGGTGGGGTAATCATAAATTCTATACTATAAGAATCTCACTACTTGTTTATATGTTCCAGTAGCCCCATTTTACCTGCCTTTATCTCGAATTTCAAGCCAATTGCCAATAGAACTACAAATCTCATTGCAAAATAGTTATTTGCATGAGGTCACTATTTAGTACACTAGTAGCAATGCCCAAACTTCAAATCAGCAGTTCATCGCAATGTGTTTATCTACAAAATGAGATCACAATACCTCCAAAGTACGCATTAGTTCTCTGAAACACATTAACGTTTCCAAAGGTTATAAAATATTTTTAAAAATGGAAGTTAGTTCATTCTTAATATACAAATTATCAACCACATACCATTCATAGTGATCTCGTAGGGTTCCAGTTTGAGGATTTTCTCTTTAAAGAGCTGTTGCTGTATATCACTCTCCAAGTCTCCATGTCCTTTGGTAAACCATTCAAAACACATCTGGGAGAAAATTTGTTCAGAAAACAATTAAATTACAAAATAATTGCCTAGTGTTTCCTTTGAAAAATACTGAAATTTACATACAACACTATCCTCTATGGTATATTCTACTATTTGAACTTTTGAGAAGGAATTTTAAGACCCTTTTATACTGTAACCACCTGGATCCAGAATAGATCCACTTCTGACAAGACTAATTATAAAAAGGAATTTGAAAGTTAAATGTTATGTTAATATGGGAAGTACAGAGGTGACAAAAGTAGAAAGTACATCAATTCATGATGATTGTCAAATATTAGAAAACCATTGTACCTCTCGATCCAGTTCACAAATATCTATTCCAGTTACAAGGCACTCCCAAGTCTCTTTGGCGCGGTTCCAGCCTAAGTAAAGGCTGGCTTCTTGAAGAAAAAATGCAAGAAATCTCAAATGTGCCTCTAGGTACTGTGGAAAATCAGACAAGACACCAAAATGCTATTAGAACTGCAGTAACAACAAGAATCACTGTTGACCCTGATGCATAATTTTCATCAACATATATCCCTGAATTAACACCACAAATACACTAGCTCGTCATTATCACATTGCTACCTGAGGGAGTTGTTATGTACAGTGTGGATGCCCCAATTTCTTACATTACAACAGTAGCAATACTTTTAAAAAAATACCTCAATGACTGTAAAGCACTTTGAGACAATGTAATTGCTAGTATTTATTTCTTTCTTATGGCTTTGTCATTTCCCACCAGTATCTGGTCAAATTTTTGGAATTGTGGTAAATTGAAATCATAAGATCAGATAGAGGCATTCATATTTTGGAAATATTCATATGAATTATTGCTATTGTACAACCAAACGGAGCAGAAAAACCACAAAAAAGCAAAGCAAAACACCAGATTTTTTTTTCTGGTGGGGGTCACCAACTTTAGGGACACTGACTTTCTTTCCAAAACAGAAGTCAGCAATATTAACCTCTCCAGTTCTCAGCAGATATCAAACAAGCTCTTTTTGTAGAAGTAAAGGCACCTCAATCATGTCTCCTTTCTAAGAGTTTGCTCATATCAACCTTCTCATCTGTTGGTATGAATGTTCCAGTTTCTAACACTATTCAAGGCTTGTGATGTTTTTCTACGTTTCTGTCCAATTCTCTGCTAGTTATCTAAAATAAATGCTTTATTTCCTATTCATCTATACATTGCATAACGACCTATGCCTTTTTCAGTTCAGTTTAGCAAATGTAAATGTTGACACTTCACAACGTAGACCCTAAAAGCTGGGAATCATTCTAGCCATTCTTTGGTAAACATTTTCTGAATATTACTATTACATAAAATTGCTGGAAATAATACATTTTTTAACTTTTATTTTTCGGGCACCAAGCTAAATGAGTTGAGGATGGATGATATCCATAACATTAACTTAACTTTTCACTTCACAGAACACTAACGGATCTGTACATTTCAACCATTTTCTGTTTTTGCTTTCAATTAGAATGCAATCTGTTACTGCCAAACAAAAACGAAAATGAGGAAACTGCTGGGGTTAAAGCAAAGAATAAAACACAGCCTTTCATGAATATTAAACTAATGAAGGAAGAAACAAATACTAAATACGAGCAGTTGAAGAATCAAACAACATGACCTTTTAAATTCAGTTAGGTATTCCTTACTCATGATTAAACTGATTTAAGAGAAGACTTTACGTTAACACTAGATTTCCAACTTCAACCCAGAAATAATAAATTGAAGAATTATGATTTCAGTCAACCAGTTGTCCTTTTAACGTGAGATTTACGTTTTTAAATCTTTGTTCAGAGAGCTATTAGGACTTGAAAAATGCTGCTTTGCAGAGTGGTGGAGGTGAATTCCATAGGAGGTTTCTAAAGAGAAATGGATATATATTTGAAACTGATAGTTCAGAGGACTGTGGAGATGGGGGTGGAGAGTGGGACTAACTGGGTAGTTCTTCTGGGAGCTGATACAGAATTGTTGGGTCAAACAGATTCCTTCTTGTTCTGTAAAATTCTATAATTCTATACACTGAAGCATAAAGACTACAAAGCCAGTGCCAAAAATGCTTCTGTTGCAAAGATTAAAGTACAAATCCAAATCTGAAGGAAATTTCAACTTCAATATTAAAACATTATTGCGAATAAAAAATATTAATCCTACTGCATAAAAAGTTTGGAAAACAGCTACGTTAAAGACATGAAATGAAAAAATTTGCACAGGTCAGAGGTTACAAATCCAAGAATCCCAAATTCAACATTATTTATTTATAAACCAGTTAACGTCCAAGGCCTGCATTAATTTGTGATCATTTGTTTGGTACATTAACTAATTAACACCATATTTTTTTAAAATTCCATGGTAAAATTGTAAAAACAATTTACATATTCTTAATTATCCCTGAAACACTTACATCTTGATGTGTGTATCTGCCATCAACGACTGTTGACCCCATTAGTCCTCCTGTTCCAGCTGCAGAAACAGCCAGTCGATGACAGGCCACAAGGCTACTTGTAACCAGTTTCACTATTTCAAAGTTCTTCTTCAAATCCTGGACAATGCTCTAGGAGGTGAAAAACAGGATATAAATGCAAGAAGTCGGCGCCATTTTAATCAAGTACATAAAACTGACAGTTGGGCCATCCTTTCAACTTGACAAATTGAGATAAAATCCAACTAAACTAATGAAATTAAAGAGACTTCCTCTCTTTATGAAAGCTACGTATGCTTTCCGTGAAATTAGTATGGTCAACAAGAATTTGAGTATAGAGTACACACAATACCAAGAGAAAAAGCTAACTTAGGGAAGCAATAATGACACTGGGAACAGAGAAATATTCCATGAATTTAAAATTTGAAGGAATTAGAGTGAAATATCAAGATTATAACAAATCAACATGACAAAAAATAAGAACAAATAATTTGAAAGAAATCATGACACCTGCTCTAAATCCTTGGCAAAAACCTGAAAAGGTCCAAAAACACAGTTCAAGCTTTTTAACTGACTTAATGATAAATGAAGCTACAGTAATTATCACAAGGAATTATTACAAGACGTAGATGTTCAAATATACTTGAATATCCTAAATATAACAGTTCCAGTTCCATTGGGTCTACGAGTATTTCCATCTTGGAGCAGAGTCAGTCACCAAGGCAAGCACTATGAATTGTAATGCCCAACTGATACCCAAATATTTTAAACATTTTTGTTTCCATGAGTCAGAGAATAGAATTCATAGTTCCTAATCTTGGAATAATATAGGTGAAAACAGTATGTTTACTGGCCAAGTAGTCTGGCACTCAGTAGATTTAGAAATCCAGGAGCTGCTTAATATTTATAGCTTTAAATAATTATGTATTGAAAGAAATTGCAGACATATCCTCAAAAAAAAAGGAAAACCTTATATCCAGCGTTACATGCACACAAGTTTGTTCCCAGGGATCAGGGATCTGACTCCTGCAGAAAGTCATAACCAAAACAAGTCCAAAAAGTAACGAAGTGTAGCTTTTGCTTTGATGCCAAAATGAAGGGAAATGGAATGAAGAGGCAGACACTCAAAATCTATATATTACAAGAATGGGCAAAACAATTTTGAACCATTGAATTGTATAGCACAGAAAGAGACTCTTCGGTTCAACTCATTCAAACCAACTGAACATTCCAATCTCACCGAGTCTCATTTGCCAGCATTTGGTCTGTAGCCCTGTAAATCCTTCTTATTCGTACAGCCAGCCATCCAGATCATTTTTAAACATTGTACTTGTACGTGCCTCTACGATTTCCTCGGATAGTTCGTTCCATAGATGCATCACCCCACTACATGAAAAAGTTACCCTTCAGGTCCCTTTTAAATCTTTCCCCTCTCATCTTAATCCTACGCCCTCTAGTTTTGGGCTCCCTTACTCTGGAGAAAAGAATTTGACTATTCACCCTGTCTATGCCCCTCATGATTTTATAAGCCCTCTATAAGGTCACCCCTCAGCCTCAGATGCTCAAGGGAAAATAGGTCAAACCCTCCAGCCCTGACAACATCCTTGTAAATCTTTTCTGCACCCTCTCAAGTTTCCTTGAAGCATATGATTACAACATTTTAAAAGGCATCTGGATGGGTATATGAATAGGAAGAAAGTTTTAAAGGGATATGGACCCAACGCTGGCAAATGGGACTAGGTTAGATTGGGGCAACTGGTTGTGTTGATGATTTGGACTGAAGGGTCTGTTTCTGTGCTGTATGACTCTATAACATCCTTCCTATAGCAGGGGTGACATGACTCATCTCCATCTGCCATCTGATCAAGGTCCTGTGTACTTCTGGATAATCAACTTTACTGTCCACTGTGGGGAGGGGAAGGGGCTGGTGCTGGCCTAGTGGTATTATTGCTGGACTGTTAATCCAGAGACCCAGGTAATGTCCTGGAGACCCGGGTTTGAATCTCGCCATGGCATATGATGGAATTTGAATTCAATTTTAAAGTATCTGGAATTAAGAGTCTAATGAAGGCCACGAATCCATTGTCAATTGTCAGAAAAAATCAATGCATTAGGGAAGGAAACTGCCATCCTTACCTGGTCTTGCCTACATGTGACTCCAGAACCACAGGTTTAATGTCGACTCTTAACTGCCCGCTGGGTAATTATGGGTTAGCATTAAATGCTGGCCTAGCCAGCGAATCCCTCATCCCATTAATGATTTAAAAAAAGCCACCTATTTTGGTGTGCTGTGCAAACTTACTAAACATACCTCCCATAGTTACATCCTTCATACCGATAAATATTAAATATTGCATGTATAAAGAAATAAACCTGACATCCATACTCAATAAATGTGCTGAACTGGCAAAGTTTGAAGTTGAAAAGGCTTGGGACTCTTAATGGACTGCGTGATTAATAGATACACAAAGAGTTGTAACAAACAAAGCTGAATGGATGTTGAATTATGCCATTCAATTAGTAGAATCCATCACATCCCTGAGGACATCTTCTTTAACCAGAATGGTCAATACTTTGAATGGACCAGTAGGCTGTGTAATGATGAGGGTGGTTAATTGGAACTCACTATCACAGATGGCTGCGGAGGTCAAGTCTTTAAGCATATTTAAAACAGAAATAGAGTACTCTCCCATCCGCTACCCCGGTATTTTAGTTAATGGAAAAGATTTCATAACCCTCTGAAATAACAAATTCCAATGTCTTGCAACCCTCTGAGTGAAGAAATTTCTCATCTTAGCCCCTTATCATGAGACGGCCTCCATGTTTCATTCTTTCTCTCATTCTTCTAAAACTTGAAAGAATATAGGCTTAATTTGCTCAAAATCCTCTGCATCCCAGGAACTATTTCAATGAACCTATGCTATATAGCCTGCAATGTGGATGAACATACAAATTAGGAGTAGGAGCAACAGTAGGCTATTCATTCCAAGTACACAATATAGATCAGCTAACACGTAAAGATATCTTTACTTCATTGTCGACTCTAAAACTACAGTGTTTCAAAACGGGCTCACCATAACCCTGTACAATTATCGCAAAACTTCTTTATTTCAAATACCTTTACAATAGACATGTCAGTTTCCTTCTTAATTGCTTGAATTTTCTGAAATGTTAACATATTGCATACCTTGCACAAGCACATTCAAGTCTCTTTGAACAGCACTTAAAAACTTTACACCTTAAAAAGATTAGCTTTCCTATTCTTCAAACCAAAGTGAATAACTTCACAACATTATATCCATCTGCCATGTTGTACCCCACACACAACCTGTCCACATTGACTTGTTCTAATCACATTATGGACTTTTAAGCGTTCTATAACATAACAATGACCACGTTAAAATTAATTATTTGACCATGCAGGACTATGACTTGTCCGGGTAATATAAATCCAGATTTCTTTAACAGCATCCTACAAATTTACCTGATTCAGATTCCAGAGTGTTAAGTTGGCGGTGGCCTAGTGGCATTATCACAAGACTATTAATCCAGGCAATGTTCTGCATAGAAATATAGAAGATAGGAGCAGGAGGTGGCCATTCAGCCCTTCAAGCCTGCTCCACCATTCTTCATGATCATGGCTGCTCATCCAACTCAATAACCTAATCCTGCTTTCTCCCCATAACCTTTGATCCCATTTGCCTCAAGTTCGATATCTAGTCACCTCTTGAATACATTCAATTTTTTGCCATCAATTACTTCCTTTGCTCATGAATTCCACAGGCTGACCACTCTGTGTTAAGAAATGTCTCCTGATCTCCGTCCTGAATCATCTATCCTGAATCCTCATACTGGGAACCCTGGTTCTGAACACACCCACCATTAGGAACATCGTCTCCGCATCTACTCTGTCCAGTCCCGTTAGAACTTTATTAAGTCTCTGTGAGATTCCTCCTCATTCATCTGAACTCTAGCGGAAACAATTCCAAACAAGTCAATCTCTCCTCATGTCAGACCCGCCATCCCCGGTATCAGCCTGGTAAACCTTTGCTGCACTCCCTCGATAGCTAGAGCATCCTTCCTCAGAAAAGGAGACCAAAACTACACACAATATTCTAGGTGTGATCTCACCAAGGCCCTGTATAACTGCAACACATCCAGTTCCTGTACTCAAAACTTCTTGTAATGAAGGCCAATATACCATTTACCTGAGATAGTAGGAGCTGCAGATGCTGGAGAATCTGAGATAACAAGGTGTAGAGCTGGGTGAACACAGCAGGCCAAGCAGCACCAGAGGAGCAGGAAGACTGACGTTTCGGGACTAGACTTTCTGAAGAATGGTCTAGGCATGAAACGTCAGCCTTCTTGGTCCTCTGGTGCTGCTTGGCCTGCTGTGTTCATCCAGCTCTACATCTTGTCATATCACTTACCTTGTCTACCGCCTGCTGCGCCTGCATGCTTACCATTAGCGACTGATGTGCAAGGACACCCAAGTCGCGCTGCACACTCCCCTCTCCCAATTTACAGCCATTCAGGTAGTATTCTGCATTCTTGTTTTTGTTTCTGAAGTGAAGAATCTCACATATATCCAAATTATATTGTATCTGCCATTGATTTGTCCACTCAGCCAACCCGTCGAGATCATGCTGAAGGATCTCTGCATCCTCGTCATAGTTTACCCTCCCACCCAACTTGATATCATATGCAACTTTGATATGTTACATTTTGTTCCGTCATCCAAATCATTAATTTATATTGTGAATAGCTGGGATCCCAGCACCGATCCCTTTGGCACCCCACTATTTACTGCCTGCCAATTTGAAAAGAACAAAGAAAATTACAGTACAGGAACAGAACCTTCGACCCTCCAAGCCTGCACCAACATGCTGCCCATCACAACTAAACTTCCAGGGACCGTATCCCTTTATTCCCATTCTATTCATGTATTTGTCAATTCGCACTTTAAAAATCACTATCATATCTGCTTCTTCTACCTCCCCTGGCAGCGAGTTCCAGGCACCCACCACCCTTTGTGTACAAAACTTGCCTCATACATCACGTTTAAACATTGCCCCTCACACCTTAAACCTATGCACCCCACCACAATCCACACCCCTCCCCCTCACTCCCCCAGTAACTGGCTCTCCCACCCTGGGAAAAAGCTTCTGACTATCCACTCTATCCATGACCCTCATAACCTTGCAGACCCTTGTCAGGTTGCACCTCTGTCATTCCAGTGAGAACAACCCAAGTTTCTCCAACCTCTCCTCTTCGCTAATGCCCTCCATACCAGGCACCATTCTGGTTACTTCTTTCTGCATCCTCTGCAAAGCCACCACATCCTTCTAAGAGTGTGACGACAAGAACTGAACTCGATATCCCAAATGCGGCCTAACTAAGATTGTATAAAGCTGAAACATTATCTGCCAATATTTAAATTCAATGCCCTAGTCGATGAATGCAAAGCATGCCATATGCCTTGTTGATGACCATCTCTACCTGCCTTGCCACTTTCAGTGACCTGTGTACCTGTACACCAGATCCCTCTGCCTAGCTGTACTTCTGCCATTTACTGTATATTTTCCATCTGAATTAGACCTTCCAAAATGCATTATCTCACACTTCGGCATTAAAACTCCATCTGCCATCTCTCTGACCAAGTCACCAAACGATCGATATCTTGCTATAAATGTGCAATTCCACCAACCTCATACTTACTAATCAGACCAGTTACATTTTCCTCCAAATCATTTATATATATTACAAATAGCAAAGGTCCTAACACTGATCCCCGAGGAACACCATTAGACAACATCCCTCCATTCAGAAATGCACCCTTCTATTGCTACCCTCTTCTTCTATGACTGAGCCAGTTTTTTTATCCATCTTGCAAGCTCGCCTCTGACCCCGAGCGATTTTACCTTCTATATCAGCCTCCCATGAGGGACCTTGTCAAAGGTCTCACTGAAGTCCATGTAGACAACGTCCACTGCCCTAATCTTATCGATCATCTTCCTCGAAAAACTCAATCAAGTTAGTGAGACACAACCTTCCCTCCACAAAACCACTTGCTAATATGCCTACTTATTTTTAAGTAGGAGTAAATTCTGTCTCGAAGAATCCTGGATGTGAGTTTGCTCGCTGAGCTGGAAGGTTAGATTTAGACGTTTCGTCATCATTCTAGATAACATCAGTGAGCCTCCAACAAAGCGCTGGTGTTATGTCCCGCTTTCTATTTATCTGTTTAGGTTTCCTTGGGTTGGTGATGTCATTTCCTGTATTGGTGATGTCATTTTCTGTTCTTTTTCTCAGAGGATCGTAGATTGTGTCCAAATCAATGTGTTTGTTGATGGAGTTCCGGTTGGAATGCCATGCTTCTAGGAATTCTCGTGCGTGTCTCTGTTTGGCTTGTCCTAGGATGGATGCGTTGTCCCAATCAAAGTGGTGTCCTTCCTCATCTGTATGTAAGGATACGAGTGATAGTGGGTCATGTCGTTTTGTGGCTAGTTGATGTTCATGTATCCTGGTGGCTAGCTTTCTGCCTGTTTGTCCCAGCTCTTGCAAGGTATTTTGTAGATGATGTTCGTTTTGCTAGTTGTCTGTATAGGGTCTTTTAAGTTCATTAGCTGCTGTTTTAGTGTGTTGATGGGTTTGTGGGCTACCTTGATGCCAAGAGGTCCGAGTAGTCTGGCAGTCATTTCGGAAATGTCTTTGACGTAGGGGAAGAATCCTCTCCAATAATTTCCTTTAAGGACCCATTAATTTGCAGTCTTTGCTTCCTGTCTGTCAACCAGTTTCCTATCTATCTCAATATACTTGCCCCAATCCCGTAAGAGATTAATGTGGAAAATTAAAGCTTATGTGGGACTTTGTCAAACACTTTCTGAAAGTCCAAATATACTACACTGACTGGCTCCCCCTTGTCAACTCTACTAGCTACAGCTTCATAGAATTCCAACAGATTTGTCAAGCATGATTTCCCCTTCATAAATCCATGCTGACTCAGTCTGATCCTACTGTTTTCTAAATTCCCTGCTATAAAATGCTTAACAATGGATTCTGGGGACCTGCATTCAAATCACACCATGGCCGATGTTATTGAATTCAGATTCTACCAATCTAGAATTAAGAATCTAATGATGACCATGAAACCATTTCCGATTGTCAGGAAAAACCCATCTGGTTCACTAATGACCTTTAGGGTAGGAAATCCGCAATCCTTACCTGGTCTGGCCTACACATGACTCCAGACCCACAGCAATCTAGGTGACTCTTAACTGCCCTCTAGGCAATAAACGCTGGTCCAGTTAGCGATACCCACATCCCATAAATAAATAAATATAGGCATGCTTCTATGGTAGATTTAATTTTAATTATTCAATGTCACAAACATTACCAAGAACACACAAAGGGATTCCTGACATGAAAGGCACCAAATAAATCCAAACTGTTCCTTAATTAATTAACCCACAATGGAACTTTGTCAGTACAGGAGACTAAAGAATTTCAGAGAAGTCCTAGATGATTGTATCCAGCCAACAATCACCATGATTTCTGGTACTGGTCAGAAAATAAACTGGTTATTCGCATGTATGAATTAATACCTTTGAGATTCTCTAGTCGTACAAATGTACCATTGGGACATCCTGTGATCAGATCATCACCCAAGATGGCAACTTCGATACATTTTTTTCCCAGGTAAATCTATTATCATCACAAAACCTGCTACAAGAAGCAGGCAAATTTTTTAAAAGATGACTGGAAAAGACAATCCAAGGTGGTACAATCTCATTCAACAAATGATTCTGTATGGCACGTGGACAAGTTCTTACAGCTACACTGCAGAACAATGGGGGTTTGTTGTGAAACAAGGAGCTGTCTATTGTAAATACTAAAATCTATCATCCCGATGTTACACCAACATCAGTGAGAGAATTTCATAAACAGAAGAGATAACTTTTCTCCACGAATTCTTTGCCTATGCTTTATCGATTCAAAGTATCAAGTAAATATCAATAGACTAAAAAAGGGACAAAATTGAGATCAGAGATAATGGGAACTGCAGATGCTGGAGAATCCAAGATAACAAAATGTGAAGCTGGATGAACACAGCAGGCCAAGCAGCATCTCAGGAGCGCAAAACCTGATGTTTAGAGCTGATGGAGGGTCTAGGCCCGAAACGTCAGCTTTTGTGCTCCTGAGATGCTGCTTGGCCTGCTGTGTTCGTCCAGCTTCACACTTTGTTATCTCGGACAAAATTGAGACGTTGGTACAGATTCTTAGGTAAAAGTGTAAATTGGAAGAAAGGGGTATATCCTAATTCTAAATTTTCTAATTCTACCAACCAAGACTCTACACAAGCAGAATGTCTCAATTTACACCACTTAAATATTAACCACTAAATTTGACTATAGTTAAGTTTTGTTCAGTCTTAGGAAACAAGAAGTGATTTGCTGAAATGGGCCAATGCAACAATATGATAACTCCATTGTATACAGTCATGACCAAAATTCTCGACTTCATAATTACCCGATGCAAATTTAAACTACTTGTTTTAAAGACAAGGCAGAATAAAAAAGGTAAACATTACCCGAGAAGCAAGAAAAGAAAACTGCATTTACTACATATCTTCAAATCATTATTCCAATATTTTACGGAGTTCCAAGAAGAACTAATCCACCAGTCTCATCCAATGAAGAATGAAAGGCTAAAATGCTGCAGAAAATAAACTGAGACCAAACATCAAATATGTGGTGCACAGTTCTAGTCTCCTATTTAATAAAGGGCATCCTTGTAATACAAACAGTTCATAGAGGGTTCACTGGGCTGATGCTTGGAATGGGGGTTGTCATCTGATGAGGAAAAGTTGGTCTATGATGTTTAGAAGAATGGGAGGTGATCTCATTGAGCCATAAAAGCTCCTGAGGAAGCTTAACATGGTGGATGTGGAAAAGATTTTTTCCCCTTAACGGGAAAGCCTAGAACTAAAGGAAATGGTTTAAAAATAAGGGGTCTCCCATTCAAGACCAAGATCGGAAAGATTTTCTCTCAGGTGGTTCTTTCTCAAAGAATAGACGAGAAGAGATCATTGACTATATTTTTAAATTAGAAGTAGATAAATTCTTGATTAACAAGAGAATCAAAGATTAATAGAGGTAAGCAGCAAACTGAAGCCTAGCCCACAATCAGATCAGGGCGCATATTTGCGAATGGCAGAGCAGGCTTGAAGGGCCTACTCCTATGTTCATATGTTTACATGCTTACTTCTTAAACACTGAAATTGAGGACTGAAGCTGCCTTCCAACATGCACCCAACTCATGTATGATGCTCTGAAAATCAGAGTGTGAATCAGGTAATTGCAGTTAGAATATAATCATTATCTACAGAACGCAAATGAAAGATCTGAAATCTGGGTATTTCCTAGCATATTTCTTTAAATTGATAAATAAAGATTCTTAAGGAACACGAACAGCTTCAAAATGCTGCAACGCTAAGTGTAGAAGTGGAACTTCACTGCTTCAGCCAACGACAATACTGAGCTGGATGTTAGTGCAACTTAGTTGTTTATGTGCCAAAGTTAATTACCTTTAATATCTTTTCTCTCAGAAATTAATTTCTAGAATTCCTAGGTTTCTCCATCTTACTTACAGACCATTTCAAGATTATGCTAATAGTCCATTCTTTTTACCTTGTCTTGTTTCTGACAGCTTTGTTTAATGAAAGACCTGGTAATCTCATGAAGCTGACGTAAAGCTGGAACCACCCATACCGGATGTTGGTTATTTTGCTGAGAGGACTGAGAAGAAAAGGCAAAATTTAAAACAATATAAAAGCCAAACAGCTTTTACTGTAATTTGAACAATACTAAATATTTAAAACATTTCCAGTGAACTGTTACCAAATGAAATTAGTTATCATCCAGTGATTCCGTCAACATGGAATATGAAGGTTTGACAAACCACGAAGAAGATACCCACTGCAAATCAAATGATCTATTCTACGCACTGAAATAAGTTCTAACATTAAAACAACTTTATACATTTGAATTATAAAATCAAAGGTGAGGATGTGTAAACATCAACACAAGCTTCAAATGGTTACTTCAACCAAGTTTATCTTGCAATTTATGGAAACATTTGAACTCTTAATGGTCCTCCTTGTTCCAAGATGGAAACTTGTCAGATGAAAGTTATTTTTATTTGACTGAGCACTGGTTAAGTATCTTATAATGCTAAAAAGTTGGACATTGCAAAAGTAACAGTTTAACATTAGCAGAGTTAAAATTCAACGATACTGCACGTTTATTAAAGCAGTTGTAATCATCAACTCATTAAGGCTCTTAACTCTTCAAATGCAAAACAAAGACAATGTAACTACGTACAGAAACAAGCCTGGTGATTATTTAACATCTATATAAGCCACACTGATCAATCTTGCTCACTTGCTTATGTACCAAACCCTAAAGTATTTTCTTCATCAAAACTTGGTGGGAGAACTTGTGTTCAGAAAGTTTTGAACGTGGAATATTCTAAGTAATTCAACTCCCAGCCTCATCAAAGCTTATGTATATGGAGAGTCAAAGTCATAATCTTCAAGTGAGGTTGGGTTAGACACTGCAGTAGTTTTATCAAGGATTACTAGCATAATTCCATCATCATTCGAATTCTATGTTTCTTTTCAGGCAAGCTGGAGTCTTTTTCACTTTTAATGCACATTTCCTCAACTCCCTTTGTATCTCATTTGCTCTTCAGCATTTATTGCAACATCGATAAGTATCAGGTTATTTATTTTAGTTAGAGGAATAGAAAGGCAACTTATTATCTAAATGGAGAGAATCTTCACAGTGCTTTGGAGTTGAACCTTTCAGCTGCCCTCGTGCACGAATTGTGGGAAACTAGTATGCAGGTACAGTAGGTAATAAGGAGGCAAATAAAATTTTGGAATTTATTGCTGAAGAATAGAGTATAAAAGTAGGGAAGTGTTGCTGCAATTGTTCAAGGCACCAGTGAGACTGCACCTGAGGTATTGTGCATATCTCTGGTTCCCTGACTTGAGAAGAAATATAATTACAATGGGAGCAATCCAGAGGAAATTGACTAACATTGATTCCAGAGATGAAGGGTTTTCCTTATGAAGGGACATTGAGCAGTTTCGGGCTGTAGCATGGTCCTTATAACAATGAGGAGAGGTATTATTGTAGCATTCAACATGCAAAAGGGGACTGACAAAGTACACATACAGAGAATATTTCTCCATGTGGGGCAACCGTATGAGCAGCCATAGTTTTAGGATCAGAGGTAACAGATGTAAAACAGAGATGAGGAGAAATTATTTCTCTTAAGTCGTGAATCTGTGGAATTCACAACCCCAGACCCCAGGCAGTGGGCTTTGAGTAAATTTAAGGAGAATATACAGATTTCTAATGAGTAATTGGTTATGAAGAAGAGCCAGAGAAGTGGAGTTGAGGCCAAGTTGAGATCAGCCATGCTCATGTCAAATGGTGGAGTAGGCTCAAGGGATGGGCTGAATTGTCCAAACCTTTTTTTTCATAGTTTTTTTTCTTAGAATCTCTACAGTGTGGAAACAGGCCCTTCTACCCAACAAGTCCACACCGACTCTCGGAGCATCCCGCCTAGGCCCATGCCCCCTATAATCCACCAAATCTACACATCTCTCAACAATATGGGCAATTTTCATGGCCCATCCACCTAGCCTGCTCATTTTTGGACTGTGGGAGGAAACCTGAGCACCTGGAGGAGACCCACGCAGACACAGGGAAAATGTGCAAACTCCACATGGACAGTCACCCAAGGGTGAAATCGAACCTGGGTGCCAGGCGCTATGAGGCAACAGTGCTAACCACTGAGACATATGCTGCTTCAAACTCTTTTGATCTTAAGGCTTGTGAAGGAATGCAAACAAGAATTTCTAGAATGGTTTCAGGTATGAATACCTTCAGTTGATTGGATAAATGAGGACTTTGAAGGAGGTGATTGAGAGGAGATTTGGTAGAGGTATTAAGACATATGCAAAATGTGGATAGAGTGAAAAGGAAGAAACTATCCCCATTGGTGGAAAAATCAAGAACCAGTGGCCATAGGTTTAAGATATTTGGAGAACTGAGGCAAACATACTTCAGACAATGACTGGTTAGGATCTGGTATGCACTATCCAAGAGTTTTCTTCTTTGGAGCAGAGGGGAAACCTGGTAGAGACGTACAAGATTCTGAGGGACATGAACAGGATGGACAGAAAACAAATATTCCTCTTAGTCAAACGGGCAAGACCAAGGGAGCACACTTTTAAAGTGAAAAGCAGGAGGTTTAAAGGGGATTTACGCAATTTCTTTCCACCCACAGTGCAGCGGGGGTCTGGAATGTATGGCCTGAGGGGCTAGTTGAAGGAGGGAACCACATAATCTAACCATATAGTACTTGGATGAACACCAACTGTCATATCATTCAAGGCTATAGGCCTAGTGTGGGAAAGTGAAATGGTGTAAATAGTACTGTATTTTTGGTCCAGACTCGATGGGCTGAAAGGCCTCTTCTGCATTGTGTGATTCTATGTTTCTATGAGTGTGCAGACAGGGTCAATTTAAGCTTTCTAAGGGGAACTGAATCAATATCTGAAAGGGTCAAATTTGCAAAACTTCATTTGGTGCTGATCATGCCAAAGACTGAAAAAATATTGATCTGAAATCAGTAGTTAATCCTATCATTTGGACTTGGATTTCTGATTAAGAATTTATAATTATCAAGCAACAACGCTAAAAATGGTCCATTCAAACCATGTAACTCACTATCAAATTAGCGCAAGTGCAGATCACAATGTGGGTATCTCAATGGAATTAAATGATTATACATGTGGAAGTCTGATGGCAACATGGAGTACTATGGTTAACGCGTGTTTAACTTCTATTTCATTCTACTTTCTTTTCCCTGTCCTTTTAAACTGAGGCTTTTAAGAAAATTATCCAACGTATAATTTCTTCCGCAGAGTTACTAACCTTCTTAATATCCTCGATACATTTAATGATATAACTTCGCTTGATTTGCTCCTTTACTGCATAAGCTTCACTAAGTATGGTGAGATGCTCTTCCAGTGCCTGCTGGACTAAGTTTGTGGGTAGTGCTGGTAAATGGGCAAGCTCCCAAAGCACCTCCAGCACCTGTTATTGGGACAGATGGCAAAGGAAGTAGTAAAAACAAAGAAAAAACAAACTTTACCATCAATCTCAAAATCACTCATACTCATTTGTAAAGTCTTGTCAGACCTGACAGAATGGTTCTTACCTTTCCAGTGGTGTTCTCAGAACGTGCTTCTCGGCCAATTTTTCCTATAAGACTGAGGAGTTTTTGTCGGATTCGGTCACTCTCAATCTCCCAACTCTAAACAGGAATGGAGAAAGTTTAATCCATCAAACAGAATTCTACCAAACTATTTCTACACTCTGAGGAATGTTTCATGTTTTATTGGTTAAGTAAAGTGATTAGGCCATCACTTGGTCTGTACCAAACACCTCAGCAATATGCAAAACTGTTTGCTTCTCCTAAATGCATTAGGTGGCCCCAGCAGGTGGAGGTTGGTGATGCAGGGGCCCTGGCTTACCCTGAAACCTTCTTAGCCAGGACTACCGTTGCTATGGTAGTTCAAAGTGTGGTAAACTTTTCACCACACATTACTTATGTACGGGTGTTTTGTGCTTCCATGCACAGAAAACTGCAGTATCTACTCTAGTGGAACTAAATCTGTAACGCAAAGTTGCCTTAACAAAACAGACTTAGAAACAAGGATATGAGAACTGAAATACATTTTGGAGATGAAAAGGTCACTGACCTGAAACACTAACTCTGTTTCTCTTGCTATATATGCTGCCAGACTTGCTGAACATATGCAGCATTCTGTTTGCAATGTCATTCCACTTGGCCTTCATTACATAGCTTTAGTAAGAGTGAAGGCCATCTCCAGATACTTCCTTATATTATTATTAATAATAATTACAAGGCTCTTTATAATCTACCTTTTCGACCATGGTTTTGGCCATCTGACCAAGCCTCATACTTTGTTAATCATGCTCTTGTGAGGTGTCTTATGACATTTTATTACACAAAAGGTATATAATAAATACAAGCTGTTGGCGTAATGGGGCATTAAAAAGAAACTCTATCATTTATTTCACCACAATGTCAAGACAATTTTACCCTCAGTCATGTCATGCAGAAAGCTACCACTGGATACAACATTCATTCTTTAACAGAAGTCTTCACATTTTGCTCAAAATCTAACAGTCAGCTAAATAGAATTAAAAGAGAGAACAAAGGTAAAATGGAATATTATAGTAAAATTTTAAAACATTAAACCAATGAAGTCTATTTTACGTTTTCTTTCTGAAGGCACTGTTATGCCACACAAACTAATACTTTTTTTTTGGTTGGAGGGTGACCATGGTGCATTATAGCATTAAAGAAATAGATGGTTACATCCAATTTTTGTGCAAAACTTTATCAATGTGAAGTCAGTTTGGGGGTCGGGACGGTGGGTAACAACAATTTAGACACACATCTCCTTATGTTACTCAGTGCTTAGTACCTTACCAGGAGCACAAGATTGTTTTATTGCAATCTTCATTTTGGGGGAAGTAAAAACAAGGGCTCTAACTGTAAATTATTGCAATTTCTGAAAATCTCTTGCCTCAACATCTTAAGTCTCTTGGTTCCAAGGATAACAGTTCTAGCTATCTTAAACTCCATTTACAGGTGGAGTCCCTTATTCTTTGCAAGACATGAGTAAAGGCTTTAGGGAACAGAAATTTAGAGATTGACAACTATCCTCAAATGTGGTATCCAGTGTTGTATCTAGTAATTTAAATTCTGCAGGATTTATTTAGTATTTGTTACTTTCAACTAAAGCAGAAGTAACCAAATCATGTTTTAACTACCTTACCAACTTGCCATACCACCTCTTTTTTATTCCTCTACATTTCATACCATCATACGATTTATATTGGTCCTTCTGACTGATGTGCCTTAACTCATACCCTTAGACACTGATCTCTATCTGCCATCTTCTGTCTGTTTAAAATAAAATCATAGAAGAAGTTGCTCGCTCACCTTCTGTATCAGGATGAAGAGATGGTTCAGTTGATCATAGTTGAACTTGGCAGCAGCAGCAGCAATAATAGTGTGAATATTTTCAATGACGGTTGAGGATTGCCCTGACTTAATAGATAACAATGTTAATAGAGATAACAAGGTATGGAGCTGGATGAAAACAGCAGGCCAAGCAGCATCTTAAAGAGCAGGAAAGTTGACATTTCAGGCCTAGACCCTTCATCAGCTTTAGATTACATGGTCTGAAAGTTATATTACACCTGTCCTTCATTACAATATATTCAACATCATCCCCAATCTTCACCTGCTTCATTAACAACTTTCGCTCAATTCCAAAGGTCAAAGTGCGATATTTAATGTTGATTTCACAAAGTTCATCAGCATTTGCTACTCCTCAGATACTGAAGGAGTCCATGTACACATGCAGCAAGATCCTGATATTATGCAGGCTTGGGCTACTAAATGGCAAGTAACATTTCATGTCATACAAGCGTCTGGTAATGATCATCACTAACAAGAGAGAAACTAACCATTACCTCTCGATGATTAGTCAGCTACATTGCTGGACCCCCAAAACCAAGAATCTGGGGTTTACCAGTGACCAGAAACTGAACTCGACTAGTCATAAGTAATATGGCTACAAGAGCAGGTCACCGACTAGGATTTCAGCTGTGAGAAACTCACCCTCAAAGCCTGCCCATCAGCTACAAGGCACAAGGGAGAATTGTGATGGAATACTCTTCATTTATCTGGATGAATACAATTCGACAATATTCAAGAACCTGAGCATGAAGACAAAACAACTCATTTGACTGGCACCTCACCTAATTCATCAGTCACTCCCTCCACTACCTATGCACAGAGGCAGGTTGCACCCAAGCAACAATTGATTAAGATTTCTTACAAGCATCTTGCAAGCCCACACCCATAAGAAACAGGAACAGAAGTAGGCCCTTTGGCCATTCAAGCCTGTTTGCCATTCATAAAGATTACGGCTGATTAGACATTCCTCACATTCACTTTCCTGCCCTTTCCCCGTGACTGTTGATACCCCGACTGATCAAGAATCTATCTCACCCTTAAAAATATACAAGGATTCCTCCTCACAGAAGCCGTGAGGGCAAAGTTCCAAAGGCACTCAAACCTCAGAGAGAATAAATTCCTCTTCATCTCAGTTTTAAATTAGCACCTCCCTTTATTGTGCTACCATGCTCTCTAATTCTAAATCCTCTCAGGATATACCCTGATAAGTCACTTAAGAATCTTATATACATCAATGAGATCACCTCTCATTCTTCTAGACTTCAGTGAGTAGAGTCCCAAACTGTTTAACCATTGCTCAAAAGACAAAATGGCAAAAACAAAGATAACCACTACCACTGAGAAGGTCAACAGCAGCAGATGCAAGAATACCTACATTTGCAAGTTCCCCTCCAAGCCACAAACCATCACAACTTAGAACTACGTTGCTGTTCCTGGGTCAAAACTATGGAACTCCTTCCTTAACAGCATATTTTGGGCATCCCTACACCACACGGACTACAGTGGTTCAAGGTGGCAGCTCACCATCTCCTTCCAGAAAGCAATGACCATGGACAATAAATGCTGACCTAACCAACAGCGTCCTCATCCTGTGATTAAAGTGACTGAATAAAAGCATAAATTGTTCCTATCTTTCCAATCAAAATACAAACTTACTATCGGAATGCAAAGGAAAGTCTTGGAATTTACTAAACATAAAAATTGCAGTTACTAAATCGTTTCTTCAAACAACTTTTATTAATATCCAATAAATAAATACATTTGATCCTTTTCAGTCACATCAACAAGTTCAAAGCAGCCTTACTGGATTTAACTCAAAGAAGAAGTGTGACAATTACTATACAATGCTCACATGTGATCCACCAAAATAAAAATTCCTCTCAGTTAAAACCAGTTGCAATATGTAAACCACTGGTAGAATTATTTAGTACCTGAATGCGCCAAATCTTGGTAAGTTCATCCATGGAGAGTTTACTGCCCAGCAGCTCAATAATTCCCTTTATTCTATCACAATACTGTGCCTGATCAATGTTCCCTGTTGAAGTTGAATAAAAATAAGACGTTTTCTCAATGTGATGGAGGAACCAAACTATCTAAATGCTATCATGAATTAGACTGAAGTATAAGGCAGATTGAATTCTGTTGGGTCCCTCCATTTGTGATGGAGTTGGGTGAGGGTTGAAAGACACATCTCTCAGACTGGGCCAACAAGAAATGTTGATAGAGCAAATGCATAGAAAGAAACTTTTGGTTTCGTCTACACCAATATAACGGCCACAGACATATATTGGTCCATGACACAGTGACGTGAGTAACTATCACAGTTCATCTGGAGATAAAATCTTGCCTTTAAACACAGGACAGCCTCACAGTGATGTGTAGCACCATCTCCTGACTCATGCAGATAGATTTGGAACAAATCAAAACAGGGCACCAATAAGGACACTGTGGGCCATCAGTACCACAATTATATTCAACTATAATCTGCAACCATGTGGGCCAACACATCCAATAAATGCTGAAACGAACTCTCTCAATAACAAATATCATTGGAACATGTTCTGAAAAATAAAACATGCATTTTAATTACCTAACAATACTCCCATAATGGCACTGATAAATGTACAATCCCTCTGCTCACTCTTATTATATAGTATATTGTACACTATTCTCAACCAAGAGGTGCAAATGTAGTTACAGAATGCATTTCAAAACTTTACTGGGTGTAATATTACATAATAATAATAATAGAGATGCAAATTTCATGGAACCAACTGATCAGCAGTACACCTCCACACCAGTATCAGTGGTAAATATTGTTGTGGATGAGCCCTTATAAGGAAAGAGAAAAATAACAAAAACACTCCATCATTCCACACTAAGACCAAAAAGCAGTACATTCAGGTATCGCACGAATAATCTCACTTTATTCTCAGAATCCTCTTCAATACTTTGCTCAAATAAAAAAGATTCTGAGAGATAGCATTGGCGATTATTTGGAAAAGCACAGTTTGATTAGAAAGTCAGCATAGCTTTGAGAGAGGCGGGTCTTGCCTCACAAGCCTTATTGAATTCTCTGAGGATGTGGCAAAATACATTGATGAAGATACTACAGTTCATGTGGTGTATATGGATTTTAGCATGGCATTTGATAAGGTTCCACATGATAGGCTCATTTGGAAAGTAAGGGCATGGAATTGAGGGAAATTTGGCTGGCTGGAAACAAAACTGACTATCCAATAGAAGACAGAGGGTGGAAAGTATTCAACCTGGAGCTCGGTGACCAGTGGTGCGCCACAGGGATCTGTTCTGGGACCTCTTCTCTTTGTGAACTTTATAAATGACTTGGATGAGGAAGTGGAAGGGTGAATTAGTAAGTTTGCTGATAGCACGAAGGATGGTGGAGTTGGGGACGGCGTGGAGGGCTGTTGTAGGTTGCAATGGGGCATCGACAGGATGCAGAGCTGGGCAAAGAGGTGGCAGATGGAATTCAACGCAGAAAAGTGTGAAGTGATTCATTTTGGAAAGTCAAATTTGAATGCAGAATACAGGGTTAATGTTAGGATTCTTGGCAGAGAGGAGGAACAGAGGGATCTTGGGGTCCATGTCCATAGATCCCTCAAAGCTGCAACCCAAGTTGATAGCATTGTAAAGAAGGTGTATGGTGTTTTGGCTTTCATTGGCAAGGGAATTGAGTTTAAGAGCCGTGACGTTAAGCTGCAGGTCTATAAAATTCTGGCTAGACCACACTTGGAATACTGTGTTCAGTTCTGGTCACCTCATATAGGAAGAATGTAGAAGCTTTAGAGAAGGTGCAGAGGAGATTTACCAGGACGCTGCCTGGACTGGAGAGCAGGTCTCATGAGGGAAGGTTGAGGGAGCTAGGGCTTTTTTCATTGGAGCGAAGGAGAAAAGTGAATTGATACACGTTTACAAGGTGATGAGAGGCACAGATAGAGTGGAGAGTCAAAGATTTTTTCCCAGAGCGGAACTGACTATTATGAGGAGGCATAATTTTAAGGTGGTTGGAGGAAGGTATAAGGGAGATGTCAGAGGTAGGTTCTTCAGACAGAGTCGTGGGCGTGAGGAATGCGCTACCGGCAATAGTAGTGGAGTCAGATACTTCAGAGACTTTTAAACGACTCGTGGATAGGCACATGGACGATAGTAAAATGTAGGGTATGCAGGGTAGGTTGATCTTAGTAGGATAATAGGTCACCATAACATCATGGGCCAATGGGCCTGTCGTGTTCAATGTTCATGGTCCTGCTCAATGTGATAGTGAGTTAGACAGGTTTTAAGTTTCCATTTTTAATTACAAATCCATCCTGAATTTCCTAGCATTAGTTGAAGAATCAGTTGCTGTTCCTGAAGATGTTTACTATTAATGGTTAAAAATGCTGCCTTAGATTCATGAGCTTAAGCTGATTTTACGAAACGATTTTAAATTTCCAGCACAGAGACCAAAGATAAATATCATAATGGTGACTGTCAGTCCAGGCCCTATCCAGGTAGATAACAGACACCCTGAAATGCATGAATCCCAAAGTTAAATACCAAAATACATTTTCTAAAAGAGGAAATAGAAGCTCAACCTCAACTGTGGTCTCAATATTAACACAGCTGAGATACCAGATGGTGCACTGCTTGCCAGTTGAGGAACTCTAAATTACACATTGTTAGTTTCTTCTCAAATCGACTGTACCTTCAAGTGCTATTGATAATACTGAATTTTCTACGAGCCAGTCCAATAACCGGTCTGTATCAATTGCATTTTTCACAGATTTTGATAAGGTACTGTCTTCAATCAGCTTAGTAACCTAAAGAATAAGAAACATTCCGTTTATTTGTGAACGATTGCATTAAGTGTTAAATCCAGCAACTCCCCATTGGAAGGATAAAAATATAATATCATAAATGCATATTATTACAGAAAATAAAAGGACTGAGAAGTCAAATCAGTTGATTCAACACAATTTTTCAAAGTTCATTTCAGAAATACAGTGGCTGATTTGTACCTCATTTGACAAGCTTGAATCCCTCGTGCCAGGAAACTCTGTCCATTTTACATTTAGTAGTTTAAACACTATATCAGCACTATATCTAGTCCAAAACAACCAAATATTTTGTGAAAATAAATTGAGAACATGACTGTGTCACCTCCATAAATAGTTCTCACTCCGGGGTTGACTCTGCCCATTGACTCTCTTAACACGTATACATATTCTGACCGTCTGTGCATATTTAAATGTTCACGCAGAAACTGTATTTCCAGGAAAATTTTTATGTCAAATCTTGAATTGAAACAGGAAGGTAACAGCACAATCTATAGATTGCTTGTAATTCAGAATCAAACAGGATATTGTTGAATTCCAATAACTACTACTCTAGAACCTGCTCATTTATAGAAAGCAAGTAATAAATAAATTTCAAACCAACCCTGTATATTATCATTAAGTTAATAAGATATCCTGAAGATTCAGATCTAATGAAGTTATTAATGAAAATAGGAGCAAAGTATATTCTACAAAATAACCTTAACGTGCTAATTCAGTTACCTTGTCAAAGAACAACAGCACAAAGAGAATGTGACTCATCTCTAAAATCATGCCAACTTTATCATGTGGCAAAGTATAAATTTATAAATTGCTAAATAGCAGGAATATTGCTAGCTACTGTCGGCAGATAGATTACGAATCCATACCAAAACCTTCTTTTGGTAGCAGTTTTGCCACTAGAACATAAACAGGAGCTGGAGTAGGCCTTCTGGCCTATTAATTCTGCTCTGCCATTCAGCAAGATAGTGGCAGATATCTTTTCCTATCTCAACTCCACATTCCTGCACTATCTCATTCCCTGTACCTAGTACCCAAAAGGAAATTCTAATGAACAGCAGTTAAGTATGCTCACAACGAGAAAACATAACTTACTGGGATAATGGGAACTGCAGATGCTGGAGAATCCAAGATAACAAAGTGTGAAGCTGGATGAACACAGTAGGCCAAGCAGCATCTCAGGAGCACAAAAGCTGACGTTTCGGGCCTAGACCCTTCATCAGAGGCCCGAAACATCAGCTTTTGTGCTTCTGAGATGCTGCTTGGCCTGCTGTGTTCATCCAGCTTCACACTTTGTTATCTATAACTTACTGGGATACTGAATATTAAAGATTCATAATCTTTTGAGTTTCTAAATATTTCATCTTGGTTCTAATGACAACCCATGTTCTACAACTCCAAAAAAAAACTTCTCAGCTTTCCTTCTACCTTTTAACTATCTTCTCAAGTCTCTTAACAACTTCATAAAATTCAATCAGATCACCTCTCATTATTTTGAACTTAAGGGAATATGGACCAAAACTACTTAATCTCTTACACAGCAACCAACTCATCCCAGGAGCCAGCTTATCAATCCTTCAATTGCCCTCCTTCTAGGACTAGCATCTCCTCCTTTGAACATACAGGAAACCTGCAACCCAGTTCTCCAAGACCATACAGAATTATAGTAAGACTCCAGTGCTATACGACAATGCTCTTATAACAAGAGTGAACATTTTAATTGCTTTCATTATTGCATGAAGTGCCTGCATGTAACTTGTAATTCAGGCACAAGGTCAAAACCATTCTTTTGAATGAGAAACATTCCCTAGTTTCTCACCATTCAAAAACAAAATTCTGCTTTTCGGCCCTTTTCCTACCAAAGTGGATAAACCACAGCTTGCCACATAACACACCAATGGAGATAACATCAGAGATAATGGGAACAGCAGATGCTGGAGAATTCCAAGATAATAAAATGTGAGGCTGGATGAACACAGCAGGCCAAGCAGCATCTCAGGAGCACAAAAGCTGACGTTTCGGGCCTAGACCCTTCATCAGAGAGGGGGATGGGGAGAGGGAACTGGAATAAATAGGGAGAGAGGGGGAGGCGGACCGAAGATGGAGAGTAAAGAAGATAGGTGGAGAGAGCATAGGTGGGGAGGTAGGGAGGGGATAGGTCAGTCCAGGGAAGACGGACAGGTCAAGTCAAGGAGGTGGGATGAGGTTAGTAGGTAGATGGGGGTGCGGCTTGGGGTGGGAGGAAGGGATGGGTGAGAGGAAGAACCGGTTAGGGAGGCAGAGACAGGTTGGACTGGTTTTGGGATGCAGTGGGTGGGGGGGGAAGAGCTGGGCTGGTTGTGTGGTGCAGTGGGGGGAGGGGACGAACTGGGCTGGTTTAGGGATGCAGTAGGGGAAGGGGAGATTTTGAAGCTGGTGAAGTCCACATTGATACCATATGGCTGCAGGGTTCCCAGGCAGAATATGAGTTGCTGTTCCTGCAACCTACGGGTGGCATCATTGTGGCAGTGCAGGAGGCCCATGATGGACATGTCATCAAGAGAATGGGAGGGGGAGTGGAAATGGTTTGCGACTGGGAGGTGCAGTTGTTTGTTGCGAACTGAGCGGAGGTGTTCTGCAAAGCGGTCCCCAAGCCTCCGCTTGGTTTCCCCAATGTAGAGGAAGCCGCACCGGGTACAGTGGATGCAGTATACCACATTGACAGATGTGCAGGTGAACCTCTGCTTAATGTGGAATGTCATCTTGGGGCCTGGGATGGGGATGAGGGAGGAGGTGTGGGGACAAGTGTAGCATTTCCTGCGGTTGCAGGGGAAGGTGCCGGGTATGGTGGGGTTGGAGGGCAGTGTGTTCGCTCCACACTGCCCTCCAACCCCACCACACCCGGCACCTTCCCCTGCAACCGCAGGAAATGCTACACTTGTCCCCACACCTCCTCCCTCACCCCTATCCCAGGCCCCAAGATGACATTCCACATTAAGCAGAGGTTCACCTGCACATCTGCCAATGTAGTATACTGCATCCACTGTACCCGGTGCGGCTTCCTCTACATTGGGGAAACCAAGCGGAGGCTTGGGGACCGCTTTGCAGAACACCTCCGCTCAGTTCGCAACAAACTACTGCACCTCCCAGTTGCAAACCATTTCCACTCCCCCTCCCATTCTCTAGATGACATGTCCATCATGGGCCTCCTGCACTGCCACAATGATGCCACCCGAAGGTTGCAGGAACAGCAACTCATATTCTGCCTGGGAACCCTGCAGCCATATGGTATCAATGTGGACTTCACCAGCTTCAAAATCTCCCCTTCCCCTACTGCATCCCTAAACCAGCCCAGTTCATCCCCTCCCCCCACTGCACCACACAACCAGCCCAGCTCTTCCCCCCCACCCACTGCATCCCAAAACCAGTCCAACTTGTCTCTGCCTCCCTAACCAGGGTTCTTCCTCTCACCCATCCCTTCCTCCCACCCCAAGCCGCACCCCCATCTACCTACTAACCTCATCCCACCTCCTTGACCTGTCCGTCTTCCCTGGACTGACCTATCCCCTCCCTACCTCCCCACCTATACTCTCCTCCCCACCTATCTTCTTTACTCTCCATCTTCGGTCCGCCTCCCCCTCTCTCCCTATTTATTCCAGTTCCCTCTCCCCATCTCCCTCTCTGATGAAGGGTCTAGGCCCGAAACGTCAGCTTTTGTGCTCCTGAGATGCTGCAATGGAGATAACATGGTGTGAAGCTGGATGAACACAGCAGGCCAAGCAGCATCAGAGGAGCAGGAAAGTTGATGTTGTGGGCCTAGGCCCTTCTTCAGATAAATTACGGCCCAAAACATCAACTTCCCTCCTCCTCTGATGCTGCTTGGCCTGCTGTGTTCATCCAGCTTCACACCATGTTATCTCAGATTCTCCAGCATCGGCATTTCCTACTATCTCTATTGAACATGCCTTTGCCCATCATCAAACTTGTCTAAATCCCAGTGCAGCCTCTATGCACACTCGACCACCCACCACTCCCAAATCCTCACCATGAGTCACATAATTGTCAGTGATCAATTATTTCAAAACCTTAGAACCTCAGGCAATTCTAACCACAGATCTATCATCAATCAAAACTAGAAATTAATACTATACCTCTTTCAATGAATTCATTTTTGCACTGAAGTGGGGAGTTTTCAACATACGCAGGAGGATGTCCAAACGGAGATCGTCTACCACCATTACCAACTCTGGCTGAAATCGCATGCATAATAATTTGATGGCAGATAGAAGTTCTGGAATGTTCACTAGTTTCTAGATTGAAGAGGAGACAGGAATTTAAAAACAGATGTTTGCAACTTTCCAACCAAGGACTAAAAATGTGGTATGCTGCAATGTGTAAGTAATTCAAGGCAAAATCTCAGTAGGCCCTCTCTCTTCTTTAGGCAAAATACCTTTAACAGAGACTCTCTAATCTCAAGAACACTTGGTAATGACACTTAGCCTACAAATAAATCTGCACACAGTGCTGAATGGGCAACAGAACAAGTTTGCAGTTAAGCATTAAGTCAATCTCACTGCTCTCAGAACAGTTTCAAGTATGATTAATGTGGCTGAGGTTCACAAGTAAAAACTTCTACTTATAAAGCACCTTCATGGAGTAATGGTTAAGGTGATTCACGAGCACTATAAAACAAAACACATCTGAGCCACGATGCTAAAATATAGCAGACGAGATAGGATTTAGGTAACACATTAAAGAAAAAGGCAAAGGTTGAAGAAGGGAACTCAGAGTCCTTGGCAACTGACAGCATGATTATCAATGGTGGAAAAATTAAAAAGAGGAATGGTCAAGAGACTGGGGTTAGAACAGATGGCTTGGAGCGTTGTGCGGCTAGAGGTTACAACAATAGAAGTAGTGTATCAAAGGAGCATGAAAGCATGGAATGACAATTTTGAAATAAAGGCATTGCTTAATTTATAGCCAGTGTAGATCAGTTGTCACAGCAGTGATGGGTAAATAGGCATTGGTATAAGTTAGGACGTGTGCGGCCAAGGTTTATGATTATTTCAAGTTCATGGAGGCCACCCAAGAAGTTCATTAGAGTTACTAATTTTAGAGATACCAAAGGTTGCAGCAGCTGAAGGTCAGGCCTATACCATCTGTCCATATTCTTAATTTATGGGAATGTAATCAGGTTCAAGAATATAACATCTGGCTTTTATGCCTTAGGAAAGTAATTCTAATCAGATCAAAGTTTTGACAGTTGCTTCAATATGAGCAATCCAGAAAAGAAAACGTAAAGAAATTACCTTGTCTTTCAGATCTTTTTCTTCTAAACTTTGCACATATCGAATCATCTTGTCAATGACTGGATCCAGCATGGGCTGTGAAAGGAAGAATAGTCTATAAATATGACATTAGTATTTTAACTCCATTGCATTTACATTGTAACAAATATAATGGTTCTAAAAAGCCCTACGGAGTTAGTTTGGTGTAAAGTTGGATGCAGTCTCCATTTTCTGGATTTACTACACGTTACCATAAATCAATTTCTATTTTTGACAGCTATTCCACAGCAAGTTGTGTTCTTACCTGTACTACAGCAGGATTTAGATATTCGGCACATGCTCCTAGAGGCTGTACCAGTGCAGACACAGCCTAAAATAAAAACAACAAAGATTCTAAACTACAGTCGGTCCTATAGTTACCAACCAGGTTTATGCAAAGCAATGCACATAGTTTTATAGTTTTAACTGATTTAACTATAATTAAAAATAAAAAAACTATTTCCATAAAATATCTTCTCCTTCAGATAATGCTTTTGGGTCAAAGTTTTTAAGTTTTGAAATTGATTAAATGTGTTGTAAAAGAACTATATAAAAATAGGCAATTACTTTAACTACATGGGAAGAAGTTAAGACATTTAAAAGATTGTTTTAAATGCAGATTGTAAAGCAGTCATTGAAAGTGATTACCTCGAAGCCTTAATTATATTGTTTTAAACATAATGACTTACGGCGGTTTCTATATCTTCTGCACCAAGCTTCAGCTGGATGGCTGAAAACCCACCCATCTCTCCAAACTAGAAAAATAAAATATAATTCAGCAACTAGCTCGATGATCATTGTTTCAGAGCACAAACTGCATTAGAAGCAAGTTAAAAACAAAGTACTGCTGCTAATTTCTCAATTTAAGAAGTAAAATATTAATTTCTCATTCGCATTATAGAACATCATGTCTCATAAATAATGGTGGCTAGGCACTGAATGAACCAGACACGTACCAAGCTTTTGTCTTGGATATTTTAGGCAGATTTAGTATTTTCTTACATCACTGTCACTAACATTGAAGTCTTTCCATGTGGCCCTGAGCTGAATAACAAAAACGAATTTTTCCTTTTTTAAAATCTGGGTATGATTCTGAATTCTAATTTATAACACAGGTAAGGGAGAAGACATTAACAAGCATGATGATATATTGAAAAGTTGGCTCTATTAAAACGAGGGCCTCCGCAATCTCAGAACAGTATACGAACAGAAAAACCATTCAGGCCAATTGATACTGGGCATTAACAGCTGTAAAACACGGATTAAGGATTTAGCTAAACATCTTAGTTCACCAACAATTCGGTTGCATTCTCCAAAACAGTGATATAGCAAAAAAAATGGCAATAATAATCCAAAAGCTCAGGATAATGCTCTGGGAATATAGGTTCAAATTCCACTGCTGATGGAATTTAAATTCAACCAGTAAATCTTGAACTAAAAACCAATCTAATCATGACCAATTGACATCTACAGACTGTTGCAAAAACCCGTCTGGGGAATGGGCTCATTAATGTCCTTTCATGAAGGAATTCTACTATCTTTGATTAGTTTGGCCTACATACGACTCCAGGCCTACAGCAATGAGACTTATTACTAAAATCCCCTGAAATGGCCTAATGAGGGTCAGTTGTGTCAAAACACTGTAGAGTCTAAATAAAAGAAAAAAAACTACACAGACCACTGTCATCAACTCAGGTACCAAAAACAAAGCTTGTTTTTGCTTTAAGAAAAGTGTCAACTCTGCAACATCCTCCTTATGACTATATGACGGATTGCATCAAAATTAGATGTCCCACCTATTAGTCAAACAATAGCCTGACAATTTTCGGCAGCACAGTGGCTCAGTGGTTAGCACTGCAGCCTGACAGCACCAAGGACCCGGGTTCGATTCCCGCCTCGGCCTGTGTGGAGTTTGCACATTCTCCCCGTGTCTGCGTGGGTTTCCTCCGGGTGCTCCAGTTTCCTCCCACAGTCCGAAGACGTGCAGGCTAGGTGGATTGGCCATGTTAAATTGCCCGTAGTGTTCAGGGGTGTGTGGGGTTTAGGGGGATGGGTCTGGGTGGGCGCTTCAAGGGGCAGTGTGGACTTGTTGGGCCGAAGGGCCTGTTTCCACACTGCACAAAATCTAATCTAATACGTACAACGTATGATTCAGTGAGTATGATAATGTCCCAGATATCGTCATCACTATCCTTGTCATGCCCTGTCCGACCAGCCGGATTGATGAACCAGAATTGGCAGCACAATGGTGTGCAGTTTAGAAGGGGTAGCACCAGGCATACCAAAAATAAGGTATCAATATGGTGAAGTTACAGCAAGGACTATTTTCATGTCAAACAACATAAGCTGCATGCGAGCAATAGAGCTAAGCAATTTAACAACCTAGAGCAGATTTAAACTCTGCAAAAGATTTAAACTTTAAACTTAGGGTGTCTTAGTGGTTAGCTCTGCTGCCTTTCAACCCCAAGGACCTTGATTTGGTCCTTGATTAAGTCTGATTTTAGCCTTGGGTGGCTATCTGTGTGGAGTTTACACGTTCTTCCTGTGTCTGTGTGGGTATCCCCCACAGTCTAAAGATGTGCAGGCTAGGTAGATTAGCCATGGTAAATGGGGGGTTATGGGGATAGCGTAAGGGGGCTGGGTCTGTGTGGGATGCTCTTTTGGAGGGTCAGTGCAGACTTGATAGGCCAAATTGTATCTTTCCACACTGTAGGATTCTATAATCCAGTGACATCCAACCATGAACAATGATTGGCAGTTAAACAACAATCAGGAAGAAATGGTTCCCCAAACATTCCCATCCTTAATGATGGGGAGCGCACATTATCAAACATTTCAATCACCTTCAACCAGATGTGCTGGGTGGATTATCCAATTTAACCTCCTGCTGAGGTTCCTGCCAAAGATGCCAGCATTCAGCCAATTTGATTGACTCCATATGATGCCAAGAACTTGGTTAAAAGCAATGCATACTTCAAAGATCATGGGGTCTGACAACATTCAAGTTGAACTGTATCGACTCACCAAGGCTTTTTTGAAAGTACCTTTGCAACCCATGAACCTTATCATTAAGGCAGGTAAGGGAAGCAGAAGCATAGGAACGCCACTATCAACAAGGTTCTGTCCAAGATGCACAGCATCCTGACTTGAAGCTGTATCACTGTTACTGGGTCAAAATCCTGAAACACCACCTGAACAGCAGTCTGGCTGTACATACTTGTCGTGGGCCGCTTACCACCACCTTGGGAAGGGCAATAAATGCTGGCCTAGTTCGTGAAAACCACATCCAGTGAATGAAAAAGACATGTAAAAGTGTGGATCAACAGCAAACTATTTATTTCCAATAAGCAGATGTTGCATCCTCTACGAGGTTACAGATACAAATAGGCACTTGTTAAAAAATACCAGGAGTGTTAACTCAAGTGTAAAGCAGGGATAATTAAATATCAATCATTGCAGACATTTCTAATATACAGTACTGTTAAAATGAATGCGTTGAATTTTTCAACAAAGTTGTCTGTTTCAGTACTGGTGAGGAATCAATGAACAAGATAGACTGAGGGCTAACAATGTTCTTAGCTGCAAGGTTAGATGAGAAAAGAAGAGGCTATTCTACTTGGAACAAAGCAAATTGAGAGATATTTATTCGCAGTTATGATGGCTTTCGATAAAATAAACAAAGGAAAGCCATTTCAATTAGGTGATCAAAGGATTAGGGGACAGATTTAAGATTTTGGGCATGAGATGCACGGCTTGTGAGGAGGGACTTTATTTCAAAATTACACAGAAAGTACTGATCTGAAACTCAATATCTGGGAGACCGTTAGAAGTGAAATCAACAAATAATTGTAAAAGGAAATTGGATGGACGCATGGAAGATGAATATGAATACAGTGTATAATGAGACTGACTGGATCACCCCTAAAGAAAGCCAGCATGGATGATGGGCTGAATAGCCTCCTTCTACTCCATAATGACTCTGCTAACAGTACAATTATATTGTAGATGATTTTTGGAGTGTGTCTGAAAAAATAGCTATAAGCAGTACAGCACAAAAGGTGAAGTATTTTGACTGACACTCAACTTTTCATGGGTACCTAAGAACTAACAAACTAAGTGCCAACACCAAATTATCAGAGTTGAGCAAAGAAATTTACTGCAACCAGGCTTCATTTGCGGCTTACACTTAGGTGCTGATTGAAAGTTCATTCATTGAGATATTGACATGATATTGATACTTCCACTGATTTATGTGGTAATTCTTGCAATGCGCTCCAGTTAGTTTTCCATCAATAGCTAGCCTGACAAAACTATGAGAGCAAACCTCAAATCAAATATGAACAGTTGGTAAATTGTATTGATCCATTTCCGAAAGTGCTTACTAGTATTTTGAGCAACACATGGAAATCACAAGAACAAGTCATTAAGATTTATCTCCATCTAAATAAGGATAAACTTCATTTCAACTGGCTACATCTAACATATGCAAAATAGGCCTGCAATCGATTATAAAGCAAGTTAGTTACCTGAATTGGAATTAACTGTCGTAATACATACATCAATGCTTTGCACCAAATACTAGTAGTTCAACCAGCAAATACTTTCAAACCATCGGTCATTGTTTTAATATATAAATTTGATTCTACAAAATTTGTTCTGGCTTTTTAGCCAGCTATTCCACAACTCACTCTTATTCATAAGAAAACATTGCTTAAATTTCCTATTCACTTACGATACCTTTCCAAATTCTGCATCTGACAGAATTCCAAAATTCCCCACATCCATTAAAGTATTTAACCTTTACCAAGTTCTCTTTCAGCTCAAGGGATTAAATTCCTAGTTCAATAAATTTTCCTCAACTCAGACTTTCAATTCAGGGTTCAACCCATTGTCTTCACTGAATTCGTTCTGTCAATTCTAAATCTTGCCTATGATGTGGACAGCGAAACTTGTGACAATACCAGATATGTTACATCAGGAAATTTCAAAATAAAACAACACTAGAAGTGCATTCCAACATTTCACTTTCAACTGACAGTGCTAATAATGTTGCCGACAAAATACTCAGATCCATTTGCTTATTTGATACTCCCAGAAGATCACTGTTAACACGAAATCTACATTTTTCTTCTTTGGTTTAATTTTATGACTTCATACTTACCTCTGTGTCACATGTCAGCCTGCTGCCCAGCTTACCCAAATCACTTAGTGCCAACTGATTACAATAAGTCAATGTGTTGAATTTGGTATTATCTGCTTAATATCCTGGGCAAAGTTCCAACCTCCAAGTAATTTCTAAAAATTATAAAAATTGGCATGAACTGAACTCCTGAGTTTCTTCTGTTAACAGGTTTCCATACTAATGTCTTCCCAAACACCTTCCAGGGACTATCTAGTGGAATAATTTTTCATCTACATTGTGATATGTTATTAGATAAACAATATCTACATCATTCTTCCATAAGCACTGTAACCTCCCAAAAAATTCCAATAAACTGTACAGGATACTGACTGCCTCTTTGATCCTTGGCTAATTGTTATGAACCACATTTAATCTTCCAAATGATTTCTTCTATTATGTGTGATGAGGAACTCTGAAAAATATTGGCAAAGCCTAGTCAATTGCCTCAATCAAGTCTATTAGTGCGCTTGAAATAAACTTTTCAGTGTTTTCCAGAGCTTTGCTTTCTTTCAATTCCCTAAATCTCTCCACACAGCCCTGCAGAAATGCAAAGAGCAGGGGAGTGGATAGGATTTTCAAAGAACTGTGATGGCATGATCAGCTCAATTGCCTTTTTCAGTGCCACGTGCTTCTACTCTTTCATAGTGTTACAAAACAGTTTCTAATCTCCTCAATAAACTTTGAAGGGTAAAAGCAGTGAAAACAAAAATTCAGTTCAGCCATAGCCCCCTTCTTAACATAACCTATGGACTGCCCTGGCAAAAAATCCAATGCTCTTTTTGTACTGTTTCTTTCCAGTTGATATACAGAATTTTTAAATGATGCTTCATAGCGCTTGCATCTCAATTCATTTACTGTTTGACCACTTTAATTTCTGTTTCTCCCTATCCTGCTCTTTCCTGCATATGTCAGAATATTTTCTGAAACTGTTCTACTTAACACCTTCCATGACTTCATTTTTCTTCTGCTGCTGTATTTATTATACCAAGGTAAACAACCGGATGGCCTGATTACTTACAGTACATGTACAGGTGTCGAATATCCTTCAGTTGTTTTGGAATCTTATGAAGTATATTAAAGAAGAATAGAGGGGGAGAAGAGTGACCGTAGTATAGGAGAGAAAGAGAAGTTGGTGTTAATTAGTAGGATGCATACCCGATTAACCAGATCTATGAGCCATCCATAAGGTTCCTGTAAAGGAAAGATAAAAGTAAGTAAAAATAATTTTTGAAATATATGAAGGTACAAAATAACTATATGACTGACTGATGATGCAATTTCCAGTCTGATGATTGATATCACTTAGGTGGTCAGGTCAGGAGTCTCACAAGAACACCGCTGCCTGGACGTTCCCCTCCAATTGTCTCACTATTGACTAAGGATGATGTTAGCTTCTTTTCCGTCTCCAAGCCAAAGTTCAAGAATTTTGTCTTAACAGCATTGCGGAAGATTCTTCACGTTACATAAGCTTCAAAGAAGTGGCTCAATGACTTCTCAAGGGCAATGAGGGTTGATTGAATAAACTCCGATCTTTTCAGATATGCCCAGTCTCATGAATAAATGGATCAAAAGATAAATCTACAGCCACCCAACTAGAAAATAAATACAGCTTCATCAGTTACTAAACAAACTTCATCGTTACTGCATCACAATCTACTACAACAGCCTTTTCCCATATGCAATTAGCAAGCTTGCTTAAATACTTTATGTTTGGCATTTCTATATGGCACCAAGGGATGAAATGCAAGGTGAAAACTGTACAATACAGAAACATATTTTGCCAAGTGACACCAGAAAAAAAACCAGACCTGTAAATCCACCCCCGCCACAAATCCCTACAGAATTTGAGGGTCAGTATGATGAAAGGCAGCGATGCATAAATTTTCATAATCATGTGGTATCAGAAGCAGAATAAGGAGTAATTTCCTTCAATGGCTTACAATTTATTAAGGAACATTAAAATACATACCAAGTGGACTTGCCACCAATCTGGAAGATTGCTACCACAATATCTAGTGATTTGTGCTATGTATTTCACCTTTCTTGATCTTAATTTGAAATTGGAGGAAAGCCAAAGAGATCTCCAGGCATTCAGTAACAGTAATTCCATCAACTACTTAAGCAGTCGATCAAATCGAATAATTCAGACAGCAATCCAGGAGGCAAATGCACCAATTATCTTACACTTAAAATAAAACTAAAGAGGGGGAAATCAGGATGGATACAAATACAAAGCAGGCATTAAAAAACCTTTTAAAAGTTCCTCAGTTTTTAATATAACAATTTATCACAAAGAAGAAACTTGACATAACATACAAATGACATTAGTTCAAGTTCTGTAATAGCTAAAAAATGACTATTAATATCACACAGGTTTTCCACAATCAGAAAGGTTATTTAAGAGCAATCATGGACGCAGTACACTGCTAAAAATAAAGCAGCTTATCAACAAGGCACAAGGTAAAAGTATGGAATAACAGCTTTTACACCACCCTGTTCTCATCTCAGGTCTCGTTTTCGAAACATCTATATTGCCACATTTCGATAAATTAAGTAGATCAGAAGAGTAATTTGAGTAATGGTGCATAGAGATCATACTGCAATTATATAGAACCTTGGTAAGACCACAACTGAAGTAGTGTGTACACTTTTGATCTCATTGCTCAAGGAAAGATAATACTTGCCAGAGAGCAAGTCTAACTTAGATTCTCTAAACAACTCCTGGGATGGAGGGACTGTCCTAGGAGCAAAGATTAAAATAGTCTGGATCTATAATTTCTGGAATTTAAAAGAATAAGCAGCATTCCCTTTCTAACTCTCTTTTTATATAGAATCCACATGTTAAATAGAAGAAGGACATTTCCTCTGGCTAGAGTATAAAGAATTGGGCAACACAGTTTCAGAACAAGAGACAGGCCAATTTGAACAGAGGTGAGGAGAAATTTCTTCACTCAGAGGGTAGTGAAGCTTTGTAATTCCCTGTCTCAAAGGCTCAGAAACTGAGTAAGTTAAAGACTGGCACCAATAGACACATATCTTAAAACATGGAGATAATGCAACATGATGTTGTTGACATAAACGATCAACCACAATCACATGGAATGATGGAGTGGACCAAATGACTGATCGGCCTACTCCTGTTATTTTTTTGTGTTGTTATAAAAAGAAACAAGCCTTGTTGGTAGTTTTCATGGTAGGATGGAGAGGAGTGAGACAGGTGTATACCTGGTGCTCTGAATCATGCCATGGACCAATGGTCCTTTTGAGATCAACTTCGATCTTGCTTCCTTAACCACCTACTGACACAAATATGTCAGCTGTCTATTGCAAGGACAGAAAATTATTTCTGCAGGGAAAGCTATATACACTCAGATATCGTCTTTAAATAATCATAAACTGAAATGGATTCCTTCATTTTCTAAAACAAAAACAGAAATTACTGGAAAAAGTCAGGAGGTCTGGCAGCTTCTGTGGAGAGAAAGCAAAGTTAACATTTCAGATCCAGTGACCCTTGCTCAGAACTCCTATTTTTTATTTGCCTTGATGTTGCTGTTCAACGGCATAACTTTCTGTACCACACAGTGCCAGTCCGAGTAGACAAATATTCAACTCTTGCCACACTATCCAACTCACCTTCTGTAGATTGACTGGTGGAGAGATGGCATATGTTTTACCATCCCCAAAAACATCTGCCCAATTCCTTTGGCACACTTTCATTCGGTTCTTGAAATGGTACTCATTTCCTGGATTGAAAGCCTGTTATCCCAAACAAAACGATTAATATTTTAGACAGGGTTGAACTAAAGCACCATCATTTTAAACTGGCAAAATGTGATAACATTTAATCCTAAAACTGAAAAAAATCCTCGATTTACTTCATTCCTTCAGAAGCACTATCCAGGTGCAACTCTGCACAGGTTTTCATTTATATCCTTTACGAACTGAAAAGTGGAACATCTGAGTGGGAGCAATTCGACTCAGATTTTCCTTTTGGCTAGCAAATCAATGTTGTGCGGCATAGATATAGCAAAAAAAAATTATCCAGATCCTCAAAACCTTACAGGTAGCAATGAAATGTTATTGGTTGAACTTTGAGGAAATACTAATGAGAGAAATTTCAATGTACTGCTCCCAGAGAGATAGAACTTTCAATCAACTGTGTTTACATCTGTGACTGGAATAACTGTAGCACAGGAGGCCAACTGGTTCACTTATTTCATTCCATATCTTACCTTTAACCAATAACCCTGCACGTTTCTCTTCAGATGCTTGTAGGTACTGTTTTGAAAGTCCAATGGGATCATTCACCACCACACACAAAGTGCTTTCGGGATCCTAACCACTTGCTATAAACTCAGATGTTTATACCGTACAAGGAAATCATTTGACCTTTTACGTCCTTACCAGTCAAATAAAGATCTGACTACACAAATCCCAATTTTAGCTCTTGATCCATAGCCCTTAGAGGCTATGGCAACACAAGCAAGTGAACATCTAAATAATGCTCAAATGTTACAAGAGTTTCTGACTTAGTTACTCTTTTGGGTGGAAAATTCCAAGCTTCCATCACCCTCTGGGTGAATAAAAATCTCAACTCTCCTCTTAGCGTGCTATTTCCCACTGATTCATGATCCCTCTATGAATGGAAAAAGTGCCTTCCTATCTAACTTATTTGTGTTTCTCAATCTCTCACAACTCTATGATGGCCTCTTTCAAACTTCACTACTCCAGGAAAACAACCTCAATCTATCCAATATTTCCTCACAGCTCAGACCCTTCAGCCCAAGCAGCAACTTGGTAAATCTCCTCTGCAATTGGTCTAGTGTCATCGTAGCATTCTTGTAATATGGTGACCAAACTGCACACAGTGGCCCAGCTGGGGCATAACCAGTATTTCATACAGTTCCAACATAATCTCCCTGCTCCTGATGTTGGAGTTTAACTCATCTAAACAAGTGTAGAGATTACCATTACACCCCTGAGTGTGCGTTGGAAATTGAGGGCACGTACTGGGGAGAAAGGTGGTGAGCTATCTACCACAGAATTCCTAGCATATGTATTATACACACACATATATTGCTGGTCCAGTTCTGCTACTGGTCAATAGTAGCAAAGCATGTTTATATTGAGAGATTTAACAATGCCATTTAACATCAAGGTGATACAGTTAAAATTCTCTCCTGTTGGAGATGGTCATTGCCTGGCACTGTGATGCATATGTTATTTGCCACTTAACAGTCCAAGCCTGGTTGTTGTTCAGGTCTTTCTACAATTGGTCATGGACTACTTCAGCATGTGAAGTGTTACAATTACTGAAAATTGTGTAACTATGAGCAACCATCCCCACTTCTGACCTTATGATAGAAAGAAGATCATTGATAAAACAGTTGAAGATTGTTGACCTAGGACACAACTCCAGCAAGTCCTGTAATGATCTCCTAGGGCTGAGATGACTGACCTCCAACTCTACTGTTCATGTTTGGACCACGGCCGTAATGAGGTCAGGAGAAGTGACCCTGGCATAGTCCAGGCTAAGCATCAGTGAGCAGGTTATTCCTTTTCGCGTTGCTGAACAACACTGTAGACAACCAGTTCCAACAATTTGAAAATAATCAGGATTGGATTGGCTTTGTCCAGATTTGTGCGTACAGGACCTATCCAGGTAATTTTCTACATTGTCAGGTAGATGCCAGCACGGTAGTTATAATGGAACAGCTTGGCTTGGGCACTGCAAGACCTGGAAGGTACATTTTCAGTACCACTGCTGGAATGTTGTCAAGACCTATGCTATCCAGCACAGTATCAAGCAGAATACAGTGCTTTCAGCTGTTTCTTGATATCATGCGAAGTGAATTAAAGATTGATTGAAGAACAGTACTGCATGGGGAGCTTAGGAGGGAGCCAGGATTGATCACATCTAAGTACTATGACATAACAGAAGACATTAGGGTCAAGAGATTCAGCTTTTTGCGCTACTAGTTATTGAATCTAGCACAATACATATATGAAAAGAAACCCAAGTTTAAATTTTCACCCCAATACACTTGGATATTACTGAATGTAAATCTTACACGAGCAAACATCATTAGACAGCACAGTTTAGAATACAATTTAGTCAGTGTCTGTTTTACCACCAGCGATTAATTGCGTGCAACTGAAAATGATTTTTTAAAAATGTATATTAGAAGCAATTATATAGGTGAAAGATCATCAATTCCCTAGTAAAGTAAACACTATTTAAAAGCTTTTAACGAAAGCCTATTAGTATCACATGTCCAGTTAAGAGTTTTTAACGTTATATTTGTGCACAAAAGATGGAGGGGCTTGATGTGTATTGGGTATAATTTGCACTTGAAATTACTCAATGTTTCACGGTTTAGCAAATTGACAAAAGCTAGAGCAACCTAGCTAAAAAGTACTCAAAACATTTATGCTTTCCAATGCTACAGTCATCTACATACCATGGTGAGTACTCCCATTAGGCCAATGGGGATTGGGTCCTGTTTGACTCGCTCTGCAACCAGATCAACTAGAAGCATCACCATGTTGTAGATTCCCTCATGGATTTCAGCACCCCATTTATGTACAGCACTTGATGTTAACAACTGTTGAAAACACAACACAATAATAATTTAATTACTTCCCCTGAATGTTTAGCTGTTGAGAACAATTAACACTTAAAGCAGTTCCAAATCCAACTTTAACATCAGAAATAATGATTTACTTATAAGTTTAAACCTTCAAATACTTGCTCACATTTTTCTCACAAATATCACTGAATGTTAGTTTCTAAACACCTTTCAAAGTATATCAATTGTCCTTTACTTGTAGCACAGAAGAACCAGGTGCCAAGTGTGTGAAGGATACATGGATTAGCCATGGGAAAGGCAGGGTTACAGAGATGGGGAGGAAGAAAGGTGGGGGTGGGAGTATGGCTGGTATGTTCTTTGGAGGGGGAGTGTGGGGTCAACAGGCTGAATAGCCTGCTTCCACACAATAGGAATTCTATGATTCTAGGTCTGCTTTGACATCACCCTGAAAACACTCTTACCAAGCATGTCAAAAAGATCAGACTTTCAAAGTATAGTTCAATCCCAAAAGTTAGAATTCACAATTAATTCTGTTTTTGCTGATGTCAGAGTGCTTCTTTTACCTTTTTAAATGCTTCTGGCATACATCGATCCGTAAAGCGTTTGCAATTTTCATCAGCATCCGCAAGACCTAAAGCGATCAGACACAGAAGTCAGATACAAAACAAAAAGAAAATAACTTCTGATCATAACCTCTGATGAAGGGTCTGGGCCCGAAACGTCAGCTTTTGTGCTCCTGAGATGCTGCTTGGCCTGCTGTGTTCATCCAGCCTCACATTTTATTATCTTGGAATCTCCAGCATCTGCAGTTCCCATTATCTCTGATAACTTCTGATCAATCAATTCTGGCACTCCAGCAGGAACAAATATTGGAATTTCTCACCTGCCTGAGTGCTTTAAAATCTAATTTGTACCATTTCAAAGAAAGTGAAGAAAAAAAAAGTCTCAGACACTGAATGTAACAAGTTTCTCAATTTTGTCACACTTCAGTCACTAGGTAAGTAGCACGTTCCTGGTCTGCAGCCATTCTTAATTAGTTAAATGAATAAACCTCAGGATGATTTCACTGACTTTTTTTAAATACAAAGAGTACTTTGTATTGTAACTAAATTAACTGCTTGGAAACATTCTTCTGTTCAAAGACATTTCATATGCACCACATCATCTGGGGTTAAACTGGCAACTGGCTAATCTATACAGAAGGGCACAGCGTGTTAAGAAAGCATGTGGGATACTTATCCTTGAACTTTCATATCCGTTAAGTAGAAAGATCTCCAAGTTACTCTCAACACCAAACTTGCAACCATGCCTACCCAATGTACTCTCATTCCCAGTATACACAAATAACCAGAATCTGGGTGTGCAAGCAAAAAACTCCATAGCACAGCCACATGTCTTTAATCCCACAATTTGCTTGGCTTTCTATAACATGAAGGTTATCCACGTACTAGTTGAAACCATAAGCAAAACATGCCTGTTGTGTCCTCTTTCTTCAATTCTAATATTCCATCATATTTGAGAGAGGTAGGTAAGCTGTTGTAACTTGACTCTTTGAATCCTTGTGGTACTTACCTAGCCGTGTTAGGTATGTGGATGCTATCAGGCACTTGCCCAGTGATTCTTCACGTTTATAAGGGATGGACCAGTGATCTGTAAACACACGACTTTCCAATTCATAAAGATTTGTGGTGGGAAATTCAATGCTTCCTGAGCAGTTTCCATTCTCATCATTGCTCCTCTGCAACAAAAGAAATCTGAATTAACACAAGTTAACTACATTAGACAACCATCCTGTGTTTTCCTAGGCTCACTACTGAAACTAGGTAACAGCTACTCTCATCTGCACCTAAACTCACTATGTTAACATTTACTGTTAAGGAATTAATCACTTTAGTTCAATTTCAGTATAGCTGAAGATTTTGTCAAAGTTTTTTTTAAAACAGGTTTTCACTCTTCAGTACATTCACAAGAATACCAATGCAAAGGGAGGAAAAAAACATTTTTACTGTACGGGAACACAGTGTGGATTGGTTGATCAGTGGACCTTATTGTAAAGGCATTTGCCACAGAACATGCGTCAATTAGATGATGACTGACAGTTAACAGCCAATATTTGTTTAAAGCTAAACAATACTGGTTGACTCTGATTGGCCAAGACATTGCCCAAGGAATAACTCAAAGGCTTATGTCTGTATTGGTGAAACAGGCACATAGTACACATTTTGCCCCTTCTTTATTAATACGCATCTTCCAAAATGCACAAGTGCACCACACTGTGAGCTGACAATCATGGTGGAATCATTGTCAAATTGGATTTTAGCCAGATTCTAGCACCCCCAGAATTATTTAGCAAATGCTGTTCAATTGCAAAATCACTGCTAATATTGGACAACATTTTGAGTTTCGCAAACACAGGCTATTTGGATACAGTTAGCAACTTGTTGAACATACTTGCTTCCGGTGCTCCACCATTCTTTAGAAAGTATGGCCTACATTCATAGCCCTGTACCTACAATGAAATGTACATGCCACTTTATTCATTTCTGTGCAAGACAGCAGGATCCAGTTAGTGATGAACACCGCCCATGTTACACACAGCAGCAGAATGAAACAGCTCGATTTACCTATTACTCAGAGTTTTGAGCTACTTACCCATCTAGAATTGTCAGAGATACACAGGCAATTTTAAGATCAAACACGGGGCCTCAAGGCTTGTCCCTACCTTGTGCACTGTGCAGCAAGTGATTTGATCAGAGTTGCCATTATCACTCAGAATGGCTTCAATGCACCCTTTCTGAACATGAAGCAAAAATGTTGGTGTTCTTACCAATGTTGAAAAACTTCCACAAAAAGTGTATTTTTCTTTTATGGTTAAGTTCTGTACTACCAAATGACAATTTTTATACCGGTTCTATTTTACAAAATTGATAAAAACTCTAAGTGCATTCTCTCTGACTCAGGATTACTTTTGTAGCCTGAATAGCTAGAAAATCATGTTAAGATAAACCATCATACTTAGAGAGAGTTCCTCTTGTTGTATTTCAATCTCCAGGTACTATGGATTAAACAGTTAATTTATTGTAGACTACTTAGAGCATTGCTCAATACAGTTGAGTTAGGCAAGGAAAGTAATTTAAGCCAGATGAGAAAGCAGCAACAATTTTTTTAAATGTTAGCTCATGTGATGTAAGCACTGCTGGCTATGATAGTATTTATTGCCCACCCCAAACCGCCCTTTGAATTAAGGGCTTAGTAGGACTGTTTCAGAAGGCAGTTAAGATTCAATAACATTGCAATGGGTCTGGAGTCTCATGTAGGCCAGACCAGGTAAGGATGACAGATTTCCACCCCTAAAAGACATTACTGAAATAATGAGAAGTGCATTTGCACACTCAGCAAACTATAACATCAGACAGGAACACAGTGCTTCAGTGGAGTGGAATGAAGTGAAAGTCAAAGTGAGCCTTAAAGGATTTAAAATACATGATTTATTTAGATCAAGAATGCATGACTTCTTTTTGCAAAAACTCTACTGGCAATTCCAATGAATTATGATCCCATTTGATAACTTTTTTTGGTATATGCATGCATCATAATTCAAGCTTACTTTACTAGTTACTGTTGTGTCCCTTCCTTCTGAAAACAAACATTAAAACTTGGGATAGTTGTTACAGGTTCAAAGAAAGCACGCTGTTTGGAATTATCCCTCATTCCATTGCTTTGTTTTTCCAGTTTTCCGATAATCATAACTTTGCATTTCACCTCTATAAATCACAAATATATCTAATCTACACTGTCTAAAAAGATTATGCTCTCTGATCCATTAGTTGCACAACTTCCAAAGTTAATTAGCAACAGCAAGTAGTAGATTAAAACTTTCACATCAAGTATCAAGTATCAAGTATCCCAGGGCAGAAATGGCTAGCACGAGGGGTCATAGTTTTAAGCTGGTTGGTGGAAAGTATAGAGGGGATGTCAGAGGCAGGTTCTTTACGCAGAGAGTTGTGAGAGCATGGAACGCGTTGCCAGCAGCAGTTGTGGAAGCAAGGTCATTGGGGTCATTTAAGAGACTGCTGGGCATGTATATGGTCACAGGAATTTGAGGGTGCATACATGAGGATCAATGGTCGGCACAACATTGTGGGCTGAAGGGCCTGTTCTGTGCTGTACTGTTCTATGTTCTATCAACATTCAATGTGTTGTTCTGCAACGATCTGATGCAAGAACTCGCATCTATGTATGGCAGGTGTAGCACCAATTATACAGCACATAGACTGGACCAATGCTAGCAATATGATTGTTTGCATACGAGGTGAATGATTTCAGCCTTTCTCTGCATGTACAACCTCCATATACAAGAAGTAGCCCAAATGTTTCAACTGACGAGAGCCTCAAGAAAACTGGATTTATCTGTCACCATGTAAAAGGAGCTGTGCAATGTCTTCCATTCTGTGCAATACACAGGAATGTGTCTATAATCCTCAAAAAATGTGATTGGATGCAATGAATTACCAGTATGAATGCTTCATGAAAGGGACTTTAGCAGTAATTTTTCAATTGAGACAGCATTTTCATTATTACATTGTTCCACTCAATAGCACACTTGCATCTGATTCAGAAGGTTTTTTATGTATAAGTCCTATTTACAGAATCTCAGAATTGTTACAGCACAGGAAGCTATTGAGCTCACCATGCATGCTGGTTCTCAAACTGAGCAATTCACCTCGAGCCATTTCTGTCTTCTCTCCATAATCTTACACTCTTCTTTTAATACAATAATCCAAACTCCTCTTAAATGTCTGGACTGAAGCTCCTGAAAGACTCATAGTGCATTCCACATTTTAATTTCATATTCCCTTTCTGACTTTTGCCAATTCCCTTACATTTGTACTTTCTCATTCTCGGTTCTTCCACTAGGGAGAGCACTTCTTCCCCAACCTGCTCTATCCAATACTATCATGATTTTGAGTACCTCTACCAAATCTCCATTTAACATTCTCCAAAGATGATAGATTGGAGAAATCAACAGAATTTACATAACTGAAGTTGCTCATCATTCTTGCAAAACCTGTTTAATTTTTATTTTAGCATACAATCCAGGCTGGCACTTAAGGACTGCTGCCACTGCATCACTGAGGGATAGCGGCTCTATTGGAGGCATTGACTTTTGGAAGAGACATTGACCGATGTAAAAGAGCCTATGTCAATACTTTGAAGAACAAGGACATTCCTCCTGGAGTCGTGGACCATATATACACTTCAATCTACATCTATAAATATTATCTGGTAAATACCTATTGTCCTTCTTTGAAGTTTGCTGTGTACAAAGACAACGTTTCCCAAATTATGACCGTGATTCCAGTACTTGTGAAGTGCACAGTCATTTCTGGTATGCAATGGTAATAAAGGCACTAAATGAATGATAGATTGATTCTCTCTCTCTCTCGGATATTCATTTCATGCAATATTGTACTTTCAACTGAATGATGATAAGACCAAAAGGTTTGGCTATTGGCTGCCATAATACTGCCATTTTTGTATTAGTGCAAGAAACTTCCAATGTATATTGGCACACAAGTTGGGGTAACTAGGTTTAAAGTGTTAAAAGAACCATGCTTTAGCAATTCTACTCCAGAGTGCTTCGAAAATTCATCTTAAACAATCAGGTTAAGTCTCCCATAATCATCAAGTCATTCTTTTCTATAACTGAAGATCTAAAAATCAAACTATTTTCCCTTACTACCAACTCTACGCCAATATCTGGCTTAAGATGAACATGACTGCAACTTGTACAGAAGCTCTCACAAAGGTCTCTGCAACATTTTGTTCAGCACCTCTGCTTTTGAAATACTTTCCCACTACTGTCATCACCCAACTTTGATTGTTCAATATCCTCTTATCTCGGTTAGCGTTTGGCCCTGTCCATAAAGTCTTAAACAGAACTGTGCAGTATACATTCCATCTCAAAACATGTCCCAAATGTTCATCACCCCATTTTTGCTCCTTCACAACGCTGTGTACAGTTTAATAAATCCTTCTACAGCCTCACTAACTTGAAACTTCCTTCTGCACCTGTTCTTTGTTGAGCCTAGATCTCAGAATGCAGAAGGCTATGTTGAGTTGATGGTAGATTGCTAAACGTCTGGCCTTGGTAAAAGATTGTTTTATTACCCACTTACCAGATTTGGCAGTTGCTGGATAGATAGCAGGTAAACCCAGAGAACGAGATCCAGCATCAAGACTCATTGACAATGAAGGAACGGAAATACAATTCAAAGTAAAGATCATTTATGGTTTGAAGGATGAAGTTTCCATTATCTACTACACTTGTTTTTCTAGGTGGTAGAGGCTGCAAGTTTAGAAGGTGCTGTCAAAGGAACCCAGGCAATTTGCTGTGGTGCACCTCAGAATGCCAATGAAGGGAGTAGATACAGACGGTGGTGAATGAGGTACTAATTAAGCAAGCTGCTTTATCCTGGGAGGTGTAGAGCTTAAACATGGTCGAAGCTGTACCCATCTAGGCAAGGAAAGTGTATTGAACCACACTCCTGGTTTGTGTATTGTATATGGATGTCAAGTACTTGGAAAACAGGAGACATACTTGCTGCAGAATTGCCAGTCTGGTTAATGGTAAACTTCAGAAATTGGCAGGTGGGGTATTCAACGATAGTAATGCCTTTGAGCATTAAAGAAAGATGGTGAGATTTTTGCTTGTTGAAGATCATACCTGTGTGGTGCAAGTATTAATTACCACTTGTCATTCCAAGTTTGGTTGCTGTGCGGGCCTTGTGAGCTGTTCAGTGTTTGGTAAGTCATGAATGGTGCTGAACATTATTTGCTGATGATTGCATATCCTCTGTTTTGATATGCTGATGGAGGGAGGTGATTGATGAAACCCTGAAAAACACCTGTAGTGCTGTCTGGGACTGAAATCAATGGCCTCCAACAGCCACAGCCATCTTTATTTGTACTGAATGTGACTTCAGTCAATGTAGCACATTTCTATCTAGATTTCCATTGACACCAGTTTTGATGGGGTTTCTTGATGCCATTCTCTGTCATATGCTGACTTGATGTCAAGGGCAGAAATTCCTACCTCAGCTCCAGAATTCAACCTATTTCACTACACCTGGACCAAGGCCGAGGTCAGGAGCTCAAATTGAGTACTGGTTTATTGCTAACAACTGCAGCTTGACAGCACTGTTGATCACCCCTTCAATCATTGCTGATGCAATGGATATGGCAACTTCCATACTACCAGGTAGATGCCAGTGCAAATAGCCTTGGCTGCGTTGTGTCTTCAACTTTTTCTTAAAATCACTTGGGATTAATTGTATTGGCCCATCATTAATAGCCTTTGAATGTAGTGGCTTGCTATGCTATTTCTTAAGGCAGGCAAGAGTCAATCACACTTCTCATTTCCATATTAAGAATTAGCCTTCAAATGTGAGCACACTTTTCACAGAAAGGAAAATGAACGTATACACATTTTATATCATCAACTAGTTACTCATCCATCAGTTTCAGAAACAAATCATCTGTGCTCTGCAATTATAACATTTAGAATTACAAATAGACAAGATATAGGAGCAGATTCAGGCCATTCAGCCTGAGTCTGCCACATCATTCCACCATGGCTGATATGTCTCGCAGTCCCATTCTCCTGCCTTCTTCTGGGAACCACTGATCCCCTTACTACTCAACAACCTATTTATCTCTGGCTCATATACACTCCTTACTTGACCTCCAGGGCTTTTACATCAATGAGTTCCATAGATTCACCACATACTGGCTGAAAAAAATTCATCACCCCAGTTCTAAAAGGTGGACCCTTCACTCAGACTATGCCCTCTGGTGTCAGTCTCTCCTATAAATGGAAGGAACTTCTCCACATCCAATCTATTTCGGCCTCTTGATATTCTGTAACTATCAAACAGGGTACCCAGCAATGTGGTCGACTATTAACTGCCTCCTGCGCAATTACGGATGGGGAAACAAATGCTGGCCTTGCCAGCGACTCCCTTTGCCAATGAATGAATTTTTAAAAAATTTGTTATTGTGCCTAAATAAAGCAGAACAATTCTCAGACCATTTTTCTTTGCTTACAAATCTTTGGTAGCCAGCAAGTACAAATGTAATAGGTCCTCTTTTGAGCATCCCACGCTGATTATATTTCTTTATTTACACTTTTATGAAACAGGATAGAAATACAAGAACGTGCTGTGATCCTACAGCTAGGAGCTTAGTGCATGTCAAACTTCATGGTCGAGTAACACTGTTTCACGAAGTGATGATCTGGAATGTAGTTATAAAATAATTGTAAGACTTCAAGACCAGGACAATGACAGAAGATTGCAAAACTAAAGCATCAATGAATATCTGGTAATATGTGAGGTCCAGAAGAGGAATGGTGAAGTTTGTGTAGGGCACACTATACAGAAAGTTCAGTTAAGTGTTACAAATGTTGAATTAACACAAGTGGTCTAAGCAGTAACATCAAATTGTGCTTGCTTTCAGCTACTTTATCCACTGCTCTGAGAAACAATCCAGGTGAGGAAGGAGATAAACAGGTAGTGTCAGGTCAAGAAGGTGGGGATGAGATGGAGAGTTGGACACGGGATAAGGCTGATGAATTCTATATTTAAGCCATCAGGCTGTAGGCTCAGAGGCAGAATATGAGGTGTTGTTCCTCCGGTTTGCATGTGGTGTCTTTGTGGTGCTTTGAGGCGGCAGCCCAGGATGGACATGTCACCCAGTGAGTGGGAGGAGTTAAAATGGTTAACAACCCAAAGATGATGTTGATTATACCAGGTACTCCCCACAATTCTGTCAGTGAGTCTACACTTGGTCTCACCGATGTAGAGAAGGCCGCATTGGGAGCAATGGATACAACAGACCAGGTTGGAGGATACACAGGCAAATCCTTGTCAGGCATGGAAAGTTTGTCTTGGGCCTCAGGTGGAGGGGAGGGAGGAAATGTAGGGGCATGGGTAGCACCTCCTGTGGTTGCAGGGAAAGGTGCCGGGTGCAGTGGGGTTGGTGGGGAGTGTGGAGCAGGCAAGGGAGTCGCAGATTGAGTGGCCCCTATGAAAGGGAGATATGAGTGGGGAGGGAAATATCTCTTTGGTAGTGGGGTGAGATTGTAGATAGCAGATGTGGTGGAGGATGATGCATTGGGTGCAGAGGTTGTTGGAGTGGTATGTGAGGACCAGGGCGAGTTTCTCTTTATTTCTGTTGGGGGAGGGGGTTGAGGGCAGAAATGTGGGAAATGCAAGAGATGCGACTGAGGGCACTTTTGATCGATGGGTGCGGAGGGTGGTGGGAGTTGTGGTCCTTGAAGTAGGTGGTCATCTGGGATCACCAACGCATCTTCTGCCACTTTCACATCCTCCAGCCTCATCCCAGGTCCTGCCCTTCCTCTCATGCCTGTATCCTTGGTCAGATCCTACCTGTCTATCTCCTTCTCCACCTATCTGCATCCACCTACTGCCATCCCACCTACCTTGCCGCCAGCATCACCCCTCTTAGCTCTATTTATTTCTCAGCTCTCTTCCCCCTCCCAGGCCTGATACATCAACTCTCTTACTTCTCCAATGTTGCCTGATCAGTTGTGTTCCTCCAGCTCCGCACTCAATGCCCTGGCTGATGAAAGCATGTATGCTGTACATCTTCTTTACCACGTTATGCACTTGTGTTGCCTCCTTCAGGGAACTACCGACTTGCAGCCCAAGATATCTCTATATCAATGCTGCTACGGGTCCTACCATTTACTGTACATTTTTCTCTTCCATTTGACCTCCAAAAATGCATCACCTCACACCTGTCCAGACAAAACTCCATCTGCTATTTCTCCTCCCAACTTTCTAACTGATCTACATCCCCTCTGACCACCTTCCTCGCTATCTACAACTCCACCAATTTTCTTGCCGTCTGCAAACATACTAAACAGACCAGCTACATTTTAATCCAAATCATTTATATATTACAGACAACAGACATCCCAGCACTGCTCCTTGCAAAACACCACTGGTCACAGCTCCAGTCAGAAAAGCTCCCCTTCACATCTCTGTCTTCTATGACCAAGCCAATTTTGTACCTAATAACTCACCATGAATCCCATGTGACGTAATGTTGTGGACCAGACTACCATCACAGGCCTTGCCAAATGCTTTAGTAAAGTCAATACTGACAACATCAATTGCCCTATCCTCAATCACTTTGTCACTTCCTCAAAAAACTCAAATTTGTGAAACAAGACTTTCCTTGTACGAAGCCACGCTGACTATCCCCAATAAGCCCATTCTTCACCAAAAGAGAGTAAATCCTGTCCCTAACAATCTTCTCTAATAAATGTCCCTACCACTTGTGTAAGGCTCACCGGCCTACATAGTCACCGTCATACAAAATGGAAACAGATCCTTTGGTCCAATCAGTCCATGCCAACCATAATCCTAAACTAAATTAGTCCCACCCACTTGCACTTGCCCATATCCCTCCAAACACATCTAAATGTCTTTTCAACATCGTAACTGCATCTGCATATATATATATTTACAATTTCCTGAAATATTCCTGTTGCCCTTCTTCAACAAAGGAACAACATTGGTTTTCCTCCAATTTTCTGAGACCTTGCCTGTGACTAAAGAGGATACAAAGATCTCTGTCAAGGCCCCAGCAATCTCTTCCCTTGCCTCCTTCAGTATCCTGAATAGATTCCATGAAGCCCTTATCTACTTTATCTACCTCAATGCTTTTTAAGACACCCAAAGCATCCTCCTCCTTAATACCGACATGCCCTAGAATGTCAATAAACCCTCCTTAATGTTGTCATCAGCCATGTCCTTCCCCTTGTTGAACATCAATGCAAAGTATTCATTAAGGACCTCATCCACTTCCACTGGCTCCATGTATAATTTCGCTTCTTTGTCCTCAAATTGACGCACACATTCCCTAGCTACCCTCTTGTTCCTAATATATATGTAAAATGGCTTGGAATTCTCTTTAATCCTACCTGCCAAGGAAATTCCATGGCCTCTTTTCGCCCTAATTCCTTGCTTTAGTTCTTTCTCTTCTCAAACAAAACAATGTAAACACAACTTTGAGTGTCAGTAACTTGCTTTTAAAAGGTATAGAAATCCCTTCCTCTGTCTTTGGTCTTAAAATTGTCATTTTTCCATTTTAATCCTCAATCAAAAACATCGAAAAATAAAAAGATGTGGCTTTATTCAGATAAAGACCAATTATTACATTGTGTGACCAGTAAATTGTACAAGGTAAACCAAAAGGGCCTTGGTTTGTTATTCATACAATTCCTGTATTTATATTCTCTAATAAATGGTTCAATGCTTAACCCAATGCCTTTCTATAACTTAAAAGATACAAGGTATGAGCATGATGCATATTCTCCTCTTGCCTGGAAAGGTGCAGCAGCAATCAGAATCTCCCTTATCCACAAGGTAAAAGCGGATTTGATGGGTACTCGTGCACAAGCTAAGAGAGGCCCTCCTTCCTCACTGGAACAACACACTCTGTCTTCTTCAGCTGTATCTCTCACACCTGTGACCTGCAACCTCTAGAAGGATAAGGTGAGCAAAGGCTTACATCCATTTTCCTGTCCTTCCCCTGTAACCTGTGATTCTCCTCAAGGATCTATCCATCTCACTTAAATACATATGCAAAACTCTGGTCCCACAGCTTTCTGTAGCAAGGCATTTCAAAGGCTTCCAACGTGCCGAGAGAAGAAATTCGTCCTCCCCTCAGTCTTAAATTGGCACCCTACATTCTGAGACTGCAAGACATTAGTGAGTTTTGAGAAGATTTGTAGCTCAGGTTGAGGTTCTGGATGTGAGTTTACTCGCTGAGCTGGAAGGTTAGTTTTCAGACGTTTCATCACCATTCTAGGTAACATCATCAGTGAGCCTCCGACGAAGCGCTGGTGTTATGTCCCGCTTTCTATTTATCTGTTTAGGTTTCCTTGGGTTGGTGATGTCATTTCATGTTCTTTTTCTCAGAGGATGGTAGGTTGATTTGGAGCCATTGTGTTTGTTGATGGAGTTCCGGTTGGGATGCCATGCTTCTAGGAATTCTCGTGCGTGTCTCTGTTTGGCTTGTCCTAGGATGGATGTGTTGTCCCAATCAAAGTGGTGTCCTTCCTCATCTGTATGTAAGGATACTAGTGATAGTGGGTCATGTCATTTTGTGGCTAGTTGATGTTCATGTATCCTGGTGGCTAGCTTTCTGCCTGTTTGTCCAATGTAGTCACATGAAGCATGGCATCCCAACCGGAACTCCATCAACAAACACATTAGGTTGATTTGGAGCCAATGTGTTTGTTGATGGAGTTCCGGTTGGGATGCCATGCTTCATGTGACTACATTGGACAAACAGGCAGAAAGCTAGCCACCAGGATACATGAACATCAACTAGCCACAAAAAGACATGACCCACTATCACTAGTATCCTTACATACAGATGAGGAAGGACACCACTTTGATTGGGACAACACATCCATCCTAGGACAAGCCAAACAGAGACACGCACGAGAATTCCTAGAAGCATGGCATCCCAACCGGAACTCCATCAACAAACACAATGGCTCCAAATCAACCTACCATCCTCTGAGAAAAAGAACATGAAATGACATCACCAACCCAAGGAAACCTAAACAGATAAATAGAAAGCGGGACATAACACCAGCGCTTCGTCGGAGGCTCACTGATGACGTTACCTAGAATGGTGACGAAACGTCTGAAAACTAACCTTCCAGCTCAGTGAGCAAATTCACATCCAGAACTGCAAGATATCTTCTAATCTGATTTGACTGCCTACTTAGCATTATTGGCTCAATTTCGGGACTCATTACCTAATAATACTGTGGCATCAACTTGACCAAAAGAGTACTGCAGTTCAATAAACCAGCACTGCCACTGCCTCGGGACTTGGGGGTACTTGTGCATGAAACACAAAGATAATACACAGGTGTGGCAGGTAATCAGGATGGCCAGTGGAATATTGGCTCTTCTTACAAGGGGGTTGGAGTATTAGAGTCGGGAAATCTCATTGCAACTTTTCATGAAGAAACCACATCTGGTGTACTCAGAGCAGTTTTAATCCACTTATTGAAGGAAAGGTATCATTTCACTCGAGGCAGCTCAGGGAAGGTTCACTATGGTATGGAGAGACTGACTTATTTGCAAAGGCTAAACAGTTTGGGACTATGCTCACTGGTGTACAGAAAAATCATTGACATATATAAGATCGTTAAGGGGTTTGAGAAGGTAAATGCAGAGGGCATGTTTCCCACTCATTAAAGTATCTAGGACTAGAGGACATAGTCTCAGAATATAGGGCACCAATTTAAGACTGAGATGAGGAGGAATTTGTTCTCTCAACGTGTTAGAACATAGAACATTAGAGCACAGTACAGGGCCTTCGGCCCTCGATGTTGTGCCGACCTGTCATACCGATCTCAAGCCCATCTAACCCACACTATTCCATGTATGTCCATATGCTTGTCCAATGACAACTTAAATGTACCTAAAGTTGGCGAATCTACTACCATTGCAGGCAAAGTGTTCCATTCCCTTACTACTCACTGAGTAAAGAAACTACCTCTGACATCTGTCCTATATCTTTCACCCCTCAATTTAAAGCTATGCCCCCTCGTGCTTGCCGTCACCATCCTAGGAAAAAGGCTCTCCCTATCCACCCTATCTAACCCACTGATTGTGTTGGGAGCCTTTGAAATTCCTTGCCACAGTAAGCTGTGGGAGCAGAGTCTTACATATCTATTTAAGTGAGATAGATAGATTCTTGATGAGGAGAATCACAGGTTACAGGGAAAGGGCAGGAAAATGGATGTAAATGTAACATCAGACATGATCCTACTGAATGGCAGAGCAAAACAGCCTGTCCTATTGCTGTTTCCTGTGGTCTCTTGTGGCTCTAGGAAGTCGGGAATGGACAATAAATCCAAGTCTTGCAAGCAACATTCACTTCCTAACAACAAACTAAAACCTTGTTTCTCCACCAATGAATTGGTAGCAGAATGGTACAGGTCAACTATCGTTTCAACATTCCTATCAACACAAAAAGTAACTCATCTGCTCAACAATTAAGTTACTCAGGTCAAAATACAGCAGGTCAAATGAAAGGAGAAAAGGAAAGAAAAGAGAGGAAAAATGGGGTTCTACTACCTTCTGTGGTGAGAACCATCACTTTTCTCACAGAGTAAAGAACAGCATTTCCAGCATTTGTTATGAGACAACATGGAATTGTCAATTTTAATAAGTGTCATTAATCTGAGATTTCAAGTTCATCTACCGAATCAGTGCGTATAAACCAATTCAAGAGATAGAACTACAACCCTACACGAACGCTGTGGCTGTTTACTGGATGGATAAATATAGTTACTGTATATGTTGCTAGTAACCTTTTGGCCTATTAACATCATGATGACATCAAGTGCTTAGAATGCCAACATCTGGCCAATTGCCAGAACAGGTTCATTCCAATCTTACACTTTTAATCCCACACTCTGATCAAGTTATTATTTACGTGGTGCTTGGAATTAAATACCATATTGCAGCTGCCGATCTATTTATCTCAACTTGTGTAATTTGAACAACTAATTCAGAAATCTGTGAAAAACAGTGACAGATATATACAAAGGCCAAACTACTGTGTTTAGAGTCAATGAAAGTAGGACTGCACAATTGTAAATTAGTCCCCACTGCTACACAACCAAAGATGCCTACCATTCAATACCCCATCTGCACTTTGGGAAATCATATCAAAACACTGTGTTCCTCTTCCCAACTTAGAAGCAGGAGCTGAAACGAGAGGACCCTTCACAGAAAGTGGTACAATCAGAGTCTGAGGCAGCAGAACAGCTTCTCCAGGACTGCCTGAAGTCAGGGGACTGGAACATATTCAAGAATTTAATGGGCAACCTAGACGAGTACGCCATCACCGTCACAGACTTCATTAGCAACTATGTAGGGGGCTGCATGGCAAAGAAGTCAATCTCTGTATTCCCGAACTGGAAACCTTGGATGAATATGGAAATCCACTGCCTACTGATGACCAGGTATGCATCATTCAAATCAGGTGATGCAGACTTTTACAGGAAATCCACAAGGCCATTAGAGATGCAAAGGCATAGTACCGGACAAGTTAGAGGCCCAAACTATCCATATGGACACCTGCTGCCTGTAGCAAGATACAAATTGAAGCATAACACAATAACAGACAAAAACACGTCCCTCCCTGACATGCTCAATGTTTTTTATGCTCAGTTTGAGAAGAATGCCAATGGTGCAGTGTCGACAGCCTTGGTCCCTCTGTCACTGCAGATGCCAGATCAGCCTTCTCAAGAATAAGCCTGAGGTGAGTGACTGGCCTAGATGGAGTCCCTGGCCATGCACTCAGATCCTGAGCCAACTAGCTGGGAAAAGTATTCGCTAATATCTTTAGCCTCTCCTTGTTATAATATGAAGTCCACACCCAATACCAAAGAAAACGCGTTCAATGTGCCTCAACCACCCAGTGGCTCTGACATCCATAATTATGAACTGCTACGAGATGTTAGTCATGGCTCACATCAACCTGGCCTCCGAGCCTGCCTTAATCTCCTGTATTTTGTCTACCAGCGAATCAGGTCCACAGCAGATATCATTTCCCTACTTCTACACTCATCCCTGGAACATCTGGATCAGAAGAATACCTACATCAGGCTCCTAATAATCGCCTGAAGCTCCATCTTCAACACTATAATCCCTAACAAACTAATCATAAAATTCTGAGACCTAAGTCTCTGCAATCTGCAACTGGATCCTGAGCTTCCTTACCCACTGGCCATAATCAGCGAACAGAACCTCCTCCACGATAATCCTCAACACATTGGTGCCCCACAAAGACGCGTATTCAGACCCCTGCACACTCAACCGTGCAGCCAAATTTCATACAAGCAACATCCACAAGTTTGCTCAAGCCACCACTGTTGTAGGCAAGATATCGAACAATGATGTGACAGAATACGAGAGAGTGTGTGTGTTTGGTGTAATGGCGCAATGATAACGATCTCACTTTCAATGCCAGTGAAGCAAAAGAACTGATCGTTCACTGCATGAGGAGGGAGGAGGAGGAGGAGGAGGACGACGACGACATTTCCCCATCTACGTCAATGGAATGGAGATTGAGAGGGTCAACAGCACTAAGTTCCTAAGAGTGACGATAACTGACAACCTGTCCTGCACCTCTCATGTAGATGCAACGGTCAAGAAAGCACAGCAATGTCTTTTCTTCCTCATGAGGCTTAGGAAATTCAGCATACCTATAAAGGATCCTCACTAAATTTTACAGATGCACCAAAGAACACATTCTATCTGGGTGCAACACGGTTTTGTACAGCAATTACCCTGCCGAGGGCCGTACAAAATTACAGAAAGTTATGTGTACAGCTCAGGCCATCACAGAAGCCAACCTCCCAACCAAAGACTCCACCTAATTGTCATTGCCGCAGAAAGGCTGCCAACATCAAAGACCCCTCCGGCAATACTCTCTTCCAACCTCTTCCATCAGGCAGAAGATACAGAAGCTTGAACACTTGCACCAACTGGTTCAAGAACAGCTGCTGTTATTACACTGCTGAATGGACCTTCCTAATTTCAAATTTACTGTTGACCTTGCTTTTGTGCACCTCCTGTGCAGCCGCAACCTTGTACGCCACGTGCTAAGCACCCTATGATCTGTAGGGCTTGTACGTCAAGATCTGCCTGTACTGCACACAAAACAAAACTTTTCACTGTACTTAGGTACGCAACAAAAAATCAAATTAAATCAAAAGAAGGCAGTATGTTTTAATTGTGCACACATAGAAAGACAGCTGTAATATTTTTAAAATTACATTTTCTCCACCAAAAAGCTCCAAGATACCTGAATCATAAACAATTAAAGTACATTCCTCCAAGAATGAACAATAGTCTTTGCTCTGCTCTATTGAAAGGGATCTCAGGTTAGTTGGTTTGACTAGACCATAAGCAATCATATCAATATTAAATTGCAAGGCTACTGTCAAAGAATTATACCATAATTTCACTAATGCTAACTGAATATCGCACATTGTAAAAATTCAACTGCTGTTGCCACCAAATGGATTCCAGTACCTCAGAATGCAGAAAATCTCATTGTTAGCTAAGTGAAAACACTGCTTAATAAAATGTAAAATCATCACCACCAATCCAAAAACTAATTAGCCTTCAGATGAGGAAGACGACAAGGAGATAGATAGGCTATATAAAACAAAGCTGTAACATTTAAATTTGGATTGTCGAGGAGCAATGACAGAAAAATACTTTTTCCTTGATGTGCCCAAAGTTTGTTTTGGGTGACTCATTGTTTGTAAAACCAGTCAAACAACTTGAATTCAGCAACTGGAAGTACGATTTCAAAACTGACAACCATATAACTTGGAGCTAAAGATAATATTGCTAAATGATTCTGACAGAATATAGTAACATATTCATAAGGCATTTGTTGGTGGAATTTGGGCATCACTGGCAAAGTCATCATTCGCTGCCCATCCCTAATTACACTTGAACTGAATGCTTGCTAAGCCATTTCAGAAGACATAGTTAATCACATTGGTGAGAGTCTGGAGTCACATATAGGCCAGATCAGGTAAGGATGGCAGATTTCTTTTCCTAAAAGACATAAGCTAACCAGGTAAGATTTTGACAACAATTGATACAGCCTATTGAGACTATCTTTCAATTGAATGGGTGATAGAAGAACAAAGATTTACCAGTTAGGAAAGGCTCAGAAAGCTGGGCTCTTATCCCCAGAAACAAGATTGAGAAGTGATCAAGAGATTGTTCAAATTATGAAAGGGTTTGTGATGACCTCAAGGGCCACTATTAACTTTTGAAAAGAAATTTGAACTCTCAGTTAACTGGAAGACCCACAACACAAAATTTCACATTTTGTAACAAAGATATTTTTACTGTACAAGAATTAGGCACAGCTAAGGCTAGATCAAAAACATGACCATGCCGCAATCTATCCCCATAGCAATGTGGCAGCCCTGGGATGCCCTAAATAGATATTTAAACTAATTAACTTCACCTTCCAAATGTTCTTTGATCTAAAAAGCATACGGATATTTTAAGCCTTTCCCTTATGCACCCATTGCTTTCAGACTTGCCTTTAATTTGAGAAAACATATTGAGAAAGTTCACAGTTTTTACCCCTCTCATACCTTTAAGAAAACACAGACCATTCACTGACTAGCAATCACTTTCAGGGTGTTGACCAACCTCTCACTTCTACTATTCTCCCATTTATTTTACATTTAACAACTTCACATCTCAAACTAAAACTTATATTGCCAAAATATACAAATCGTGAAATTTAGCATTTTTGAAAAAGGCTCTAAGCAGGCATAGCAAAAATATTCCAACTTGTGCGACAGACTAAAACTAATCAGTTACAAAATGTTATATTTACAGTAAGTCCAATAGGAAATACAGGAGACAATTCTTTGCTCAAAGGGGGTTGGTGGATATTCTTTGGAGACAGGTAATAAACACTGGCTTCTCAAATGAGGCCAATGCTCCATGAGTGAATAACCACACGGGAGAAAAGGTAACTCTACGGGGTTACAGGAATAAGGGAATAGGGGTTTGTGCGCACAATAAATAAAATCAGACTAGTTTGACCAGCAACCTTGCTTCAGTGTTGTAGTAACTGTGCAAAAATGATACTGCATATAGATCAGTTTTACAAGATTAAAATGAGCTGAAATGACTGGGCAAGGAAGTTTATAAGCAGCAAGGGCAAGGCTGAGTCAAGGTTAAATGCAGTCCTACAAACTTCAACATCATGCATCTTAATGGACTTCAGAATTTAAAACTCACTGCCAGGCAATTAATAATTAACAAATAAAAACACTAATTTGAAGTTTTAAAAGAATAAACACTGCATTCCCAGTGAATGTACTATAGCTTGCTAGTATTGTTAGATTTCATCTGCTCCTGCCCAACAGATATTAGATTCCATATAAATGCTATGTGTATTGAGAAAAGGTTTCACGAAGTTACAAGTTGCCAAGCTTGGGTGGATTCCTAGAGGCTGGACTGAGTGATGGTCTCATTAGCTGAACATGAATATCAAGGACACAAAGATCACATGTATCATTGAGTAGGATTCATGGCTCTCTTCCAATATATTGCATTTAAATTTGCTACAATTTTGTGTAGGACTAAGTACTGAAGCTAAACAGTAAAAGTTCCCAAATGCTTCATTCCACATTTTGTTACCAAACTCATTTTCAGTATTATAGATTATATCTACAAATACCCTCCCACAAGATCAGCTGTCTTGCGATGGCAGAACTAATGGCCATTTTGAATTTTAAAAGTTTAAATATTTGAAGTAAACATGCAATAGCTAACATCAATATTACCTCACCTTTGCACAGCAACTGCAATGACGGTCTGCATAAAGTAGAAAACTAAAGGTGTGAGAAGTTACAAACTTCATATGTATTCCTGGTAAATCCATTGAAAAATGTATTCTGTATTCCTTTAATACCAGCTGTCACATCACATCACAACTTGGTATCAAACAAGACCCCTTTACTACAGTAAATCGTGCATGTTATTCAGTATCCAATTGCAATAGTAATGCTCCTACCCATAAACCAGGAGGCACAGGTTCACAGTCCCACCTGCTTTAGGGGTGGAATTTCTGAACAGGTCAAATAGAAAATATCTATACTAAGGAGGTGACATTGAGATACACAAACGATTAGACAAAACCTTTGGCGTGACTGCCTTACGAACACTTTGCATGATATGTATTCTCAACCATATCTTCAAAATCATTTTCTCTGCCTATTACTTGGGAGAATTGGACAGGTGCAGAAAGGAGAGCTCAGTTTGTAGTTTGTGGGTTTCAAGTACAGGAGTTGAATTTTGATGGGAGGGTGACCTCTACCTGTCTTGCAGTGAGGTGTGACAAGGCCATTTGTAGAGGCTCAACAGCAGTTGCCACTGCTCATGTCCTTGAGTTACTTCCTCAGCCATGGCTCCACAAAGCCCTGGTCCAGTCTTTGGCAATTCAACTCCATGCTGCTGCTGAATTCAAGGATTTAGTAGTCTTGTAGAAATAGTAATCCTAGGAGTTTGGGGAACAGTTTCAGTATAGCCATAAGAAAGTGCCATTTCTCTGAGTTCAGGTATAAAGGCCAAACTCACTCAAGCAAGTGGAGAGCAAAATGCGTTCAAAAAAAGGGAAAATTATTTTTACTACTCTCAGAAACTGCCTGGAAAAATGTGCTAAACAATAAAGCACATGCAAGCTATACAGTATTCAAACAATCCCAAAACACAGTAATGATGAAAATATCTAGGGGAAGTAAAACAGCTTAGCACTAAATAGTTCGTTAACAATCCTGAGATATCAAACCTGGGAAAACAACTCTGGGTAAACACAAAAGTAGAAACAGGAAAATAAAGGAACTTCATCTGTGCTTTTTGGTGAAAAGGATAGGGAAGTTGAGCTTCCTCTCTAGCCTATAATGTGCTTAGTGGTGACAATGAGTGGACAGGTAAGGGAACACCCATTTCTGAGACTCATGGGGAAGCAGGAATATGAACTTAAAAGCTATTATAGATGCATTACTAACCAGCACCAACTAAGTTCAGCTAACCTTCAGTCTGTGCTAAATAACAAGAGTCACTTGGCATGGCAGAATCACAACATGGCTAATCAAAACACTTCACAACTGCATGAAATAGGAACTTCAATTTCTAACACATCTCAATTAGAGTTGTGGTTTCAGGAAGCATCTTGGTGAAAAACATATATGGCAAACAACGAAACAGTATAATGTGGACTGACTGGAGGAAATCAGTTCAAATGTGCGGCCTGCAGTAGACAGGAGTCATCAGTACAATATCTAAAAATAAGGAACTAAGTGCACCAGAAATGAAGGAAAATTAAAAAGGCCATGTTAGAAAAGTGATTTGTAAGATTTAAAAGCAGATTTTAATTATCCATTGTATAAGTTCACACAGTCATTTAATTACTGAATAGTAGAATCATAAAAACCCAGCAATTTTGCACAGAAAGCCCAGGAATGGGAGTGGAGAAGGCTCAGATTACAAAGAAATCTTGATCAATTATATTAATTGGCTGAAGAGTGGTCAATGGAGTTTACATAAGAACATAAGGACTACGAGTAGAGTAGGCCATCTATGCCCTTCAAGCTTGCTCTGTTATTCAATGAGATCATGGCTGATCTTTTCATGGCCTCAGCTTCACTTACCTCACCATAACCCTTTATTCTTTTGCTATTCAAAAAATTATCTACCTTAGCTTTAAAAACATTCAATGAGGAAGCCTCAACTACTTCAGGGGAATTCCACAGGCTGAAACCCTTTGGATGAAGTCCTTCCTCCTCAATTCAATCCTAAATCTGCTCCCCCTAATTTTGAGGGATTCATAATTTTATCTGTTTCTACAAGATCCACCCTCATGCTTCTAAATTCTAATGAATCTAATCCCAGTCTATTCAGCCTCTCCTCATAAGCCAACCCTCTCAACTCTGGAATCAACTGAGTGAATCTCCTCTGTACCCCCGTCTAGTGCCAGTCTCAAGTAAGCAGACCAAAACTACCCCAGGTGTGGCCTCACCAGCACCCTATACAGCTGGAACATTACCTTCTTGCTTTTAAACTCAATCCCCCTAGCAATGAAGGACAAAATTCCATTCACCTTCTCGATTACCTGTTGTACCTGCAAACCAAGCTTCTGTGACTCATGCACAAGGACACCCAGGTCCCGCTGTATAGCAACATGTTGCAATTCTTTTCGCTGTTCAAATAATAGTCCCTTTCACTGTTATTCCTACGAAAATGGATGGCTTCACATTTATCAACATTGAATTTCATCTACCAGACCTTCACCCACTCATTTAACTTATCTGTATCCCTCGGCAAACTTTCAGAGTCCTCTGCACATTTTGCTCAACCACCCATCCACAAACTGTGACATACTAAGTGTGGTCCCCAACTCCAAATCATCTAAGTAAATTGAAAACAACTGCGGTCCCAGCACTGATCCCTGAGACACACTACTAGTCACCGTCTGCCAACCAGAAAAGCACTCATTTATCCCCATTCTTTGCTTCCTGTTATTTAGCCACTCCTCTATCCATGCTAATACATTGCCTGTAACGGTGTGCACCTTTATCTTATGCAGCTGCCTTTTATGCGGCACCTTGTCGAATGCCTTTTGGAAATCCAGATACACCACAACCACTGTATCTCCACTGTCCATCACACCAGTAATGTCTTCAAAGAATTCCACCAAATTAGTCAAGTATGACCTGTCTTTCATGAACCCATGCTCCAACTGCCCAATGGGACAATTTCCATCTATATGTCTTGCTATTTTGTTTCCTTGATGATAGATTCAAGCATTTTCCCCACCAGTGAAGTTAACCTAATCAGCCTACAATTTCCCATCATTTGTCTATCTCCTTTTTTGAACAGTGACATCACTTTGGCTGTTTTTCAACATGCTGGAACTGCCCCACAGTCCGTTTTGGAAAAATTACGAGTGCATTTGCTATTACTCCTGCACCCTGGGATGTACTCCATCGGGGCAGGAGGCTTGTCTATCTTTAGTTCCATTGGCTTGTCCAACATTACCTCTTTCATGATAAAGATCATGTCTTGGTCCTTACCTACCTTAGTCTTTTTGTCATCAATTACAGGCAAATTGTTTGTGCCCTCCACTGTGAAGACCTACACAAAATACCTGTTCAATGCCTCAGCTATTTTCTCATTTAAGGCTCTGAGTGGCATTGTAGAAGTGACAGACCTAGGAGTTCCGGTACATAATTCATTGAAATTCACATCACAAGTAAACAGAATGGTTAAGACAGCGTTTAGCATGTTTTCCTTCACTGCTCAGACCTTTGAGAATAGGAGTTGGGACATCATGGGGAGGTTGTACAGGACATTGGCGAGTCGTCTTCTGGAGTAGAGTGTGCAGTTCTGGTCTCTCCGCTATAGGAAGGATATTATTAAACCAGAAAGGTTTCAGAAAAGATTTGCAAGGATGTTGCTGTGAATGGAGGGTGAGAGTCATAAAAGTAAGCAGGATAGGCTGGGGCTTTTTTCCCCCCACTGGAGCACAGGAGATTGAGGGGTGACCTTACAGAGGTTTATAAAAATCTTGAGGGGTATAAATAAGATAAATGGCAAGGGTCTTTTAGCTAGGGTCAGGGATTTCAAAAATAGGCAGCATATTTTTAAGGGGAGAGAAGAAAGTTTTAAAAAGGCCATGAGGGATATGAACTGCCAGAAGAAATGGTGAATACAAATACAGTTACAAATTTTAAAAGACATTAGGTAAGTACATGAACAGGAAATGTTTGGAGCGATATGGCCAAATGCAGGCAAGTGGGACTAGTTTAGTTTGGGAACATGTTTGGCATGGACCAGTCAAACCAAAGCATCTGTTTCCATGCTGTATAACACTAATTCTGAGATGGTGGCAGCACTATTAATTGTCCTGTTAGCTATTAAAGTGGGAACAGCTGAAGATCAGTTCCAAAGCCAACCACAGCACTGAGTGAAGACCCCACAGTCCTAGCATCTTAGATGGCAACAGATTTCCTTGAGGCACATGTTCTGCAACAGGCAATTAATATTTATGGCACAAAAACTGCGGCAGAGACAGAGAGTACAAAGTGTGGAGCTGGATGAACACAGCAGGCCAAGCGGCATCTTAGGAGCACAAAAGCTGACGTTTCGGGCCTAGACCTAATGAAGAGTCTAGGCCCGAAACGTCAGCTTTTGTGCTCCTAAGATGCCGCTTGGCCTGCTGTGTTCATCCGGCTATACACTTTGTTATCTCGGATTCTCCAGCATGTGCAATTCCCATTATCGCAGAGACAGAGAGTAGCTGTTTGCCCAAATATCACCAAATTCTTAACTTTTGTTTTTGGGGGGGTTGGGAAGAGTGAGCTTCAAAAACGGAAGTTGCTGGAATTGCTCAGCAGATCTGGCAGCATCTGTGAAGAAAACATCAGAGGTAATGCTTCAGGTCCAGTGACCTTTGCTTAGAACAAAGGAAGGGTCATCAGACCCGAAACATTAACTCTTTTTTTTCTTTGCAGATGCTTACAGACCTGTTGAGCTTTTCCAACAAATTCTGTTTTTCCTTCCTGATTTACGGCACCTGCAGTCCTTTCAGTTTTTTTTAAATTAAGGGTGAGCTTCAAGTTCAATTTAATACAAATTTGGAATTGGAAGTCTCAGGATCGAAGACACTGAAACGATAAAGACAGTTTTAAAAATCTGATTCAGTAACATCCTTTACAAACAAAAATATGTTGTCCCTACCCACAAGTATATTGTGGACTCTTTACAGGCCTATAGAACATGGAGCATAAAACAGCAGAGCACAGAAAAGGCCGGTCGGTCCACAATAACTATGCTGATGAAATTGCTTAGTAAGCCAGTCATTTACAGGAATTATGGGGAGCGACAAATATTAGTCTTATCAGTCATGCGCACATGCCTTAAAACAAAAAAAATGTGCAGAAACAAATGCTGGAAATCTATGATAAAAATAGAAATATATTGGAAATATTCAGTACAGAAACAGAGTTAAGATTTCAGAATAATGATCTTCGAGTAGAATTGGAAAAAGTCGAGATGCCATAAGTGAAAGTTTACTCTGAGGAAAGGAAAACAAGTGAGATAGATTCTACTTGAAATTGCACCATCGCAAATGGAAGTCAATACCTTTACATTTAAATTGTGGTATTCAATTTTGATAGATTTAACTATTTTATATTTTGTGTTCATTTTCATTGTACAACCAAGGTCACCATTGTCTTAGGTCCCCTGCAAACATTATTCACAAAATACACTGGGATTTAATGATTAACTCAACTTGGAGTGTAATGGGGTTTTGTTTTCATTGGGAGAGTTTCTGCGGGAAGAAAGTAAATAGTATTGCATATTTGGCTTTCAGAAGGAACATTATGAAATGGATTTTGGCTTGAGGAACTATACTCAGCTTGGGGTAGCTTTGCAGGAGGTCTTCACTGAAGCTACACGGTTCCAGACTAGAAGAGCTTATTTAAAATGAAGGGCTTATGTGAAGGTGAGAAAGTCTCAATTGATTTATATACTGATTCAAGGAAAATGCCATCAGAATCTGATGACCAGGAATTGAAGACACAGCTAAATCAAACCCAATGTGGAATAGAGAAATGAATTCTCTTAGGAATTCCAGTGCTGTAATAAGATGACATTGAGAATAATGGGTTTGTATTTTTGCAGTGTGTTTTAAAATCATTTTGGGTGTAAAATGTTTGATTTATTCTATTTGACTTCATTATTTTTGCACAATAAAATTTTGTTTTATTGCCAAAACCAAAGCTGCAGCATTGCGTACTTGAGTTTTGCTGAAAACACACCTATTAAGTAAAACCAAAATACTACAATCCATCAAGCCAGATTTCAATCTGGGATTTGAGTTGTCATGTAACAACATCTGATAGGATCAGAGCATTTGTTATACTTGCATCTTACATTTGGTTAGTGAAGGTTTAATATTTTCAGTTTAATTATGTAGCTGCACATAATCTAAAGTGAGATTGAGAATTATATGGGCCCAAACTAATCCTAAACGTTGTATGACCTGCAACAAATTAGTGAAGATCTTTGAAGTGAAACTGTTTATTTTGCATGAAGACACAGTTCCTTGTCCAAAACATAGTTCAACTTTGTAACTGAAGTAATTGAAAAGAGTAACAATTAAAAAGCAACAGATCTGTGCATGGGAATATAAATAAATCTAAGGTTCTCAAGTAGATCCGTAGCTGGGGTTGTGGATGCTGTAGTTGGTTCTCTCGCCGAGCTGGTTCGTTAGTTCGCAGATGTTTCATTACCCTGCTGGGTAACATCAGTGCAGCCTCCAATAAAGTGCTGTTGCATTTTCCTGCCTGGTATTTAAACTCTGGGGTCCACTGGAATTGCTTACCTCATCACAAGTTTTTCTTTGCAACGGTGTATATATAGGATCTAATTCTACATGTTTATTGATGGCCTTCTTGGAGGAGAACCAAAACATTGAGAAATCCTCATGCTTGTCTGTTTGGTCTGTCCTAGGATCTTGATGTTTTCCCAATCGAACTGGTGGTTCTTCTTATCCGCATGAATGGAGACGAATGAGTACCGGTCATGTCTTTTTGTTGCTAATTAGTGTTCATGTATTCTTGTGGCCAGTTTCTTTGCTGTCTGTCCAATGCAATGTTTGTCAGTCTTTGCACGGGATCTTGTATATACTGTTGGTTCTGTCCATTGTAGGTAAGGGGTCTTTGGTTCGAGTAGCAACTCACATGGGGTTGACGTAGGTTTGTGCACCAATCTGACGCCCAGAGGTCATAGGAGTCTTATATCAGTTCAGATATGTTCTTGATGCATCGTAATGTGACAAGTGTGTCAGGACATACTGTATCTTCCTGTTGTTGTTTGTGCGATAGGCAGTGGTTGGACCCAGATGTTCGGGTATCCGTTTTCCTTAAATACTTGGTAGAGGTATTCTTTGTCTTGGCATAGTTCTGGGCTGCTGCAGTGGGTTGTGGCTCATTTAAATACTGTTATTATGCAACTCCGTTTTGCTGCACTGATGATATTACCCAGCAGGGTAATGATATATTTTGATTCTTGGTAACGTGACTTCTATTTCTTCCGAGAACAAATGGCAGCAGTAGTCATACCCAAATAACTCTAAGCGAACAAAGGGTGCCTTTACTAAATGTTACAGCCACTAGAATTTTCCAGTATACCTTGATGTAGAAATTAAACATCTGGGATGTTTAGTCATTACGATGTGACACTACATATCTGTAAGCAGTCAGAAAATACTTTGGTATTGTCTCCGTATCTCAGTAAAACGTAAAGTCAAAACAGATTTATCAAATCATAGGGCTGCTCCTTCATTAAAGAGACATGACCAGTGATGGTTTAACCTGAGGTCACCAAGCCTCAGACTAGGGGATAAGTTGAGAAGGAAAGTGCTCAGCCAATGTGGTAAATGAACTCAGGTTGCATCACAAACCAGCTGTCAAGCCAAGTGAGGTAACTGATCCCTTATCATAGCAGTCATAAAAAGTTAAAATATTAACAGGGATAAGATGTAAAGAAAGGGATGTCATTTCAAATGTCTAATATCTTAGGGAACCAGTCAGGAGCTATATAATACAAAGTTATGTCTGTAAGGTGACCATCATCCTTATTGGAAAAAAATTCAAATTGGGCATAAACTGCCTAGTCAGTAAGAGATTATCATGTGCTGTTAAGGTAATAAGAGTTCAGAAGTCTCAGATCACACAGTGGTCATGGCTGGCAAGGGTTAATAAGCAGTCACTTTCAGTGATTATGTGCTCAGAAGAGGCTACAGCAACAGAACTTTAGGAAACATAACAAAAAACATGTGCCTGGTCAGTCAGAAATCATGTGCTGGTGTCCCTAAATGGATCAACTGAACGACTGCATAAATCATTCTTTTGTAATTACTGTATTGTGATAAATTATAAATTTTTTGCAATATATATAAGCAAACTTGGACCCAGAGTTCTCTTGTAGCTATTTGGGACTGAAAACCTTTGAAATCATTGCTGCTCACAGTGTGGTCTCCTCTACACTTGGGAGATGAAATGCAGACTGGGCGAACGCTTTGCAGAACACCTACATTCTGTCTGCAAAGATGACCCCGGGTTTCCGGTTGTCTGCCACTTGAACTCGCTACCACGTTCCCTGGCGATCCTCTATCTCAGGCTTGCTACAGTGCTCCAGCAAAACTCAGTGCATTCTAAAAGAACAGTATCTCATTTTCCAAAACTTCAAGTGGCTTGTGTTAATTTAAATAGATGAAAAGCCATGTTGATTACAATTCCATGCAGTCCAACTTATTCATCAATAATTTAACCATCACTCCATCAGCCCAAACCAGAAAGCTCATGAAGTTCAAACAGACTAAAAGTGAGGAAGCAACAAAGACAAAAAAAAATCCAAGTTTCTACAATTTATTGAGCTGATAGTCAGTTTTAAGCTGCAAAAGCCTACAGGTCATTTTTTAGATGCTAACATCAACTTAAGCACAGTTTTTGGGCACTAGTCGTTACTTTCATCTGTGATCACAATGAACAGGTACAGGCTCTTCTATCAAAAAATCTTCACTATCACTGTTCAGTTAGCAATCTGAGGCTAATTTGCATTCTCCACCCCAACCTCCCGTTTGTTAACCAAAGCCAAAAGTAACACCCCAATTTTACAACTCCAAAAGGTTACTCACCATTGACTTACAATCGTACCTACTACCTTTGTGAGTACTATTCCAGCCTATGTTATAATGCCATTAAATTTAACAAATCTGCCAAATAGCAGAACAAAAATCTGGAAGTAGCCAACATAATTCTAAGACTGCCCATTCTATCAATACATCAGGCTTCCTGTCAAGCATTTTACATTCAGCATGTAATTTAATGTTTTATTTGTACCCTGTCCAACCCATGGGTTCTTAATGGCCTACTCCATATTCAGAACTGTTTATCAACACACTTTAAAGCCCATTTGCTTTTTCTGATGAGATCAGAGAGGCATTCGCACAATTTTTTTTCAATAAAATGAAATCAAACACGCATGTCTGAAGATTGAATGAACAGAAAAAATAATTCTCAGAACAAGAAACAGCAAATGAAACAAAGTGAAAGAGTAAACATGCTGCAAATCTAAAATATCACTAAAACAGAGTGACAAGTAGATAATAAAAGATGATGAGATACTAACAATGGTATAAGAAAAAGGGAAAAAAGAAAACAGGATTTTGATGACCATTGAGAGGATAAAGAATGCACGTAGGGTGGTAAAGATAAATTGTTTAACCAAGTGGATGTAATGTTGGAGCTTGGCAGAAATCGTAACATGAGAGTAATGCAAATGTGCATTTGGCCAAGATGCTTCCTGAAGCTACAAATCTAAGTGAATTGTATAAGCTTCCAAATCATGTACTTGTGCAGTATTTTGGTTAGACATCTTCAGACTGTACCATGACAGAAAGAAAAGGATAACAACAGATAACGGGTGCATACATTTTATTAAAAGCATATGCAAGAGCAAACAGATGGAGAAATGATAGAAGTTAATTGAAGTCTCCCTCAAGGTAGGGAGGGAATTTTTTTTTAAAAATCATTAAAATCTCAGCAGCAAAGAATGCTTTGAAATTGATCAGTACAGGAAAAACTCCATATAGATGAATTAAGAACAGAACTAGAGGTTAATGGACAAATAGAACTAAAGGTGAGAACAGGCATTTGTGCTCAGAAATATACCATAAGATACGTTCCAACTGACTTGAGGCATTCATCATTTAAGTTATCTAAGAAACCTATAGCAATAGGGTGCAATCATTTTAAGAGCTATGAACTTTCATGGTATCTCAAAATTACGATCTTCAAGTCACTTCAAAGAGAAGCAGTAGGGGTTCTGGTCGGGCAGTGGTAATGTCTGTACTTTGAGACAAGAGGCCTAGGCTCAAGTCTCACCTGCTCCTGAGCAGCCAATAAAATCTCTGAACAGGTTGAACAAAAATACCTGAAGAGAAACAGTTACAAATTTAAAGCAGGTAGAAGCGCAATGCATAATGAATTTTGATCTGGAGTAGGAACAAAAGAGGGAATATCTGACGTAATGATAGCCTTTAATAAATGTTTATAAGTAAACAAAAATATTTACATATGCTTCTTAAACTATGAAGGGGATTTAGTTGCGTTTATCATCAAAAGCTTATGGGCATGATGCTGAATTGTGACTGATGGGAAAGATGTGAAATCTACACAAAGCTTACATTGGGTCAAAACTTGATGATGAGCAATCAAATGTGTTTTTGATAAGTAGTACAAGGCCATATATTGTTGCCAAAATTATTTAATATGTACGAAGAACAAATGTTCAGAGTCAAGTATAGCTAGGGTAAAAAAGAGAGGAAACTACATAAAGCTAACTGCACAGGCTACTTGGATATCAGAAGTGACCCTTCAAAATAGCACAGATCAGGTAAAATTTAGAAGTTTAGAATATAGATTAAATGCAAGCACCAAAAAGATAAATCCAACAGTAGGTCATACATAAGAAGAACGAAGTGAATAATGTCACATTCAAACAATCAGATTAGTTTCAGTGATAATGGGAACTGCAGGTGCTGGAGAATCCAAGATAATAAAATGTGAGGCTGGATGAACACAGCAGGCCAAGCAGCATCTCAGGAGCACCAAAAGCTGACGTTTCGGGCTTAGACCTTCTGATGAAGGGTCTAGGCCCGAAACGTCAGCTTTTGTGCTCCTGAGATGCTGCTTGGCCTGCTGTGTTCATCCAGCCTCACATTTTATTAATCAGATTAGTTTGTTTGCTTAGGCCAAGTGACGACATAGGTTCACAGATGTTATGCCAAGTCAGGAGGATAAGACAGCTAGATGTAAATTAATTAAGGTGTAGGATATTTGAATTATCACTGGACTGTTAATCCAAAGATCCAGATAACGTTCTGGGGACCCGAGTTTGAATCTCGCCATTACAGATAGTGGAATTTGAATTCAATAAATATCTGGATTTAAGAATCTAATGATGACCGTGAATCCATTGTCGGTTGTCAGAAAAACTCACTTGGTTCACTGATGTCCCTTAGGAAGGAAACTGCCATCCTTACCTGGTCTGTACTAAATGTGACTCCAGTCCCGCAACGTGGCTGACTCTCAACAACCCTCTGGGAAATTAGGGATGGGCAATAAATGCTACCGAGCTATCAACACCCTCATCCCGTTAATGAATAAAAAAAACAACAGGAATGTGAAACAAGGAAAATAACTTGAGCTATTACATTCCACCCACTTATTGTTTAGATTTCTAAAGATTACAGGAAAGATTTGTAGAAGAAAACAGACTTTTGAAAGACTGATGCTAAAATTCACTTAAAGTTGCATATACAGTCCATAAGACAAAAAGACAAATTATATTGAAATTGCAAAAGCAAATTGAACTCTTAAAAGTTGACGTCAAGAAAAGAGAATGTCAGTACTTCAGGCATTTGTTCTAGCTGAAAAGCTACAGAAACTCTTCAGAGGGCAAAATGAAGGTCAGCAGAAACAGGGTTCATAACTACATGATGGATGGGACAGTTCAGTTGCAAACAAGCTACAGTGTGGGAGACAGAGGATAGTGCAAGACGGATTAGTGTGATGTGAAATGATGCTGATCTCCTGGTAAGAATAGCTACAAGACAAGGAAACAGACAATGAGAGAAAGAGAGATAAAAATGAAAGAAGGGGAAAAAGGGAGAGAAAAAAAGAGCTTGCCAGTTTTGTTCTTGTAAATATCACATGCTGTACATTGAAAGGATGGATGTAATCATAGAATTCATCCGCAAAGAGACTCTTCTGTCCACTGAGTCTGTATTACCAAAAATACACTAAATCTACAGGAGTCCCACTTTTCAGCACTATGTCCACAGCCTTGAATGTTATGATTTTCAAGAGCTCATCCAAGTACTTTTTAAACGGTTGTGAGGTTATTCATCTCAACAACCCTCTCAAATAATGCATTCCTGCCAACTTTCTGGGTGGAAAATTTAATAACGATTGCCATAGCTAAATTAATTTATTGCAGCTATCTGGCAAAAACTCGAGAATTCCTTTTCAGCTCTCAATTACACCCCAACACTAACTAGAAAGAACAAATTTGGAAACATAAAGCAGACTTTAATGACTTCAGGTTGATTTCTGTGCAGACCTTTGGGATTAAATGCTTATGAAACATAGCCTTATTAATTAGGTAAATGCTGCAGATAATTTACACACCATTCTTGCAGAGACAGGAACATCAAGTAAGTTTTCATTTGAAATGATGCCTCTTGGATAAATATTGGCCAGAGCACCAGAAGGACTCCCTAACTGTTCTTTTAGTTGCATCATAGAAACTTTCAGATGAATGAAGCTGTCAAGATAGATCTCAGTTAAATGTCTCATCTTAAAAGGTGAGATCTCCTGACAGTGCAGCACTCCCCATTATTTCACTCAAGTTTCAACTTTGATTACCTGCTCAAGTCTCTGATACGTCTCCGCCACCGCCTCAAAATTAGCATTCTGCTCATTAATTCAACAAATAAACTGAATATTTTTCCAGTTATTTTCATCATTGACTTTCAAGTATAGGTTAGATACAACAGAATTGCAATATTACTCCACTATTTCTTTAAGCTTGCTTTCACACGAAAAAGAAAAAAGTCATGTATCTTTTTTGGAAAACTTTTGTGGCACCTTTGACAAATTCAGAAATGGGATAGCCAACTGAATCATTGAATACTACTTGCAAGACATTTAAACCAGTACAATAGTATGCAAGAGACTGGGAACTCATCGTGCCGAAATATCACAAGCACAAACTTTCATTCTCTCACATTGTCAGTTGAGCTTTATGGTCATACATTCACCTCGAGCTCAGACCATTGTTCGCTCAACACATTTCACAGGCTTGTACCCAAAATATGAGTAAAACTCCTCATATTAGAAAGTGCTGCATTGTCAAAAATGCCATTTTTCATGATACATTAAACCAAGGTTCAATTTTTATTCTCAGGCAGCTGTAAAGATCTCACAAAATAATTTTGAAGAATAAGTGGGAGTTTTCTCCACAGCGTCCAGCCCAATACATAACCCAATAACAACATTACAAAGGCATGTTACCTGATCTGTATCAGACTGTTTTTTGGGAGTTTGCTGCATGTGAATTGGATACTGCATTGAAAATATCACTGTTGTAAATAGGCAAAGTATTTAATTGGACATTATATACTACTGGATGTTCAGAAGTTGTGAAAGGCATTAATCAATGCAAGTGTTTTGCTTATATATTTTACCATCTTAGGAAGCAACATGCTGAAGCATTACCTTGTACTTTCAATCTTAGTCATGGTTAACCTCATGGATAAAAAACAATCCACAGTACAAGTCAATAGACTCTCACACCTACTAATCTTAAAGGACAGAGTCTGCAAGTTCACAAACGAGATGTTTTATTCAAATGTCTAGATTGAATTAACTCATCTTCATTAGTATTATGGTTTGGTCTTTGCATTTAAATTTTGTGGCTCTGGTGAAAGGAACTCAGAAGATTGCTGGTCAAATTTCGTTACACCTCCACCTGAAGGTTCAAGCCACCTAAGCGGATTGTGAATTTCTGACAGGATGGTGGAGCAACCTGCCACCATTCAGCAACTATGCTCACGTGTCGGAGTAAACACTTAAACTTGCCAGCAGCACCTATGTATTTTTGTCTCAATATGAGCCAGCGCTCTGAAAGAGAAAGCTAAAGCCACTCACATGGATCAACGATTAGTTTGTGGGAGATAACGCATGTTTTGAGACAAAGAGCAGCTGTGTGCTATGTTTTCCTGCCTTCTGGCTGAAATCAATGGACAAACACATCTACCGTTAGCTTGCAGGCAAGAGTACGGATGTTTCTAATTGTAAAAAAACAAAGATCCAGTCTATAGAAAATTCAAAACCGAGTTGTATATATTGGTCCTTCAAAAATTATATATAAAATATACATCTTTCCCAGCGTATTAGCATACTAACGTGAAAAAAAAATCACCTGGTGAACCCTGGGCTCGGTTTGACTCTACTTTTGTGAAAGTGACAGGCAATGTCCGTCGTCAAATTACATTGCACAGTTGTGCAATAAACAGAGAATTAGGAGTTTTAATCTCACCGGTTCTTCTAAGAATATTTGCCATACGATGAGAACGAAGCCGAAAGAAATAACCTGTCCAACTACAACATGAGAACTACTATCATACCACTTGTTTCCATGCGAGTCTGTAAACCACCAGAGTACCAGCCCACACGCTCGTCAATGCGACAAACCTTACCTCCACCTCCACCACCTCGTCGTACGCGGGTGGAGGGTCGAATCCACTCCGGCTGTAATCCCCTCCACCCACACCGCGGGACCCAGTGCCGCCGCCGCCGCCACCGCCGCCGCCGCCGCCGCCGCCTCCTCCTCCTCCGACCTGGCGATCACCACTCTCCATGGGCTCGTAGCCGAGACCAGGGCTCTCGTTGGTAAGGAGGGCCACGGCCTCGTTGATGTCGTTCTTGGCCATGCGGAGCGCCTTGCGAATGGCGGCGGGCTCCGAGAAGCCCATGCACAGCAGCGTCGTCATGTGCTCTTCCTCCACGTCCATCCTGGCAGACAGAGCCTGTCACTTCAATCCCGCTCTCCCATGGAGACTGTCCTGTTACAAGCCTCTCTCCCTCAGCCTCAGCTTCTGGCTGGCTAACTGACTGAAAGTACTCAGTGCGGCCACTCAGCCCTTCACTCCAAGATGAATGAAAAATTCCTCGTCGGCCTGTCCGTTCGTTCAACTAAAACTCTTCAGCAACCTCCGGGTCGCCGGCGCCATGTTGACAAGAGGCTGTTTCTGGTTCCTACTTTGCTGAGAGAAGCCGCGCCCACTACCGGAGGTGACGTACATGGCAACTCCTGCTACCATCTTGGTGAGGTCGCCGCTTGCGACTGAACGATGGAGAGATGGAAGAACATGACTTGAGGTTCCCACACCTCCTCCCTCACGCCCATCCCAGGCCCCAAGATGACTTTCCACATTAAGCAGAGGTACACCTGCACATCTGCCAATGTGGTATACTGCATCCACTGTACCCGGTGTGTCTCCCTCTACATTCGGGAAACCAAGCGGAGGCTTGGGGACCGCTTTGCAGAACACCTCCGCTCGGTTCGCAACCAACAACTGCACCTCCCAGTCGCGAACCATTTCCACTCCCCCTCCCATTCTTTAGACGACATGTCCATCATGGGCCTCCTGCAGTGCCACAATGATGCCACCCAAAGGTTGCAGGAACAGCAACTCAAATTCCGCTTGGGAACCCTGCAGCCCAATGGTAAAAATGTGGACTTCACCAGCTTCAAAATCTCCCCATCCCCCACCGCATCCCAAAACAGCCCAGTTCATCCCCTCCCCCACTGCACCACACAACCAGCCCAGCTCATCCCCTCCACCCACTGCATCCCAAAACCAGCCCAGCCTGTCTCTGCCTCCCTAACCTGTTCTTCCTCTCACCCATCCCTTCCTCCCACCCCAAGCCGCACCTCCATTTCCTACCTACTAACCTCATCCCACCTCCTTGACCTGTCCGTCTTCCCTGGACTGACCTATCCCCTCCCTACCTCCCCACGTATACTCTCCTCTCCACCTATCTTCTTTACTCTCCATCTTGGTCCGCCTCCCCCTCTCACCCTATTTATTCCAGAACCCTTACCCCATCCCCCTCTCTGATGAAGGGTCTAGGCCCGAAACGTCAGCTTTTGTGTTCCTGAGATGCTGCTTGGCCTGCTGTGTTCATCCACCTTCACACTTTATTATCTTAAGGTTCCTACCACTGGTTTGCAAAACATGAAATGTTAACTGCGTTTATTTTAATTCATCATGAATTTCGAACAGGGCCGTTGAACTTTTTCCCAACATTTTATTTTCCTAATTCCTCATTCCAGAGTGCCCTATGTAATTTTCCCTAATCATCCCGTTCAGAGACACTACTCCGGCACGGGCAGGAACTGAACATGGGTCCACCTGGTCCTGAGAAAGAGACTGTACCACTGCAGCACGAGCGCCCTCTCTGGGATGTGCAAAGCTTAGTTATTTTGATGCTAATAAAAAAAAGAGCCCAGTTAGTTAGTGAAACCTACTCTCAACAAGTCCTGGAGTAGAAGATGTGAAAGCACAGAGAAAGTGGAGAAAACTCAATTCACTAAAATGGTCCTGGGTTCAGGAATTTCAATTACGTGAATTGATTGGAAAATCTGACTGTTCTTGGAGAGATGAAAAGGAGGTTTGCTAGAGCTGTTAAAATTAACAGAAGAATTCTGGGCAGAGTAACAAAGGAAAAATTTCCTATTTTGAGCAGAATTTTGAGCCAGAGACCAATTTACCCAGTCTTCGGGCACAGAAGAAGGGATTGCATTACAAGAGCCTGTTCTCCATACTATGATTGTGGGACAGCAGGAACTGGCATTCACAGTGTGTAATAGTAATAACATAATTAGTTAAATGTCTTGTTTCATTTAGTTTTATGCTTAAGCTTTTTGTGTTGTTTTATGTCTTTGTGAAAGGGGTAGCTTTTGTTCAACTTGCAGTGGAAGAGTTTTAAATTCAGTTGTGGAAGTTGGTGTTGCGGACTAGGCCAACATTTATTGCTCATAGGACAGTTAAGAGTCGTAGTCATACAGCATGGAAACAGACTCTTTGGTCCAACCGGTCCATGCTGAACATAATCGCAAACTAGACTAGTCCCATCTGCCTGCTCCTGGCCCATATCTCCGAACATTACCTATTCATGTATCTGTCCAAATGTCTTTTAGATGTTGTAATCATACCCACATCCACCAATTCTTCAGGAAGTTCATTCCACACATGAACCTCCCTTTGTGTTAAAAAAAATTGCCTCTCATTTTTAAATCTCTCTCCTCCCACCTTGAAAATGTACCCCCTAGTCTTGAAATCCCCATCCTAGGGAGAAGACAACTACCATTCAATCATCTTGAGTCATAAGTTGGCCAAACCAGTTATGATGGCAGATTTCCTTCCCTGAATTATATTATTGAGTCAGGTGGCCCCTTCAATAGTCGACAGTCATGTGGTCACCATTAAACTAAGTTTTTATTCCAAATATTTAAAATTTAATTCAGATTTTACCAACTGCCGTGGTGGGTGTAAAACGCAAGTCTTCAAAATTAGCCTACGGTCCGGATTACTAATCTGGTGACATTACTACTGTGCCAGGCTTCCCTAAGTGTGTGAGAGTTTACTTGGAAAAAAGAAAAGAAACAAATTTCCTTTGGTGGCTCAACACTGCAAATATCATGGAATTGGGTATCTGGGTTTTGTTGGGTGAGAGATCCCCTGAGGTTGGTGCAGAGGGAGGAGGGTAACTTCTTTAGGTTAGACATCCTGGAAGAGCCTTCGCAGTGAGGTTAAAATTGTGATTAGAGATGATGGGAACTTCAGACGCTGGAGAATCCAAGATAACAAGGATGAACACAGCAGGCCAAGCAGCATCTTAGGAGCACAAAAGCTGATGTTTCGGGCCTAGACCCTTCAATCTAGGCCCAAAACATCACCTTTTGTGCTTCTAAGATGCTGCTTGGCCTGCTGTGTTCATCCAGCCCCACACCTTCCTTCTGTTGGAACTGTTTTCTTGTTTTAACTTGTTTTGTTACTGTAAACATGATAGTGGTGATATTCCATTTTACAGTTCTGCTGATTTTGTTCCCAGGTACACCACATTCCACAATCCAGAGTGTGTGTATTTGTACAGCACACTGCATAGTTCAGCACATGTACAACATGCAGTGGTTCACTCACACTCTGATACTCTGTCTTTGATCTTTGGATTCCATGCATACTACCACTAAATCATAGTACATCAAAGGAAAATGCACTGAGCTCATCTCAAATTCTTCAGGTCCTTCTGTTGCCATTGTTAAATTGTTATTTCATTACAATAAACATGAGGGACCAAACCAACTATTCCTACTCATCAAAAAATAGGGATAAGTGACTTTCTCACATTCCTCAGTTTAGTAATCTTAAGAATGCTCATTGATGATTAGTTTGTGCTAAGCTAGGGCAACTCATTTCCTGACCTCATGATAGCCTTGATCCAAATATGCATGAAAGTGCTGAACTGACAAGTGGAGATGAGAGTAACTGTCTTCGATACCAAGACAGCATTTGTGTGAGTTCAGTATGAGGGAAAATATAGTATCTTCTTGTAACTAGCACCAGAAGCATTCCGATAAATCTGTTACAGAATGGTGCATTTTGAAACCATCCGCACCGTTCAATACCATCTCTTCAGGCACTGTTTCTTCAACTCTCAAATGACCAGTGTTCTGCGTAAGGAAAAATAACTACACAGTGCAGAAGCATTCCTGTTAATGACTGGGAGAAGCTTGTTATCAATCATTTGAACTGTAACATCCATGATGGACTACGTAGATCATATAGAACCTAGAACTTGGATGAGGGGATTGAAGGATGGGTCAGCAAGTTTGCAGACGACACAAAGGTTGGAGGTGTCGACAGTATAGAGGGCTGTTGTAGGCTGCAGCGGGACATTGACAGGATGCAGAGATGGGCTGAGAGGTGGCAGATGGAGTTCAACCTGGATAAATGCGAGGTGATGCATTTTGGAAGGTCGAATTTGAAAGCTGAGTACAGGATTAAGGATAGGATTCTTGGCAGTGTGGAAGAACAGAGGGATCTTGGTGTGCAGATACATAGATCCCTTAAAATGGCCACCCAGGTGGACAGGGTTGTTAAGAAAGCATATGGTGTTTTGGCTTTCATTAACAGGGGGATTGAGTTTAAGAGTCGTGAGATCTTGTTGCAGCTCTATAAAACTTTGGATAGGCCGCACTTGGAATACTGCGTCCAGTTCTGGTCGCCTTATTATAGGAAAGATGTGGATGCTTTGGAGAGGGTTCAGAGGAGGTTTACCAGGATGCTGCCTGGACTGGAGGGCTTATCTTATGAAGAGAGGCTGACTGAGCTCGGACTTTTTTCATTGGAGAAAAGGAGGAGGAGAGGGGACCTAATTGAGGTATACAAAATAATGAGAGGCATAGATAGAGTTGATAGCCAGAGACTATTTCCCAGGGCAGAAATGGCTAACACGAGGGGTCATAGTTTTAAGCTGGTTGGAGGAAAGTATAGAGGGGATGTCAGAGGCGGCTTCTTTACACAGAGAGTTGTGAGAGCATGGAATGCGTTGCCAGCAGCAGTTGTGGAAGCAAGGTCATTGGGGTCATTTAAGAGACTGCTGGACATGCATATGGTCACAGAAATTTGAGGGTGCATACATGAGGATCAATGGTCGGCACAACATTGTGGGCTGAAGGGCCTGTTCTGTGCTGTACTGTTCTATGTTCTATGTTCTAACATTACAGCGCAGTACAGGACCTTCAGCCCTCGATGTTGCACCGACCTGTGAAACCAGTCTGAAGCCCATGTAACCTAAACTCTTCCATTATCATCTATATGTTTATCTAAATGACCATTTAAATGCCCTTAAAGTTGGCGAGTCTACTACTGTTGCGGGCAGGGCATTCCACACCCTAACTACTCTCTGAGTAAAGAACTTAACTCTGATTGTGTCCTATATCTGTCACCCCTCAATTTAAAGCTGTGCCCCCTTGTGCTAGCCATCCATCATCCATTGAGTCCATGCACCATGATATAGCAAAGCAGTAGCAGAGAAGGAAAGGAAAAAAAGCCAATCTTGCACTCTGGATCCTACCATCTCCTGTCATGTCCTGCTGTATGTACCCAAAAATCTGTGGTTCAAGAATTGGCCTGTTTTGGATATGGAAAGCCATGTCAGAAATTCATAACCCTGGGTGGATGTCATCTTCAAATTGAGAGCTGGCCTAAGTATATATTTTTATGATTCTATGATTCATTTTATTTATTGTAAATAAATTTGATTAATGGTTTAGCCTACCCAAGTGGTCCAACATTGTTATTTTGATGTACTATGATTTTGTGGTAGCATGCATGGAATCCAAAGCAAGCTGTTGATCTAAGAAAATGTGTTGGGGGAAGACTGAATTCTAACACTTGATAACACGTTGATTAACCAAGATAGAAAACTTCTATTTTGCAGCAACCCAAGCAGCACAGGTTCATCAAAACTTTAGATGATAACAAATGTGTAGTATACAGCAGCATTCCTTCTAAGATGCACTGAGCAAAGCAGCTAGGAAGTTCTACAAATGGCATTTGGTGTGCTGACAGCTTGCTGTCCAGTTACTGAAGCTGTGCACAGACTACTCAATTGCATAGTGAAGAAGAAACAAAACTAGGTGGAAGCATAGAAATATGTGTATTGATTTCCAGAGAGAATGCTTAAATTGTAGATGGATTGGCTTCATTGGGTCAACTGTCATTTTCTTTTCAGGCTTTTCTTAATTTTCAGTTGTATGTTTACACGGTTTCCTTAAACCAACAACATTAACAGCCGTTTAACAGTCATCTATAAATCTACCCAAACAAATATTCTTCAGATTTCTTATTCAGTGCATCTCCGTGACAGTGGACCCTAATAGAGATCATCTAATAATGAGAAAAATCAAAGGGATTGTCCAGAAACTTTTACAGTATGCTAGCAAAATGCAGTGTGATTAATGCATGCCACTCGAGGTGTCAAATGGGAGTTGTACAGATGCTGTTGGATGTATAACTAATTACTGGGAAAGAGAACAGAAAATTTTAGGCAAGTTTTAAAAAGGTGGAAGAGCTGTGCAGAAGTAAGATGATAATAACAGACTTCAGTTCTGCTAATGTAGACTGAAAAATGACAAAATAAAGAGCAAATATTGAAAGAAATTCATGGAATTTGTAGAATGGAACTTTGTTAGTTAGTATTTTTCTAGCCAAACAAAGTTAAATGCAATGTTGCAATTGGTGTTTCTGTGGAGAAACATTTGGGAAACAAGGGTCACTGTGTTAATGGGTTTAGAGAAGTAATTGAACAGGGACAAGAAAAAATATCATGTACAAGTATTCAATTTGAGGAGAACAAATTTCAAGAGTCGGAAAAATTTGGGCCCTAAAGATACAGAGATTAAAAATGAAACAAAGGGGGAGACTACAAGTTCATAATTTGTGAGAGAAATGCAAAATTAAATACAAAAATCTCGAGGAGAATAGAGAAAGGAACTAAGTAGGATAAAGAAAAACACAGTTTATCAGAACAGATTACAAAATCAATGTACTCCAGATGCTTGATATCTGAAATAAAAACAGAAAATGCTGGAAATACTCAACTTGTCTGGCAGCATTTGTTGGGGGAGAAAAGAGAATTAATGTTCATTGGAATTGAAATAGTTATGGTATAATAGGTTTTAAGCAAGCCCAAAGGCAAGCAGGAAAGGGAAAAGAACAAAAGGGAAGATCTATGAAAAGGTGCAGAGTAAGAGAAATTAATATTGAAATGGATGATGTACAAGGTAAAATGAGAAGGTAGTGCAACTGGTAAAGAAACAGAACGTGCAAGTGGAAGGAAGCTTCACTGGTGGAGGCCTATTTCAGCTTGACCATTCCACCAAGCTGCACTAAATTAATAAACCTGTTCCCCTTTTATTTCAAACAGTCATCCAAAGTTATGACCCAGGACAAAAAAGCCCAATTGATTAGCACCACGTTCACGGTTACTTCTTCCACAATTCCCGCTTAGTAGCAGCAGTGTGTACCATCTAAAGATGCACTGAAGAAAATCACTATGGCTCCTTTGACAGCTCCTTCCAAACCCAAGACTATCTAGAAGGACAAGGACAGTAGGTATGTAGGAACACCTCCACCTCCAAGCCACTCACCGTCCTTACTTAGAAATGTTTTGCCAATACTTACGTGTTCAAAATCTCTCCCTAACAGCATTGTGGGTCTACCTACAGTACATGGACTTCAGCAAATCAAGAAGGCCACTCATCACCACTTTCTAATGGGCAATAAGTGGATGGCCCAGCCAGAGCCATTCACATTCTTTGAATGAATAAAAAATAATATACATGAACGTGATGTCCTTATTTATTTGAACAATGTACAAGTAATAAAATAAATTTAGTCTCTACCCAATAATAACACATGCATTTTCCAGCAAATGTTGCATCAACTAGTACTACTTTTACAGATGAGTCAAATGGCATTGGATTTATACCTTACTCCTGAACTTAGGCAACAATTGAGAGCAGGAACATAATGCTGAAGGTTTTGTGTCCTCTGAATGAAATATTAAGTTAAATCTTGCCCATTACACTGTTGCATTTGGGTATTAAAGGCCACTTTAGTAGTTGAACATATTGAGATTGCCATCAGGAAAAAGCAGAAGCCAGGTGAAAGGAGCATCAATGCTCCACTGACCCCTTCCCATGACCACCTTCTGCCCCAAATGTAACAGAGCCTGTGGAAGTTGCATCAGTCTGTACAGTGACCTGCAGATTCACCCTGAGAGTGGAAGACAGTCATTCTCATTTGTAAAGGACTGCCAATCATGATGAGTACTCCCAAACAAAAGTTGACAAACCTGCTTATTTATCAGATTCCAATTTTGCGTTGGTACGGTTACCAGGATAAACAATAGAACTGCACTTCCATTTTTTTTACTGTAAACCACTTTGAAATGTTTCTGATTAAAAGATGATTCATGTACAGGAAAAGCAATGTCTTGCTGCTATTATTATAGGACATTGGAGAAACCTGGAATATTGCATGCAGTTTTGGTCTCCTAATCTGTGGAAGGATGTTCTTGCTATAGAGGGAGTGGAGTGACCAGGCTGGCTACAAACATGTACAGGCAGTGGACTGTGGAAAGATTAATATCTGCTGAATGTCTGCCACTCTTCCATGGTTATGTTCATGTCTGAGTGTCCTTAGGGATGGAGCTTGTGGTGTACAGTAATGCTCTCGATGCCTTTTGAGAGAGATGAGCAGCAAGGGGGTACATCTCCCCCTCTGACTCTGTTTTAAGTTAGTCCCTTCTCTCTCTCTCTTCCCCCTTACTTGAATAGTTTGCATTGCCCTTAATGGACTTTGCATGTAAGTATTTAATTGGCAGCATGCATGTTTTGTTGGTGTGGTGATTAGTGTTTAAAAAGAAAAAAAATCACAAACAAAAAGAGTCATGGTGATTTTGCTGGGGGGAAAGACACGTGTGATAGCACTTCTGGGTATAAAGAAAAGAAAGATGGAGTGCAGCAAAGGTTTACCAAATTGATTCCTGGGCTGGCAGGACTGAATTGGTTAAGATTGTATTCAGTGGAGCTTAGGAGAATGAGGGGGGGATCACACAGAAATGAATGAAATTCTAATAGGACGAGACAGGTTAGATTCAGGAAAGATATTCCTAATGTTGGAGGAGTCCAGAATCAAGAATTATAGTTTAAGGATAAGGGGTAAACCTTTTAGGACTGAGATGAAGAGAAATTTCTTCACCCAGAGGTGAATCTGGAATTCACTATCGCAGAAAGTGGTTAAGACCAAAACATTATGTATTTTGAAGAAGAAGGTAGCAATGGCTCTTGCAGCTAAGGGATATTGGGGTGAGGTTAGGATTAGGATATTGAACTTAATCATCAGTCATGATCGTATTGAATGGTGGATTAGGTTTACTCCTGCTCCTTTTTTCTATGTTAGAAGCTGTGTTGCCTTATAAATATATTGCTAAGTATGTCCTTCCTTCAGAGCTAGTATTGACTGTGTAGTTTCCTTTTGCTCTCTATATTGTAACATGACATTTGAACATACAAATGGCTCAAAGATTATGAAGCAGGTGTACTTTACTCCACTAGCATCAGGTCATTACAAACATGAAGGGAAATTAAGGTTAAACAGGGAAGTATTTCCAGTACTTACATGGAATAAAGTATACGGTTTATACTGGGTTGAGGCCTTCTTCCCCCCAAAAACACCCTTTCTTCCAGGGCTCACTCTTGCCACCTGCTATTGGAGCTCCTGGCATACCTGCTCCTGCTCCCCTGCTCAGCGTCTTCCTTCACTTGCCACGTGCTGCTTGAGATTCTGTAACACTATGAAATGTGAATTTGTTTATCAGAGAACATTGGGTATTAATCAGGATTTGAAACCTTCGTCAACATTCAGCCTCTTAACCCTTGGCTGATGAGAGACAACTGAGATAGCCTTCCTACTATAATCCTAATTAAGATCAGTAACTCAATCAGCACAGCCTGAAACTGAGACCTTAGACATATTGCTGAGTTGCATGCTGCCTTTACCCATCAAAACCAAAATCTCTGAATGAGTTTTAAAAAGTGGAAATAGATGGATAGATAGATGGATGGATGGATGTTCTGTAGATTAAAAGGGAAGTTGGTGAACATACTGCATTCAGATTTTCAGGAGGCATTTGAAAAGTTGCCACATCAAGCTTATTGTGGAAAATATAAGCTTGTGGTATATTGGGTAAAATATTAGTGTAGGTAAAAGATTCGATAGCTAACATGAAATAGAGTCACGTAAATAGATAATTTTCTGGTTGACAAGATGTAATGAATGGTGTGCCACTGGAATCAATGCTGGGGCCTCAGCTTTTAAAAATTGTACAAACTACTTGAAGAGACCTAAAGTATGGGTGCTACATTTGCTGATGACAAAAGTAAGTTGTGAAGAGGACATAAGAAGGGATATGGATAGGTCAGGTGAAAGGGTAAAGAAAATGCAAATGGAGTATAATGTGGGAAAATGTAAAATTATCCATTTTGGCAGGAAGAATAAAAAAAACACGATCTAAATGGTAAGAGATTGCAGAGATCTGAGATGCAAGGGTATGTTGGCGCCCTAGTGTATGAATGGCAAAGAATTAGAATGCAAGTACAATGTGTAATTAGGAAAACTAGTAGAATGTTATTGTTTTATTTTTGCAAGGGAAATTCGATTTAAAGGTGTAGAGATTACGTTTGTTACACAGGGCATTGGTGAGAACACGTTTGGAGTACTGTGTATGGTACAAGGCTCTTGATTTATGAAAGGATGTAAATGCATTGGAAGCCGTTTAGAGAAGGTTTACTTGACTAACGGGTGTGTTGTTTTATGATGAAAGGATGGGCAGGCTAGTCTTATATTCACTGTAGTTTAGTGATCTAAACAGAGTTAATCAACAGAGATAGTGAGAATTCTTTTCTTACAGGGTGTAAGTCTTTGGAACTCTCTCCTAAAAAGGTACAGAAAGCACAGTCCTTAGTTATTTTTAAGACAGAGGTAGCTGTAATGGTAGGTGGGCATGTGGAGTAAGCAGATCAGCCATTGAATAGTGAAGTAAGTCCAAGGGGCCAAGTGGCCTACCCCTGCTCATAGTTTCTATTTTTATACAAAACATTCCATGAGATCAGAAATTTTGCACTGCAAAAAACGAAATTCCAGAATAAAAGTATTCATGAGTAGAGGTGCGTAAGTGTTTATATGCACACATCATCAAAGATGACAGGGCAGGTTAACAAAGCAGTTAATAAGTCTTACAAGATCCTGTCCTTTATAAATTGGAACTGGAAAAAGAAAAATAAGAAAATTACAATAAATCCATATAAAACACTTGATCAGTCTCAACTGAAGTATTGTATCCAGTTATCGCACCACATTTTACAAAGGATATGAAGACATTAGAAAGTGTGCAGGAAAGATTCATCTGATTAGTTCCAGGAATTAGGAACCAACTATGTTACTGATTGGAGAAGCTGGTATTGTTCTCTTTGGGGAAGAGAAAGTTAAGGGGAGTTTTGATCGAGGTGTGCAAAATCATGAGCAATTTGGGCAGAGTAGATAGGGAGACATTGTTTTCTTTGGTTTGAAGGCTGAGAACTAGCGGACACTGATTTAAAGTGATTAACAAAACTGAGATCATGAGGGAAAGCTTTTTAAAGTAGCACAATCAGGATTGCACTAAATGAGTATGTGGTGGAGACAGATTCCATGGAGCCTTTGAACGAGAATTGGAAAGTGTTCTGATTAGAAAGATTTGCAGGGCTGCAAGAAAAAAAAGTGATTGGGGGAAAATGGGACTAGTTGAGTTGATTTTGCTGGAAGCCTGAACAGATGGGCCGAATGGTCTCAGTTTGCACTGTACCCATCCTATGATGAGACAGTAAGAATTGCCGATGGTGAAGTCTGAGATAACCGAGTGTGGAGCTGGAGGAACTCAGCAAGCCGGGCAGCATCAGAGGAGCCCACCAACTGCCACATCTACCCAGATCACCCACCTACCTGCAAGAATGCAATCCCCTACTGCCAATTCCTCCAACTCCGCTGCATCTGCTCCCAAGATGAGGTGTTCCACTCCCAAACATGCCAGATGTCCTTGTATTTCAAAGACCGTAACTTCCTCCCTTCAGTGGTCGAAAACTCCCTCGACCAGATCTCTTGCATTTCCTGCATCTCTGCCCTCACGCCCCCTCCCTGCAATAAAAACAAAGACAGAATTTCCCTTACCCTTATGTATCACCCCATTAACCTCTGGATTCAATGCATCATTCTCCGCCACTTCAACCAACTGCAATCTGACCCCACTACGAAGGATATATTTCCCTCCCCATCCTTTTCTGCCTTCTGGAGGGACTGCTCTCTCTGCGACTTCCTCGTCTGCTCCCCACTAGCCTCACCACCCCCAGCACCTTTCCCTGCAACCACAGGAGGTGCTACACCTGCCCCTACACCTCCCCTCTCATCTCCATCCCAGGCCCCGAAGAAACCTTCCACATCAGGCAGATGTTCACCTGCAAATCTGCTAAAGTGGTCAATTGTATCCGCTGTTCCAAATGTGGCCTCCTCTACATCGGTGAGACCAAGCAGAGGCTCGGAGACCACTTTGTAGAGCACCTATGCTCAGTTCATGACAAAAGACAACAACTTCCAAACGCAAACCACTTCAACTCCCCCTCCCGCTCCCTGGATGACGTCCATCCTGGGCCTCCTCCAGTGTCACAATGATACCATCCGGAAAGTGAAGGAGCAGCACCTCATATTCTGCCATGGGAGCCGACAACCCAATGGTCTAAATGTGGACTACTAGCTTCAAAATCTCCCCACCCCTCATCCCAAGACCAAACCTCCCTCTCACCCCCACCTCCTTGACCTGTCCATCTTCTCTCTGGTCATCCTGCCTCACTGACCAATCCCCACCACAGCCTACCTACCTTCCCCAGCCCAGCATTACCCCTCCCACTCTCTATTTATTTCAGAACCCCCTTTCCCTCCCCCATTTCTGAAGAAGGGTCCCGACTTGAGATAGATTTTCTGCTTCTTTGATACTGCCTGGCGTGTTGTGTCCCTCCAGCTCCACACTGTGTTAACCCATCCTATTGATGTTCAGCCAGCATATGTAGACAAATAAACGTTCCAGTTCGTTAACCTAGATAACTTTGAATTCCTAGAGATGAAGTATATTAATTCCTTGTGGCAGCACAGACTGCGCAGGATCTTTGAGCTTTCGCTTTTGTAATTAATTGTTGTTGGACGAACCGTAAAATTCGGGAGCTTTATTATCAGAGCCTGTGCTGATGGCAGTGACAGGGAACGTGTGCTGGGCGAGGAAAATCGTGTTTCATTTTTAATGACTCTAATGCCATAAATCGGAGTTAACAGTTTAAATCGGTTATGGCTGCCATGGCACTAGTTGTGTAACTGTGTCTAAATGGGGAAAAATTGAACCACTATTCAGTGTTTTCGTCATATTCGCCGAGAATAATTGAGATTTAGTCCTTAAATAGTTAACATTCCACAAATGGGCCGTTTCCAATCTGGCAGATATCCTGTGGCTGACAACTGGGGGAAGCAGGGTTTGGGTCGGACGCCGAGGCAGCGACAAAAGAGTGAAAATCGACAGCAATTTAGGTAAGTGCTGACTTATGTATTTTACTAATGTTGTAATGGTTTAAACAGAAATAACCTGGCATTTTAAGGAAACTTTTCTATGTTCTTCATCTTAACAAATTGCATTTTTAAACATTTTCCTCGTTTAATCTTTTATAGTCTAAATTCAAGTAATTATGATTATGCTTTTAACATTGAAAATCTCCAGGTCTCCTCCTGAAATTGCAACAGATTTATGTTCCGATTGTTTGTGAACTCTTTTCGCCCAACTATGGCCGGATGCACCTTCGCCAGTTTTTCAGTCTTTCTCCTGTCCCGTTTTGTTTGTTCTGGCCATGCTCTCTTTGTTTGCAGCCGGAGTTGCTGGCTGCTTAATTTTAACTTTAATCAAGTCAACGATATTTGAAACAGAATTCTGCATAAAAAGGAGCATTATGAGTTTGTAATTTTCGATCACACCAGGAAAAAAACAGCAATACTATTGTCTTTAAAATTCGAGCACGATTTATAAACTTGTAATTCTGTTGCTATTGTAAAAAAAAGCATGTAACGTCCATATACTTCAAATTTTAGGGATGCGAAAAAGATCGTGATGGAGTTGGATATGCCATTACTCACTATTGTCTTGGGCCTAACTATCTCTGTGGTTGCAGCAGAGAGTGAAAGCAGAATCTGTAAGGTGGCCCCTCATTGGGAAATTGCCGACCGTAAACCAATGGAGGAACAGATTGGCCATGTTGTTGTTGTGGCCCTTCTCAAAGCAAGCTGCGGGTTCTGTTTGACTCAAGCAACTAAGTAAGTGCAGCTCTTGATAATTATCTTTCACTGTTGCCTTAATGTAATCTCTACAGCGCTATTAACTTCTGCAGTCACGAGCACCAAGTGGACACTTGCTGTGATTCTATTCAGTTGTTCGTTACAATGTTACGCGAATTCTCAAGTTCCGAAACAAAAACAGCTTGCCCCAATTGTGCAGAACACAATACAGAGTATTGTAAGATAATAAAATGTGAGGCTGGATGAACACAGCAGGCCAAGCAGCATCTCAGGAGCACAAAAGCTGACATTTCGGGCCTAGACCCTTCATCAGAAGGTTATAATTGCCATCAAAGGATTGCAGCAGAGTTTTGCCACGTTGGTTTCTAGGACGTTGAGATGCCATTGTCCTACCAGGAGGAAATGGCGACTGTGTTCAATTGAGTTTAGAAAACTGAGAGACATTGTCATTAAATCCCAACAGACCATTTTGGCAGATTGAGTTCACACCAACCCTCTCAGGACACACATCCTTACCCTATCCCTGTAACCCTGCATTTCCCATGGTTAATCCAACTAGTCTGCATATCCGTAGATATTATGGGCAATTTAGCATGACTTATCCACCTAACCTGCACATCTTTGGACTCGGAGAAAACCCATGCAGATACAGGGAGAAAGTGCAAATTCACACAGACAGTTGCCTAAGGCTGGAATTGAACACAGGTCTCTGGTGTTGCAAGGCAACAGTGTTTAAATACTATGCAATCCCATTTTCTCCTAGAAAGTTACAACTTTCTTAAAGTGATGGACAGAATATTTGCAGAAAGAATGTTTTCCCTGGTTCTAGGTCAATTAAAGAGCGGATGTAGGCTCAGAATAAAAAGCGAGCCATTTAGGACTGAGATAAGAACACTCTACTTAGAGTGTGGTAAATCTTTGGAATCCTGTATTCAAGAAGCCTGTGGAAGTTCAGTCATTAAGCAAGTTCAAAACAGAGACTGAATTTTCTAGTTACTAATGACACAAAGGGATGTGCAAAATAGTGTGGACAATAGTGTGAGATACAAGTGGATATGGTGGTAAAAAATGAAGTTATATGGCATGTTTGCCTTCATCAGCTCATTGAGTGTAAAGATAGGCAAGTCATGTTGCAGCTGTATAAAATTTAGGTCCGATTTGTCGTATTGTTTGCAGCTCCAGCACGTTGTAGGAAGGATGTGCAGGCTTTGGATAGAATTCAAAAGAGGTTTGCCAGGATATTGCCTGGATTGGAGTGTATTAACTAATAAGGAGATGTTGGATAACATGGATTGTTTTCCCAAGAGCATTGGAGGCTGAGGGGCAATCTGTTAAAAGATATACATGAGGCAAGTTTTTTTTTAACATGGAGTGTGGTAGGTGGGTAAAAGCAGATATGATAGCAACATTTAAGACACATATGGACAGACATTTCTGTAGATAGAATAGAGAGATAGGTACTGACCATATACCAGCAAATGGGATTAGTCTAAAATGGCATCAAAGTGAATTTGGACACGGGAGGCCGAAGGGCTTGCTGTTGTCCTGTCCTGTACGGTTCTATGTTCTATGTTATAAATCTAGAATGGCGGAGCAGGCTTGAGGTTCTGAGTAATTCACTCCTGTATATGATCTGAATGGTACAGTGTGAAAAACTGACTGAATTTTAATCCCACTTTTCCAATGGAAAAGTAACACCATTCTCTGTTAATTACACTTCAGTGTGGCAGACTTAACCCCAAACACTGTATACCATAGGAATTGTGCACCTGAACTGATCCTACATTATTTGTTTAATGTCACATTAAGAGGGGCATTATTTTAAGGCATTCCTACAATTTTTTTAGATTTGTTTACATTTTTTGAGGTGAGTGTTGTAATTATATATGAATATTCAAACAGATGTATCAGGAGCAGGAGTAAACCATTTGGCTCCTCGAGCATGCTGTGCCATTCAGTCAGGTTCTGGCTTCAACTTCCATCTTCCATGCTATCTCTGAAACCCTTTGACCTCCTTATTAGTCAAAAATGTAATGCCACTTTAAAACTATTAAACAACCCTGCCTCCATTGCTTTCATAGATTCATGACCTTCTGATGGGGGGAATGAAAAAGTCTTCGCACTTCCATCTTAAATGGATAAGCCCCCGTATTTTAAAGCTGTGTCCCCTAATTCCAGTGTCTTCCACAGGGAAAATATCCTTGCATCCATCCTGTCAGATCTCCTCAGGATCTTATGTTACAATAAATTACTTCTCACTCTTCTAACCTTCAATGGATACAGATCTGAACCAACCAACCATTTCTCATTCCTGGCATTCGCCAAATAAACTTTTTCAGAACTGTTTCCAATGCATTTACATCCAACTTAATTTAAGTGATCAGAACTGAAGATAGTATACCAGGTGTAATCTAACCATAGGAAAATATCCCAACTTGATTTTCCATACCCCTTGCAATAATCATTCCATCATTTATTTTGCCTTCTGACTCACTTGCCTGCACACAAACTGGTTTTGATACAACTCCCAGGACATCAAGATCCATCTGTACCTCAACGGGTTCTGCAATCTCTCTTACTTTAAATAATATACTGCTTATCTAATATTCTTCACTTTATTTGGTATCTGGAAATCTTTGAAACTGATCTCTATATTCCTTTACAGACACCTTACACACTCTTCACAAATTACTTTCCTACCTAACTTTGTATCATGAACAAAGTTAGCAATCATCCCTTCAATAACTCCAACCAACTAACTGACATAGATTGTAAATAGCTGAGGCCCCAGCATTGATCCCTGTAACACCCAACTCATTACATCTTGTCAACCTGAAAATTACCTATTCATGTCTACTGTCTGGTTCCTGTCAGGCAACCAATCCTCTAACCATGCTAATTCATTATCTTCTACATCCTGACCTCTTTTATGTAATAACCTTTGATGTGGTACATTGTCAAATGCAGTCTGGAAATCTAACTAATCGGAGGCTTGGGGACCGCTTTGCAGAACACCTCCGCTCGGTTCGCAATAAACAACTGCACCTCCCAGTCGCAAACCATTTGAACTCCCCCTCCCATTCTTTAGACAACATGTCCATCATGGGTCTCCTGCAGTGCCACAATGATGCCACCTGAAGGTTGCAAGAACAGCAACTCATATTCTGCTTGGGAACTCTGCAGCCCAATGGTATCAATGTGGACTTCACCAGCTTCAAAATCTCCCCTCCCCCCACTGCATCCCAAAACCAGCCCAGCTTGTCCCCTCCCCCCACTGCATCCCAAAACCAGCCCAGCCTGTCTCCGCTTCCCTAATCTGTTCTTCCTCTCACCCATCCCTTTCTCCCACCTCAAGCCACACCTCTATTTCCTACCTACCACCTCATCCCGCCTCCTTGACCTGTCCGTCTTCCCTGGACTGACCTATCCCCTCCCTACCTCCTCACCTATACTATCCTCTCTACCTATCTTCTTTTCTCTCCATCTTCGGTCCACCTCCCCCCTCTCCCTATTTATTCCAGTTCCCTCTCCCCATCCCCCCTCTCTGATGAAGGGTCTAGGCCCGAAACGTCAGCTTTTGTGCTCCTGAGATGCTGTTTGGCCTGCTGTGTTCATCTAGCTCCACACTTTGTTATCTCTATTTCTGACTGTCATCTAAACTCTGAACGGATTCTTTCTTGAATAGGGGTATTACTTTCACTATTTTCCAATATGATGGGACCTATTCTGAATCTAATGAATTTTGGAAGATTAAAATGTATACCAGTGGATTCCCAACCTGTTTAGCCCTTGCTCGTAAGACAATCCAGCCATACCAAGGTTCACTTTGTTTCTGTATAAACTTGCATTATATTAAGATATAGCTTATTTCCTGCAGTTCAGAAATTGTAACTGTCAAATTATTTTCAATAAATATTAACACAATCTGCAAATTGCTAGATTCATGAATGAACCAGAAGTGTTGGTCATAAAAGCAGAATATGCTGGAAGCTATCAGCAATCACAGTCTTTGTGATGAAAGGGAAACAAAGTGAATGTTTTATGTCAATAACCTTATTAGAATGGGCAACATTAGAAACATTTTCAGTTTTTTAGCAATTAGAATTCTCTGATAGAATCCCTACACTGGAAACAGGCCCTTTAGATCCAACAAGTCCACACTGACCTTCAGAACATCCCACCCGGACCCTTCCCCTTAAACCCACCTAATCTACACATCCCTGAACACCACTAGGGATCATTTAGCATGGCCAATCCACCTAACCTGCATATCTTTGGACTGTGGGAGTAAACCAGAGCGCCTGGAGGAAATTCACGCAGACACGGGGTGAATATGCAAACTCCACACAGTCAGTCGCCCAAGGGTGGAATTGAACCTGGGTCCCTGGCACTGAGGCAGCAGTGCTAACCACCTAGCCGTCATGCTGCCCCAAACTGAGTGAAGGGTGGCTGGAAAAAATAAGTGAAGCTCTGTGACCAAGTAGAAGACAGGGTATTGAAAGAGTTGGTGCTGCAAGGTCAAACTGAAATGGTAATGAGACAGATAAAGAAACAAAAGCTATGTTTAGAGGACCAAAATGATACCTGAACCCTCCTGCACCTGCCTGACTTTGTTCTCACATTTAACAACTTTTTTAACTTCCTCTAAATAAAAGACATTGCTGTAGGTATCCACATGGGTCCTAGTTACGCCTAATCTTTTGTGGAATATATGGAAAATTTATTGTTCTAGTCCAACTCCACCCCTCCCTCACCTCTTTACGCTGTATTGTGACTCTTTCTTAGTCTCTCACTAAACTGGAACAACTTAGTGAGCTGGGGCTTCTGATTTCCACACCTCTTAAATTACCATGACCTGTCTCCATTTCCTCCTGTCCTCAATTTGTCAGTCTCCACTTCTAGGCATACGCAGTCCAACAGGTAACCCCCACTCCCAATCATTTTATTTCTCCATCTTGTCATCCTGCTGATTTCCATGTACACAGACAGTTACTGTTCCAATAAAACTCCATGCAAGCTTGAGGAACAGCACTTCACTTTTTGATTCTGCACTTTTTGGTCTTCTAGACTCATTGTTGAGGTCAACCATTACAAACTGTAATCCCTGTTCCATTTTGCTATCTCCTGTCTGCAGATTTTGGTTTTATCCTTCCTGTTTTTGTGTTCTGATGGCAGCAGTTCATATTCAGCCATTCACACCACCTCTAGCACATCTATTTCCAATGAAAGGTGACAGGCCTGAAACGTTGTTGTTAATTTTTCTTTCCACAGATGCTTTTTGATCATCTGAATGTTTCCAGCTGATTTTTATGTTTATTTCAAATTTCCAGCTTCTATAATATTTTGCTCTTGCAGTAGTATTGGCAATGTTGGTGTGAATCAAACTAATTGTGCAATGATACCATCAGATTACAAGTTAGTTCCTGTTCTCTTATATAAAATCATATTCAATTTGAAATATCCTGTATGCATATTCACCTTTATAAAGTATCAAACAAAGCTAATGTTTACAGTTTGTCATGCTTGCTGTATTAATAGATTAGGCAGCTTGCGGGACAAGCTCAAACATCAGGGCCTGAAGGACATTCACTATATGATAGTGAATGAGAAATCACCTCAATCGAGGGCCATGCTCTGGGAACTCAAACGCCATACTCCTGAGGACATCCCTGTCTACCAGCAATCACCATTTCAACGTGATATCTGGAGCATTCTGCAGGGTAACAAGGACGACTTCCTCATCTATGATAGGTTAGTTATTTTAAATTGCAACACTGAGCATATTATTTGTTATGATTTAAACTGATTCCTCTCCCTTTGATTAGTTCTTCACAACTTGGTATAACCACTAGCTAAGTAGATGTAACCTATAATTTAGCTTAGAACCCTGTTTTAAGCTTACAAAATGGTGGAATCTTTCTTTTTTATTATTGAAATATTTTACAAACTGAGCGAAATTTATTTATACCTAATTCTTTTCTTCTTCGATCATAAAGGCAGTGTTTTGTGCTGGGACATGAGTATAAAGTAATAACTTTTGTTTGATATTTTGCCCAATTAGTTATGTGTGAGCGTTTTTGTCTTTATAATCAAATGTGATCCAGTTCTCGTGTGCATGCAAGGGGATGCATTCTAATGGAATCTCTATAAATGAAGAGAACATACATGTACGAATCAACAACTAAAATCGTGATTCTCACATATTTGCCCCATTGTACTCCTGGGACACTGGACTCAAATTGAGACATTTTCAACTTGAGATTAATCAATTAAACAGGCTACTGGCAAGTTTGGAGCCTGTGTGGCTGAATGCGGCATGATCTGATATTTTAATCCACTGTGATAGTTTAATAATTAGCTGTTAAACCTGCATGTTTATCTTACAGAGGCATTTTCAATGAAGTGGGATATTTAATAACTTGACTATCATTGGTATTTAAGATTTATAATCCCATTCTTGTGATTTTTCTTTTATTTCCCTAGGTGTGGTAAATTGACCTTTCATATCGTATTACCATATAGCTACCTCCAATTTCGCTATACTGAAGCAGCAATCCGAGCTACCTATAACAAAGATATTTGTGGGAACTGTGGAATTAGTAATGTCAGTATTGAGGTAATTGTTGCCATAATTTGGCACTCAATCTCAGCAAGATGGTAAATAGATCATTTAGTGAAAAATGTAATATTTGTGGCATTTAGTGTATTAAGTAAAGTGGCCATAGACTTAGCAGACCACAGGGCTGCTTTCTCATGAGAGACATTTGTTAGTGGTTTAACCTGAGGGTAACTATACCTAAGGCAAGGGGAGAGGTTGAGAAGGAGACTCCTTCATGGTAACTACAATCAATGCTGTAATTGAACCCATGCTGTTTGCATCACTCTGCATTCAAACCAGCCATTCAGCCAAGTGAGCTAACCTGATCCCTGCAATTACTATATTATACTTAAAAATATTATGTCTTCAAATTTGTAGTGTCAGATTTTCATTAGTTAATAGGTGACTGATCTATTTGATACCCAAACTTATTTGTGACATCATTAAGACTGTCTGTCTCTGCATCCAGTACAACACTGGACTTTGCCATGTCTGAGCTCATCTGTTGTTAAACCCTCATCCATGCCTTTAACTCTAGCTTTGATTAGTTTAATGTGCTGCTGGCTAGAATCCATATTCTACCCTCTATAAACCTTATATCACTCAAACTTCCACTCGCAACAAGTCCCGTTCTCAACTAAAACTGTGCTCATTGACCTACACTGATTCCAGATCAAGCAATATCTTGTTTTTTCAGAAATTCTCATCCTTGTTTTCAAATTCCTAGTCTTAGTCCTCTCTATCTGAGTAATCAGCTACAGCCTCAATCCTCCAAAATATTTGTGCTTCTCTAATTCTGGTTCCTGTTCATTCCCAATTTAAATACTCTATCATTGGTGGTAGTGCCTACAGATGCCTGGGCCCCCTCCATCTTTCAAGTTTGCTTTCCTTTCTTTTTGAGACAGAGTTGAAAACGTTTCTTTGATCAAGGTTTTGAATATTTGATTCTTATCTCATTTTGTTAGTAACTTGGTGTCATACTTGTTTATAATGCTTAGAATGAAGTGCCTTGGGACAGTTCATTACGTGAAAGTCTCGAATACTAATATAAGTTGTTGTTTCTTGCAGACAAGAAGAAACATCACCTCTTACAAAGCAAACTTTTTTCAGTTTAATACTACAAGTTTTGTGACAAGTCTGACTTTTGAAAATATAACAACTCAGCCTGTGCAACAGCATGCAGCTAATAAGCCTGTTCCTGACCCCAAGCTGTCTTCAAGTCCTATCCATCTACATCATTTCAATAATGGCCAAGATGAAAGTCTGGAGACTGATGATACTGAGAAATTGGAATGAGTGCAGTTAGAATATCAGGCACAATAAACTGGCAATGATATAGCTACTGTCAGCATCAACTCTAATGTTGTTAAAATAAATCCTGAATTAATACTTACAATTTTGATTTGTATTCATTTTTTTTATTTGAGGGGTGTACAGTATAGCACATTCCCACGCCAAACAATTTTGTTATTCTCCAGTGTTCTTTCAATGAAGAAGTCTGGATATGACCATTTGGCAGTGAAGTACCTTTAAAATCTTTAAGGCAATATTGAAATGAGCACTGAAGTATATGTGTGTGTTGCCTCATGAACTTGTTGCTATTGTTTTTGGACTCACAATAAAGTGTAGTCCATGCTATCTTCCCTAAGAGTGTGGAAAAACAAAGGCACCAATCACAATGACTTGTCTCTTACACAAGCATCGCCTTTGGCAACAGTTGGAGAGTAGGAATTAAGGGCTGACACGACAAATATCAGAGGTAGCAAGGACTGTAGATGCTGGATCAGAGATAATACAGTGTGGAGCTGGAGGAACACAACGGGCCAGGCAGCATCAAAGGAGCAGGAAAGTTGACTTTTCAGGTCAGGACCCTTCTTCAAAAGCACCAGCTTCTTTGGGAAACCTGTTGGCCCTTTAGAAAAACTGAGGGTAACATATTGTGATAAAAATATCTTGTTGCATATTTCAGGGTTTTTAAATCTAACCATGAAAGGTAATTCTTTGATTATTCATTTATTCAAGGAAGAGCCTGGAGAACTGCTATCTCAGTGTATAAAACTCTTGATGGTATAATGTCACAATGAAAAAATAAAATTCATTTATTGGGGAAAAATAATGGATTACAATGAAAAAATGATATTAACCATTAACTTTTGTTTATGTGCTCAATGAAGTCTTTGATGCAAACTAGTTGCTAAGCACTACAGAGATAGCACAAGAGGAAAGCTTTTGACTGATATTACTTTCAGAAGACAGTAATTATTCTATTTAAGAGATTTGTTCCATTCAGTTTTTTTTAAATGGAACAAAGTCAATAGGAAATCCATAACCCAGTTAACAAGGCATTTGATGAATACATCAAGTTAACAGTACCAGTTCCAAAATATTTGTGAATTTTGCATTTCTATCAATCATTGTCCCTTTCACTTTTGCGTCCATCTTTGGTTAAATGATATCTCACCTTTTGATTCAGTTTGGTCATCTCACCCATTTCCATGAGAGATATGGTCACAAGTCAGCTTCTAGTGACTCCTAGAAATTGTTCAATGTATGCATTAGTTATCTCATTTTTGTCTTCACCTGCAAAGGAATGCTGCTATTTCAATGTGGCATGTCCTAGATCAATAACTGAGTAGAGTTGGAGACTGAATCTCCAGTGTTAGGACTAGAACATATGATATGACTGTCAATGATTTTTCCTCCTGTCCAACCTTTTTGAAAGCAGTAGTTTGTGTTAAGGTAAAATTTTGAGTTATAGCAGCTTGTGCAAAATAGACCCTACATGTGTGCTGTAGTGCATTTTCACCTTACTGGTATTGCTCATTTCAGTCATCAGGCAATATATATCAGCTGGGCTAATGTCTTTCAATAAATGTATGTTACATGTGGCAGAAGGTGGGAGACTTTCATAAATAATTATGGCTTCAACTAATTTATTGGGCACAGCTGGAACATATATCCTGCTTCAAAGAAAACGTGTGTAATTTTTGTAAATAATTCTTCTGTCCCATGAATGAATGATAACTATCAATAAATCACTAAAGTAGGTGGATTTATAGATCGTTCATCACATGTATAAAGATGAAAATAAAATTCATTTATTGGGGAAAAAATAATGGATTACATATTAGTGAGTTTGAACATTTGTTTTTATTTATTACTTTAAAAGCATTCATTTATGAGTCCATTGTTGTCAGAATTTGGAGCAGAAGCAGAACTTGTATAGAAGTCTAAATTTAAAAAAAAACTGAAAGAACTGCAGATGTTGGAAATCGGAGACAAAAACTGAAATTTCTGAAAAAACTCAGCAAGTTTGGTGGCATCTGTGGAAAGAAATCACAGTTAATATATTGAGTCTAGTAACCATTCTTCAGAACTGATGGTAGCTAGGAAAATGTTTGGCTTTTATTGCAGAACTTAGGTTGGAGGGAGGAGGTAAGGAGTAAATGACAGGTGGAGTTACAGCCTGAAAAGTGAGAAGAAAAGTTGGACAGGCAAAGGAGTGGATAATGGTCAGCTGAGGAGAATGAATAACTGTTAATGGGGACTATTAGTGGCTAACAGGGGTTGTGTGTAATAGCAGATGATATGATGACAAAAATCTGGTGTGTGGGGTTAGGGAAAGTGTGCTCAAGCTCTAAAATGTTGTACTCAATTTTGAGTCCAGAAGAGTTCCCAAGCGGAAAATGAGGTGCTGTTCTTCCAGTTTGTACTGAGCTTTGCTGGAACAGTGCAGCAAGCTTGAGACAGAAGTGCTGGCCAGGGAACAAGGTGGTGTGTTGAAGTGGCTGGCAACTGGAAGCTTGGTCTTTTTTGTTTTGCAGACAGAATGGAGTTGTTTTGCCATGCAATCACCCAGTTTACGCTTCATTTCCCAATATTGAGGAGACCACATTGTGAGCAGCTAGTGCAGCATGAGTGAAGTGCTGCTTCACTTGCAAAATGTGTTTGGGCCCTTGGTTACTGAGGAGAAAGTAAACAGGCAGGTGTAACACCTTGAGGTTGTTGATTTGATCGCTCAGCTGGCTTGTTTTCATTCAGACATTTTGTTACCATGCTAGGTAACATTAGTGAGGCCTCCAATGAAATGATGTTCCACTGTGCTTGGAATTTACACTGTCCTGTCCATTATGGTGAGTAGTGTCCTTTCTGGTTTTGTTCTGTTCTGTATGGGTTTGTATATGGGCTCCAATTCTATACGTTTGTTGATTGCATTATGGCTTAAGAACTGTGCCTCTAGGAATTTCCATGTGTGTTTATGTTTAGCCTGGGCTACTATGGTTATGTTATCCCAATTAAACTGCTGGCCTTCATTGTCCAAGTATACTGAAATTAAGGAAAATTTGTTGTGTCATTTTGCTACTAGCTGATGTTTGTGTATTCTGATGGCGAGTTTCCTTCCTGTCCATCCGATGTAATGCTTGTGGCAGTCATTGTATGGTATTTTGGAAACCACGTTGGTTCTGCACATTGTGGGAATGGGGTCTTTAATCTCCTGAGTGTTTGTCATAGAGAGGCTGTTGGCTTGTGTGCTGCCATGATTCCTGGTGGTCATTGGAGTCTTGTTGTCAGTTCTGATATGTTCTTGATGTAGGGCAGTGCGGCCAGTATGTTAGGGTGTACTGTGTCCTCTTGTCTATTTAGCAGGCACGTGTGGATATCTTCATGGTGAAGATTTTGTATAGGTGTTCTTCCTCTTTCCTACGTAATTCTGCCATATAGCAGTGAATGGTGGCCCTTTTATATAAATGTCCTAATACAGCTTTGTTTATGTACGTTGGGGTGGTTGCTGTAGGAGTTAAGGATTTGGTCAGTGTGGGTTGCTTTCCTGGATACCTCACCCACAACTCAAGTTACAAATCTTTGCTGAAACCTTAAAGGTGTAACATTTTCTGCAGTTGCAGGGGAAGGTCCCTATGGGCTGTGGAGCATGGTGTCCCAGATGGAATGGTCCTTGAGAATGCTGTCAAGGCAGGGGAGGGGAGTATCTGTCAGACAGTGGCATCCTGCTGACAGTAGTGGAAATGGTGGCAAATGATTCTCTGGAAGTGGATGCTGGTGGGATGGTAGGTGAGGAAAAAGGGGACCCTGTTGCTGTTGTGGTAAAGAGAGGGTTGAGGGCTAAAGTGCAGGAGATGGATTGGACCTGGCTGAGGGCCCTTTGAACTATGATGCTGGGAAATTCTAGTTTGAAAGATGCAGGACACTTTGGAGGACCCATTGTCGAAGTCGGCATCCTCAGAAGAGATGCGACATAGATGGACAAACTGGGAGAATGGAATAGAGTCTTTACAAGAAGCAGGGAGTGAGAATGTTTGATCAAGGTAACTGTGGGAGTTGGTTAGTTTGTAGTGGATATTGGTGGTCAGCCCATCCCCAGATTTCTCTCCATAGATGCTGAGTTTTTCCAGCAATTTCTGTTTTTGTTAAATAGAAGTCTGTAGTTTGGCTTCATACTTTCTGCCTTAGATGGGATATGAAATATATGGAGTTTATGTGGGGGATGGCACGTTAGTATCTAAACTTTATTTCGCTCTCCATGAATTTCACTGTGCACGATTTCCAGTGTTTCCAGTTTTAGAGTGATTTTCCACAGCGCCAAAATAGTCCCAAGCACATCCAGACACCGTCCATGAAGTCAGCTGGTTGCTGGGAGTATCACCTGTGTTCTGTGTATAGGGAGGTTAGCATCAGTGCCACTAACGAGGGGGCTGTGGGTGATGGGGGCAGAGGAGGCTGGGGCTGACAATGCAGAACTTTCTTTCTCCGGTGGGAGCAGGGACACAGCTTGGGACAGGGAGATCCACACCAGGAGTGGGGACAGGGAAAGTCAGCGCCGGGATGCAGCATTCGGTACAGACAGCCAGTCTCCTCCTTTCGGTGGCAGGAAGGACACATTGGAGAGAAATGCTTTCGTTGTTACGAAAATAAATTAAAATCTGAAGCGCTTTTCTAGACTCATCCTTTTAGAAGCGCCTTCGAGACGGGCTGCTGTTTCTGCTGATGACCAATTACATCCTCTCTCTAGGTGTACATGCACAGCCTTGTTTAACGTATCAAAGTCTTTCTGTGTCTTTATTTTGTTGTTGGGTATCTTAATCTTCCTCACTAATCTTTCGTTTAGAGTCTCTGTGGAAAGCCGTGATCAAGTTGATCGGGTCTAGGCCCGGAACGTCAGCTTTTGTGCACCTAAGATGCTGCTTGGCCTGCTGTGTTCATCCAGCTTCACACTTTGTTATCTTGGATTCTCCAGCATCTGCAGTTCCCATTATCTCTGATCAAGCTGATCGGGGTCGTGTCTCTGAGCCAGAAGTTTACGAATTTATATCTTCTTCAATGATCGGTGCTGAAAAATAAAGGCTGAAATAACGGTGTAATTCTGTGGACATACTACGCTAGTTGAGGTGCTGTATTCACTGTCACTCTGGTTGTGAATGTACGCTCAGCCTATACTACAACTATCAATACGGGTGCTACTGATTCTGAAACATTTCCAGTTCGCGGCAGAGGCATCAAGTCCAACTTAATATCTCTTTATTTCGGGGATAAATTTATTCAATTTTCCACACGTTGTAGATGAACTTTTGTGGAGGTGATTCCTGCCTCGCTCAAGAGGCAGATAATTAATGGGACTTTAATCCTGGTATTATGTTCATAAGCCAAACATGGTTCATTATTTATTTTCATTTAATAATAATCTTTTTTATTCAAGACACTGAAGAATTATAATGAATAAAGATCTTTATCACAGGTACAACACTGAAAGGCATTTCTCAGGAACACCCAGCTACCAGAGAATACATTCATTTATAATATAATGTAATAATAATGCAAGATAGAGTATTTCCATACATGTTTTTCAAAGCAGAAAAGTGCTATTTTAAAAATCCTGATGTATTCTGAAGTGAATTTTAATAATAATGACAGATAAATGAAGAGAACACTTTAGGGGGAATCGTCATCCTACCATGTTTCTGCAAATTTACTTTTTAATACCAGGTTTTCGATTGTATATCAAAACATAATTTCGAGTATATATCTACTTGCAAGTAATAAAACGTACCAGTCTGACTTGGAACCATATCACCATTATCACTGGATCAACGTTGTGAAACTCCCTTCCTCACAACTTTGTGGGTATCTAATTGACATGTGCTGTAACAGTTGAAACGACACCACATTCTCAAGGAAAATTAGGAATGGGCAATAAATGCTGGTCAATTAGCGATGCCAACATTCTGTGGACAATTTTTTGAAAAAACTCCCAACACCACTTAAAAGCATCTCTCGTTTTCCACAGAGAATGATTTACTGTGACTGCTGCTCTATTTGCAAAAGTGCAGAAAGTACTGGCCCTAGTGTTGATGCTACAGATAAATGCAGCTGCTGTTATCTTTTGGATCAGATGCTGAATCAAAGCCTTCTTTGCCATCTCATATGGGTTTAAAGAAGATCCCATGGCATGATTTTGAAAAATAGCACAGGAGTTACCCCTATGGGTGGCCAATATTTATTCCTCAATCAATAGCGTAAAAACAAATCGGTTATTATCACGTTGCTGCCTTTTGGATCTGGTCTTGTGCAAATTGCTGCTGTGTCTCCGTCAGTAACTACATTTTAAAAAATTACTTCAATAGCTGCAAAGCACTTTGGGAGGTCCTGTGGTGATGAAAGGCTCTACACAAATGCAATTTATTTTTCTCTTTCAGGAATATGTTGAGTAGTACTGGTTTACCATTTAAAAGGCAAAATGCACAACAATAGAAAGCAGTGGGTGATGCTGGATTAAGGGAAAGAACAAATGGTAGACTCAGTTTTGGATTGCTCTACCAGAAAGCTGACACAGGCCTAGTCGCCACTGAGTACAAAACTTTTACAATTTTTCTTTTAAAACATCTGCAGACCAAAGATTCTGTTGATCAACATAAATAAAGAATAGCTTAGGAGAACAAAAAAACGGTCACTTCCCCGGGTTCTATCAGTTGTTCAATTTAAAACATCTGCTAAATGTGGGCTTCAAAGAAAGAACGAACTTTGGCTTTAAAAGGTTAGAGCTTATTGGCAAATGTGGTAACAAGTTTGACTATAGCAATGACTCAGACACAACAAGTGACCAGTTTTTATTTGGTTGTGTTGATTGAGGAATAAATGTCAGCCAGAAAACAAATACTCTGCTTGTCTTCAAATAATTATGAAAGAATTTACTGCATCCTAGCCCAGTGGCTCTGAGACAAATTGTGATGCTGCAACCATTATTCCAACCACAATCAATAATGGCAGATAGACAAGGAAACAAACCTGAGAACTTTCTGGCTTTGGGACAGGATTACGCTTGGCAGGTCACATGTCAGATTCCTTCTCCCTCGCCCCCCCCAAAGTATTGATTTATGCTAGACGATGGTGCCTCACCCACAAATCAATTTTCGATTACGTGACATCAGCTGACATGCACATTCCTGCAAGGACCACTGGATATCCATCAACAATCAACAGAAATTTGATTAGAATCCTTTCTTCATGTCATTCTTCTCCTAATCTTTCCCAAATACAGTAACTGCATGTTTATTATTATTCCATTGATAAATTCAGTACTTGATCATGTTCAATTCTCTGAAAAAAGACATGCATTTTTATAGTGCGTCTCAGAAATATAGGGCATTCAACTTGTTTTACAGCTAACCAAGTACTTCTAAAATGTAGTCATTGGCTATTTCAGGAAACGCAGCAGCTAAATTGTACACTTCAAGGACCAAAAAATTGCAACATTCAGATATCTGTTTTGGCAATACTGAGAAACGAGTATGTCGCACTACTCCGAAAGTAACTCCAATTCCCTACTGGAAACCAAACTGAGCATCGGCGAGCAAATGATGATAACCCCTTCCAACATTTTGCTGATTAAGTGCAGACAGGTAAACAGTAATTAATTAGGTTAAATTTGTCCTGTATTTTGTGGACAGGATATGCCAGGGTGATTTTCTATCTTCTCAAACATCAGTTGTATTGTCATGCTGGAACTGAGCTGGAGGTGTGGCTAGTTCTGGAACACAAACATTTAGTACTTTTGTCAGAATGTTGTCAAGCCTCCCAGACTTTGCAGTATTCAGGGGCTTTGGGAATTTATTGACATCATGTGGAGTGAATGAATTGGCACCTAGATATTAGTAAGGAGGTCGTTGCTATTATACATGCTGGGTGGTCCTTCCAATTTCATTCCTTAGTGGAAGTGGTTTGCTGCAACTGAATCTTGCTAGACAATTTAAGAGTTAACTATATTGATGTGGGCCTGGAGTTATATGTAGACCAGATCATTCTTTCCCCATAGAGGGCATCAATGAAGCCGCTGAATTTTTACAATAGTTTCATGATCACCATTAGCATCCACATTTATCAATTAATTGAATTCAAATTTCTTCATTTTGAGATTGGATTCAAACTCATCTTGTTGAGCAATAGCCTGGTTCTCTGGATAACTAGTCTAGGCTTACTCCTATCTAGAACAATCCCTCTTCTACAGATGGAGGCAAACATTACTTTAGATTAGAAAACATTTTAAAACACTTCATCTTGCCCTGGAATTAAAGCATGAAAAGGAGATAATACATGTCTAAATGCACCTACCAGTTTAGAATGATAAAGAAACAGTGTTAAACATTTAAGTTTGGATCAAAAGGAATTGAATTGTATTTATTATTGAAACAATAGATTTGCACTTCAATCCACAATTATGCTGCACTAAAAATCAAAATGTCCTTTAATTTTGAAACTAACCATTAAAAACACAAGCTGTTTAACTTGTATACATGTAAGCCAAAGTAAATATATCTTATGAAGTGCATGAAAGTTCTTGAATAGGCCACACCAGATGTGAATCAGACTACATGAAAGTTACTGAATTACAAAGTAAAATTTGAAGATAATACTTTTGACAGAGCTGGAATTGATTGAGGGAAGAATGGATCAAAAAACATGCTGATTACTCAGCTGTGGGAGTAGTGGAATCTTGAAATAGTGGAGACTTTTTTTAGAACACCATAAGTTGGCAAGTTAACTGGTTTTGATTATACCCAATACTGTGAGCATTTAGAATTTAAAAGAACACAAAACAATTTCACAAAGGGACTGAATAAACATTAGATTTCTGAGTATCTGAGTTTGATTCTGACAATGTTGGTGTCTGACACCGCTCCTTTGTCACGGTTGATGCCTCATGCTTTGCAGGCTTTAAATCGGACCGTTGAGTTGAAATAGAAGCTGAGTACTCTGGGTTGTCTGAAGAGCTCAATGAATCACTTATATCTGGACAAGGTATGGGAGACTGCTGTCCATCAGTTTTCATCACATATCTGTGACAATCAGAAACTTTTTCATCCCCAAAGAGAGGGGTTGAAAAGACTTGCTGTTGCGATTTCTCACGAAAAAAAGACCTATGGTTGGCTCCTTCATTGTTAGTATGAAAATGCAGGTAACTAGCTTCACCAGAAGCAACGTACACTGGTGACTTGGGGAAAGGCTTATTTCCAACCTGCATACCATTACAGTCACCTGCTTCACAATTAAGCATACCTGGTTCCTCCACTTTCTTTGCATATCTCACAGGTAATATGGCACGAGTTTTCCAAACCTTTCTTTTCTTGCATTCCTCATTTCCCGTGGAATACAATCTTGTTTTAATGGATAAGTCACTATTGTTCTTAATCCAGTGCAATAATGGATGATACACTTTCCCCCCGTATTTCATGGCATTCACCCATTCTGTTATCTCTTTTTTCCGATTTCTTGTCTTTCTCAAGTGAAACAGACAACAGGCGACAGTTGCTAATATCATACATGCTCCAAATGTGATGAAAAATGGACAAACCCAATCTGAAAATGAAATACGTAAGTGTATTTTGTACATAGTTAAACAGAAATAGGAACAGGCGCAGGCCATTCAGCCCATCAGCGGCACTTTATGTCATTATTCTCTAGAAATCAATTAGTAAATGCCCTGAAAATGCTCAATGAGTGAGTTTCTATAGCCAACTGGAATTGAGAATTCCAAAGATTCATCTCTGACAACACTATAGGATGAAGCTCATCAAGTCCAGGAGATTTAACAAACTTGAATTAGTCAGCTTTTCATGTTGCAGCGCAGTGGCACAATGATCAGCACCGCTGCCTCACAGTGCCAGGGACGTGGTTCAATTCCAGCCTTAGGCAACTGTCTGTGTAGAGTCTGCATGTTCTCCCTGTTTCTACCAGGTGCTCTGGTTTCCTCCCACAATCCAAAGATGTGCAGGTTAGGTGGATTGCCTTGCTAAATTGCCTTGTTTTGTCCAGGGATGTGTAGGCTAGGTGAGTTAGCTATGGCAAATGTGGAGATAGGGTCTGGGTGGAACACTCTTTGGACGGTTCATGCAAATGCAATGGGCCAAATAGCCTGTACCTGCATTTTAGGGATTCTACCATACTGTTTGTTTGGGAATACTAATTTCTTACAGTTCCTCAGTACTTCGGTCACCCAGCATTTCTGGAAGATTTTCTACATCTCCTTTAATAAAGACAGATGTGTAGTAACTTTATTTTCCCTGCCATTTCATTGTTCTCCGCAATAAGTTCCTGAAGTAGTCAAGTTTAACTCATTTACAGGAATTCCATGAAGACATCACGAGTATGGTCGACAACAGGGACAGAATAAGTATGGTGTATTTGGATTTCCAAAAGTCATTCCACAAGATGCCACACAAAAGGCTGCTGCACAAAATAAAGGTGCACAGTGTTATGAGCAATATATTAGCATGGATAGGGGACTCGTTAACTAACAGGAAGCAAAGAGTGGGGATAAATGGGTGCTTTTCTGTTTGGCGATCAGTAATTAATGTTGTGCCTCAAGTATCAGTGTTGGGACTGAAATTTACAAAGATGGTTTGGAGTTGGGGACCATGTGTGGTGTGTCAAAGTTTGCAGGTGACACTAAGATGCGTGGTAGAGCAAAGTGTGTAGACAACTCTGAAAGTTCACAGAGGGATATAGATAGTTTGATGGGCAAAGGTCCGGCAGATGGAGTACAATGTTGATAAATGTGAAGCCATCTATTTTGGTTGGAATAACAGTAAAAGGCACTATTATTTGAATGGTAAAAAATTGCAGCATGCTGCCATACAGAGGGACCGGGGTGTCTTTGTGCGTAAATCGCAGAAGGTTGGTTTGCAAGTACAACAGGTAGTTGAGAAGGCAAATGGAATTTTGTCCTTCATTGCTACAGGGTTGAGTTTAAAAGCTGGGAGGTTATTTGACAGTTGTATAGGATCCTGGTGAGGCTACAGCTAGAGTACTGTGTGCAGTTTTGATCTCCTTACTTGAGAAAAGATGTACTGGCACTGGAGATTCACTGGGTTGGTTCCAGAGTTGAGAGCATTTGCTAATGAGGAGAGGCTGAATAGACTGGGATAATAGTCATAGGAATGTCGAAGACTAAGGGGGATCTTATAGAAACATAAAATTATGAAGGGAAGAGACAAGATAGAAGCAGGGAGGATTTTCCTCTGGCGGCTGAAAGTAGAACAATTTCGAGAGCATAGCCTCAAAATTAGGGGGAGCAGATTTAGGTCTGAATTGAGGAGGAACGTCTTCACCCAAAGCATGGTGAATTTGCAGAATTCCCTGTCCAGTGAAGGAGTTGAGGCTTCCTCATCAAATATTTTTAAAGTTAATAGAGCTAATTTTTTGAATAGCAAAGGAATTAAGGGTTATGATGAGAGGGTGGGTAAGTGGAGCTGAGGCCATGAAAAGATCAGCTATGATCTTACTGAGTGGGCCATAACCTGCTCCTGGTTCTTATGTTGACTGTATGCTGCAGTTACCTGTGTGAGATTAACATTACAATTATGTTTAGGACTACATCTTTTGCTTTAAAGATTATAGAAAGTGAGAACCTAGAAACTATCGTTCTCACTAAGGAGGCCGTGCTGGGCAAGCTAATGGGGCTAAAAGTAGACCAGTCTCCCAGCCCTGATGAAATGCATCCCAGGGTATTAAAAGAGATGATGGGGGAAATAGCAAATGCACCAGTAATTATTTGCCAAAAGTCACTGGATTGTGGGGTGGTTCCTGCAGACTGGAAAACAGCCAGTGTGATGCCACTGTTTAAAAAAGGAAGTAGACAAAAAGCAGTTAACTATAGGCCAGTTAGTTTAATTTCGGTAGTGGGGGAAAATGCTTGAATCTACCATTATGGAAGAAATAGCAAGACATTTGGATGTAAACTGTCTCATTGGGAACACGCAGCATGGGTTCATGAAGGGTAGGTCATGTTTAACTAATTTGGTGGAATTCTTTGAGGACATTACTTGCATGGTGGACAATGGGGAACCAGTGGATGTCGTATATCTGGATTTCCAGAAGGCATTTGACAAGGTGCCACATCAAAGGCTGCTACATAAGATAAAGTTGCACGGTATTACAGGTAATGTATTGGCATGGATAGAGGATTGGTTGATCAGTAGGAAGCAAAGAGAAGGGGTAAATGGATGTTTTTCTGGTTGGCGGTCAGTGGCTAGTGGTGTGCCTCAGGGATCAGTGTTGGGACCGCAATTGTTTACAATTTACATAGATGATTTGGAGTTGGGGACTAAGCGTGGTATGTCAAAATTTGCAGATGACACTAAGGTGAGTGGTAGAGCAAAGTGTGCAGAAGACTCTGAAAGTCTACAGAGGGATATAGATAGTCTAAGTGAGTGGGCAAATGTCTGCCAAATGGAGTACAATGTTGATAAGTGTGATGTCATTCATTTTGGTAGGATTAACTGCAAAATGGACTATGTTTTAAATGGCAAAAAATTGCAGCATGCTGCTGTGCAGAGGGACTTGGGTGTCCTTGTGCATGAATCGCTAAATGTAGGATTGCAGGCGCAGCAGGTAATTAAAAAGGCAAATGGAATTTTGTCTGCCATTGCTTAAGGGATGGAATTTAAAAACAGGGAGGCTATGCTGCAGCTGTATAGGGTCCTGGTCAGGCTATACCTGGAGTACTGTGTGCAGTTTTGGTCTCCTTAATTGAGGAGAGATATCCTAGCACTGGAGGGGGTGCAGAGGAGATTCACCTGGTTGATTCCAGAGTTGACAGGGTTGGATTATAAGGAGAGACTGAGCTTATATTCATTGGAATTCAGAAAAATGAGGGGCGATCTTATCGAAACATATAAGATTATGACGGGAATAGATAAAGTGGAGGCAGGGAGGTTGTTTCCGCTAGCAGGTGAAACTAGGACTAGAGGGCATCGCCTCAAAATAAAGGGAAGCAGATGTAGGACTGAGGTCAGGAGGAACTTCTTCACCCAAAGGGTTGTGAATCTGTGGAATTCACTGCCCAGTGAAGTGGTTGAAACTATCTTACTGAACGTTTTTAAGGCAAGGCTAGATAAATTTTGGAACAGTAAAGGAAGTAAGGGTTATGGTGAATGGGTGGATAAGTGGAGCTGAGGCTCAAACAGATCAGCCATGATCTTATTAAATGGCGGGGCAGGCTCGAGGGGCCAGATGGCCAGCTCCTGCTCCCAGTTCCTATGTTATTTTTGTAAGATTATTTTGGGTTGGCATTGTATTTATAAATTAAGATTAAATGAAAGAAGCCATCTGAATTGTGTTTGAATTTGCTTCAGCGTAAACATGGGTACTTTCGTCGTTAGGTCAAAAGAAGAATCACATCATGTCATCGAAAAGAAGGTATCAAACATTAACACCCAGCAAAAATGACAGCTGTTTCTAAGTCCCCAGTGAAAAGACAGAAGTAACATTTCAGATCGACAACCCTTTATCAGAACATTCTGAAGGGCCATTGACTGAAACATTTTTCCCTTCATAAACCTGATATCTTAACTCAGGTCAAATCGCATTCTGTCTTTAAGCTTGCTGACCCAGACTGGCCCCAGATCCAGCATCACCTCAATTTTGAAAATCTCATTCTTCTTTACAAACGCTTCTATGGCGTCTCCTCTTCCTACGTCCTTAATTCCATCAAACCCTGTAACCCTATGAATGATCTTCACGCTTTTTGATTTACACTAAGTCAAATTTATCATGTTACATGTGAACTTGTGTTAACTCTCTCCACAGGTGCTTGTCAGACCTGTGAGGTCTTTCCAGTAATTTCTGTTTTTGTTTCATTCCCAGCATCTGCAGTTCTTTCAGTTTTTTTGTGGACTTCTTGAGCATCTCTAATTCACTTCGCACAGACATTAACAACCATGCCCTCCAACTGGAATGGACACAAGGTTTGGAGTTCCCTCAGATTTCTTATCTTTCTTTGTTCAAGACCCTCTATAAAAACCACCTCTTTCACCAGCTGTTTTTTAAAGAAATACCCTAATATTAACTTAAGTGGTCCAGCGGCAAATTTTATCTGGTAATTGCACATTGAATAATAGGTCTGCAAGATGGCAACAGAGCCGAAAATCCTCTACTCCAACTGCTTATCTTTCTTCTAACATTCTTTCCTTTTATTTTCATTTTCACTCTTTCTTTTGTCTACTTACTTTCTGGAGGAAGCTCGGTTGTGCGGGTGTTTGGCAGTCAGCCATGAGGTGGCCGGTGCGCCCGGGCAGAACTCTGGGATCAGTGGCATTGTGACTTCTTCAAGGTCTGGAGGGTGGAACTGGCAGGAGGCACTGAACTCTAGCTGAGTGCGACTCCAGCAGAACTGCAGGAGCAGGTAGCCCAGGGCAGACGGTGGCGAGAGCAAGAGCAGGCAGCCGGGGTAGCTTTAGGAGCAGAACAGACTTCCCGTTGTTGTGACGGTGGTAGCCGGAATAGGCTGCAAAGTGGCAAGAGCAGGCAGCTCAGGTCGGTGACAGGGTCAACGACGCATGCAAGCCCAACATCACCAGGTGTTTAAGTGTTAAGTACGTTTCTTTATTTTTCCACTTTTTAGTAAGAAGGGCCATAATGTTGAACATTTTACCTCTATTTTTCTTACTTTTCTGCTCTGTACCTAAGATTCTGTACTGAGTCACCTTTTGTACCTAAGATGGCACCGTAAATGGTCACATGTAAACTTTCCACTGAAAGCATAAAATACAGAACAGCACAGCACAGGCCCTTTGACCCACAATGTCATGCCGAACTATTGTCCTACTCTAAGATCAAAATAACCTGCATACCCTACATTTTACTATCACCCATGTGCCTATCCAAGAGTCACATAAATGTGCCTAATGTATCTGACGTCACTATCACTGCCAGCAGTGCATTCCACACGCCCACCCCTCTGTGTGAAGAACTGACCTCTGACATCTCCCCATACCTTCCTCCAATCACCTTAAAATGATGCCCCCTCGTGATAGTCATTTCCGCCCTGGGAAAAATTGTCTGGCTAACCACTCTATCTATGCCTCTCATCATCTTGTATATCTCTACCAAGTCACCTCTCATCCTTCTTCACTCCAATGAGCAGGTCCTAGCTCCCTTAAACTTTCCTGATAAGACCTGTACTCCATTCCAGGCAGCATCCTGGTAAATCTCCTCTGCACCCGCTCTAAAGCTTCCATATCCTTCCTACAATGAGGCAACCAGAAGTGAACGCAATATTCTCAGTAGTGTAACCAGGGTTTTACAGAGCTGCACCATAATCTCACTGTTCTTCAACTCAATCCCACTGCCAATGATTCTATACCATACACGTTCTTATCAACCCTCTCAGCTTGATTTGCAACTTTGAGGGATCTATGGATCTGGACCCCAAGATCCCTCTGTTCCTCCACACTGACTAGAATACTGCCATTAGCCCTGTATTCTGCATTCAAATTCAACCTTCCAAAATGAATCACTTAACACTTTTCTGGGTTGAATTCCATCTGCCACTTCTTTTCTAAGTTCTGCATCCTGTCAATGTCCCGCTACAACCTACAACAGCCCTCCACGCTGTCCACAACTCCACAAACCTTCATGTCATTGGCAAACTTACTAACCCACCCTCCCACTTCATCATCCAATCATTGTAAAGATCACAAAGAGCAGAGGTCCCAGAACAGATCCCTGTGTAACATCACTGGTCACCTTGCTCCAGGCTCAATACAGTATTCTATTGGACAGCCAATTCTGTATCCAGACAGCCAAATTTCCCTGAATCCCATGCCTCCTCACTTTCTGAATGAGCCTACTATGTGGAACCTCATCAAATGCCTTGCTAAAATGTATATACACTACATACACAGCTCTACCTTTATTGATGTGTTTTGTCACATCCACAGAGCATTCAATAAGGCTTGTGAGGCATGACTTGCCCCTCACCAAGCCATACTGACTATTGCTAATCAAACTGTGCTTTTCCAAATAATCATAAATACTATCTCTCAGAATCCTCTCCAATAATTTGCCCAACACAGAAGTAAGACTGGCTGGTCTATAATTCCCAGGATTATCCCTATTTCCATTCTCGAACAAGAGAGTAACATTTGCCACCCTCCAATCATCTGGTACTACTCGAGTGGACAGTGAGGACTCAAAGATCATCGCCAAAGGGGCAGCAATCTCTTCCCTCGTTTCCTGTAATAAGCTTGGGTATATCCCGTCTGGACTAGGAAACTTGCCTATCCTCATGTTTTTCAAAATTTCTAGCATATCCTCCTTCCCAACATCAGCCTGTTTCACACCATCCTCACAAACTACAAGGTCCCTCTCACTGATGAATACTGAAGCAAAGTATTCATTAACGACCTCCCTTACCTCCTCTGACTCCAGGCACAAGTTCCCTCCAGTTATCCCTGATTGGCCCTACACTCACTCTGGCCATCCTCTTGTTCCTGACGTAAGTATAGAATGTCTTGGGGATTTCCTTAATCCTACCTGCCAAGGCTTTTTCATGCCTCCTTTATTTGGCTATCGTATAACCCTCTACAGCCCAGTCTGATCCTTGCTACCTCAACCTTAAATAAGCTTCCTTCTTCCTCTTGACTAGATGTTCCACATGTCTTGTCATCCAAGGTTCCTTCAACTTACCACCCCTCCCTTATCTCAGTGGTATAAACCCATCCAGCACCTGCAGCAAGTGTGTCCTAAACAACCTCCACATTTCTGTCATGAATTTCCCTGAGAATACCTGTTCCTAATTTATGCTCCGCGGTTCCTGCCTAATATCATTGTAATTCTCCCTCCCTTAATTAAATACTTTCCCGTACAGTCTGCTCCTATTGCTCTCCATGACTATAATAAAAGTTGTGAGTCGTGATAATGAGTTGTGATCACTATCAGCGAAATGCCCTCCCATCGAGAGATCTGACACCTGGCCTGGTGCTTTGCAAAGCACCAAATCCAATATGGCCTCCCCTCTTGTTGGCCTATCTACATATTGAGTCAGAAATCCTTCCTGGACACACCTGACAAAATCTGCTCTTGTCCAAACTATTTGCACTTAGGAGGTTTGAGTCGATATTAGGGAAATTGAAGCCACCCATGACAACAACTCTATTACTTCTGCATCTTTCTAAAATCTGCCTCCCAATCTGTTCTTAAATGTCTCTGTTGCTAATGGGGGGGTCGATAGAAAACTCCTAATGAAGTGACTGCTACTTTCCCGTTTCTGACATACACCCATACTGTCTCAGTAGACAAATGTTACTTGACCTCCCTTTCTGCAGCTCTGATACCATCCCTGATTAGCAATGCCACTCCCCCACCTCTTATCTCCCTCCCTATTTCTTTTGAAACATCTAAGCCCTTGATCATCCAAAAACCATTCCTGTTCCTGTGAAATCCAAGTTTCCGGAATGGCCAAAACATCGTAGGCCCAAGTACTGATCATGCTCTAAGTTCATCACACTTATTCCTAACACTTCTTGCTTGACACACTTCAACCCATCACACTGACTGCAACTTTGCCCCATTAACTGTCTATCCTTCCTCACAGACTCTCTGCATGTTGCGTATCTGCCTGTACAACAGCTACCCTATCCTCTGGTCTGTAGCTCCAGTTCCCATACCCCTGCCAAACTCATTTAAACCCTCTCAAAGGGCTCTAGCAAATTTCCTGCCCAGGATATTGGTTCCCCTCCAGTTCAGGTGCAACGTATCCTTCTTGTACAGGTCCCACATTCCCCAGAAGATATCCCAATGATCCACATTTCTGAAGCCCTCCCTCCTACACCAGCTCTGTAGCCACATGTTCAGCTGCACTCACGCACTATTCCTAGCCTCACTAGCCCATGGCACCACTACTCTGCTTCTCCTGCCTTTTAGCTTCCAACCTAATGCTTATATTCACTTTTCAGGTCCTCATCCCTTTTCCTAGTTACCAATGTGTACCACAACTTCTGACTGCTCACCCTCCCCCTTAAGAATCCAGCAGACTTGATTTGAGACATCTTTGACCCTGGGACCCGGGAGGCAACATACCACCTGGGAGTCTCATTCATGACGACAGAATCTCCAATCTGTTCCCCAAGCCATTGAATCTCCTCTCACAATCGCTCTCCTATTCTCCCCCATTCCATTCTGAGCCACAGAGCCAGGCTCAATAGCAGAGACTTGGTTGCTATGTGGGTACATATGACAATAAACCTCATGCAATTTTACCCAGCTAAGGATGTGACATTAATTACGTTTCTAGTTGCCTAACATGCCATACTTACTATTTGGTATTATCATCTAAACTAGTGGATATTTTCAGGTGCACTTGTAACACTTGACGTCCTCTAACTTCAGGCTGGAATGCCTGGGGCATAACCACGTGACTGATGCTTGTGGCGTCAGCGGCGTTAGCCGCGCCCTGCGTTTGCGCCGGCCCCTGTCGCTGAGCATTCTGGGATTGGTACCTGGTGAAGCAGTCGGCTGTGTGGGCAGAGCGTGGTGTTAGCGTTGAAACGTGTGCTTTATGGGTGTGAAATCACTAAGTGTACCTTTCTGGTGCAAATTGTGGTCTACCTCCTCTGTTCCGGGAGAGGCTGGGTCTCGTTAGCTGTAGGCGAGGCGAGGTGAGATGAGATGGAATGTGAATGTCTGTCTTTGTTGGGGGACACAGGGTGCAACTCCTCGACCCCCGGACACTTCCAGGTGCAGCAAAGCCTCTTACTCCCTCATCAAAGTAAAACACTGCGGATGTTGCTCATCTGAGAGAAACGCGGAAAGTGCTGGAGAAATTCAGCAGGTCTGGCAGCATCTGTTGGATCACAGTTCTGTAAAGCAAGGTATCTCCAAGTGAAGGTCTGAGGCAACGACGGCCAGCCGTGGGCCAGCTTCAGTTGAATTACAACAGTCGTGTGCCCCTTTCCCTGTGCTCTCCGGCTGTGACAATCTTCGAAGTCTCGATATGGGATCGCAGTGGGAGAAAGTTTGGGAATTATTGCCGTAAATGGTTACAATCTAATGCCTGAAAGTATGCAGCACATTTAAAATGATTGATTACGTTACCGCGAGAGAGCGCTTTGGCCTTGGAAGATATTTAGGTTGATCGTTGTCTTAAGTTTGATCATATCGGCGGTGGCACTTTTAACAGATGTGACAGAACACTATGTCTTTTCTTACTTTGTAGACATCAGGTATCGATTTTTAAAATCTTATATTCACGTTTTCTCGCCCTTTTAAAGCAAATGCTCAGAATTAACATTTCAGAAGTGTTCTTGAGACAGAAAGAAATTAAGGCAGTCAGTTTAGGTAGTCATGCTAATTGACTGCAATATTCTACTGACTAACTGGAACTTTGTTTTTAACACTGAACATGGAAATATCAGTAAATTCAGCCAATTTCATTCATCTTCCCTTTCTTTCCCCTGCCACCCACTGTTCCCTATTTTCATGCCTGCTTCTCTGTCTTTCCTCTCTGCTCACACCTCCTGAAATGATCTTCAAGTTTTACAAACTGGTTTCAGTGGCAGTCTTGGAGCATGATTTACAGCACAGGTAAGTACGTGCACTTCTGTAATTTGTATATGTTGCATTTTAATTCTTGTAAGATTAGACCTAACTGGTCACTTCTACAGTTTTACGAATTCCTGTACTCATTCAGAAGGTCAGGAGGAATGGGATACAGGGGAACTTAGCTGCTTGGATACAGAATTGGCTGGCCAACAGAAGACAGTGAGTGGTAGTAGAAGGAAAATATTCTGCCTGGAAGTCAGTAGTGAGTGGGGTTCCACAGGGCTCTGTCCTTGGGCCTCTACTGTTTGTAATTTTTATTAATGACTTGGACGAGGGGATTGAAGGATGGGTCAGCAAGTTTGCAGACGACACAAAGGTCGGAGGTGTCGTTGACAGTGTAGAGGGCTGTTGTAGGCTGCAGCGGGACATTGACAGGATGCAGAGATGGGCTGAGAGGTGGCAGATGGAGTTCAACCTGGATAAATGCGAGGTGATGCATTTTGGAAGGTCGAATTTGAAAGCTGAGTACAGGATTAAGGATAGGATTCTTGGCAGCGTGGAGGAACAGAGGGATCTTGGTATGCAGATACATAGATCCCTTAAAATGGCCACCCAAGTGGACAGGGTTGTTAAGAAAGCATATGGTGTTTTGGCTTTCATTAACAGGGGGATTGAGTTTGAGTCGTGAGATCTTGTTGCAGCTCTATAAAACTTTGGTTAGACCGCACTTGGAATACTGCGTCCAGTTCTGGGCGCCCTATTATAGGAAAGATGTGGATGCTTTGGAGAGGGTTCAGAGGAGGTTTACCAGGATGCTGCCTGGACTGGAGGGCTTATCTTATGAAGAGAGGTTGACTGAGCTCGGTCTCTTTTCATTGGAGAAAAGGAGGAGGAGAGGGGACCTAATTTAGGTATACAAGATAATGAGAGGCATAGATAGAGTTGATAGCCAGAGACTATTTCCCAGGGCAGAAATGGCTAGCACGAGGGGTCATAGTTTTAAGCTGGTTGGTGGAAAGTATAGAGGGGATGTCAGAGGCAGGTTCTTTACGCAGAGAGTTGTGAGAGCATGGAATGCGTTGCCAGCAGCACTTGTGGAAGCAAGGTCATTGGGGTCATTTAAGAAACTGCTGGACATGCATATGGTCACAGAAATTTGAGGGTGCATACATGAGGATCAATGGTCGGCACAACATTGTGGGCTGAAGGGCCTGTTCTGTGCTGTACTGTTCTATGTTCTATGTTCTACATTTCCGCAGAGTAGGGTTGCAAACTTTAGTTTCAATATACTATAGGACTTTTCACCATGTGACTACCAACAATCATTAAGCCTTCATGCATGTAGCGTTGCTTGTTTGATGTGTTAATCCTTAGCAATGAGTTAGTAACTACAAAAAATACTCAGATCTTGTACACGGTGGGCCTTAATGTGTTGCATATTACTCCCCTTGCTTATAATGCAGACAAGAAGCCATTCTTTCCAGAGTTGCTCACAGGATTGTGCAGAAGCTTAACTTTTCATTCCAGAAAGTGCTGGGACAACTTAACTCCATAAACTGATCACAAAGATTGCAGATGCTGGATATTGAAAATCAAAACTTAATTGCTGGAAATATTACCAAGTTTGGCAGCATCTGTGGAGAGAGAACCGGTGTTAAACTGGGATATTATTCGCTCATCTACCATGCTATTTCTAACAAATATTTTAAACACAAAATGCAAAATAGAACACAGTTCAGATGGTGGTACCAATATCTCCCTTTTATAGCACTGAATTAGGTACCGATTTAATAAGAACTTAAGTTCACTTAATAATTTATCTGATGTCTAAAGGATGACTATTTTAATAACAAGTTTGTTAGAGGAGAAAACATGAAAGATTTACTTTCAGAATCAGAGTATGTGTACAATTGCCTGTAATCTGATGCAAGGTAGTGTACGACATCTGGATGCCATGGGTAAAGTAATTAACAAAGCGAAACTAGTTGAACGTTGTCAATTTTTATTTAAATTTGTAGTTTAATCATCATGACTACAACATTCAATGATGATGGTTCTAAGGCAATTCAGCGGTCCACAGAGGTCTCTGAAACAAGAACTGCCTCCGAGGAGATTGATGTTGTGTATGAGATTGAGAAGACATGCAGCTTCATTACAGATAATGGCTTTAAAAAGGTTGGTATCTCTTGCCACTGTACCTAATTTCACTCCCACCGTTTTTGAGAGGGAGAATTTGAACTGAGGTCTCAAGAAACGCTGACTAAAAGCAAAAACCCAATTTTAAGCATTGATGTACATCTTCCTATGATTCAATGCCAAGAAAGGAAGAAAGATTGAAGAGCAATCAACCTGTTCTTCACAGCCTATTTCTGTGTAGTTCCTAATGTCTTTGAGCAGGCTAAAAATATTTCTCAAACTCTACAGGTGGCTCTTCAGTTTCCTGATGAACTTCTCATTGATGCCGCTGCCATTATATCAAAACTGGAGAAGAACACCACAGCCAAACTTTTCATATTGGGTGACACATCATATGGCAGGTATGTCTCAGTTCCTTGAATTACAGATAGACAAGGTAGTGAAGGAGGAGCTTGGGGCACTTGCCTTTATTGGTCAGTGCGCTGAGTATAGGAGTTAGGGGGCCATGTTGTGGCTCTGCAGGACATTGGTTAGGCCACTTTTGGAATACTGTGTGCAATTCTGGTCTCCCTGCCATAGGAAGGATGTTGTGAAACTTGACAGGGTTCAGAAAAGATTTGCAAGGATGTTCCCTGGGTTGGAGGATTTGAGCTATAGAGAGAGGCTGAATGGACTCTATCTAATTTCCCTGGAGCATTGGAGGCTGAGAGGTGACCTTTTAATGAAGTTTATAAAATCATGAGTGGCATGGATAGGGTAAATGGACCAAGGTCTTTATCCCTGGGATGTGGGGGTCCAAAACTAGAGGGCATAGGTTTAAGGTAGACTGGAAAGATTTGAAAAAGACCTGAGGGGCAACTTTTTCACCCAGAGGGTGGAGTGTGTATAGAATGAACTGCCAGTGGAAGTGATGGAGACTAGTATAATTACAACATTTTAAAGGCTTCTGGATGAGTATGTGAATAGGAAATATTTAGAGGGATATCGGCCAAATGCTGCCAAATGGGACTAGACTAATTTAGTTTATATGGCTGGCATGGACGAGTTAGACTGATGAGTCGGTTTCCATGCTGTACATCTCTATGACTCTAGGTAGGACGACCTTTTGGACGTTGATTTTTGTTTGAAGAAGTTTGTGTTGAAACCAGACTGAGCTAGATAGAAAATAAAGGATATTTTTTCTTAATAGTGAGAGTTGTAATTAAGATATTAAGCAATTTTTTTTTTCCTTCTTGGAGTAATATCACCAGCTAAATAGTGAAGAATTCCACAGCATGTTAGTCCTGGGTTGTAGCCCATCATTTACTGTTTATAAATATGTAATTGCAACTGTGCTGTTTAGAGAAGAGTGAAAAATGGAAAATGGGGACATTCTGAAAAGAAATAAGCATCGAAAGGTTATTCACCAAAAGCTTCTAGTACAGCAGTAGTATGTGCACCTTTAAAGGATTTTAAAAAGTAGCAAAAGTCAATTAAGTTTTAATCTCCGCAACCAGCAAATTTAAAACTAGTGATTTTAAACAGATGCTAAGACTGAATACTGATTTGTTATAGATTTGCTTAGCACATTCATGCTTTGTGTTAAGCTACAATATCTTTATCTCTTGCAATGTAGTGAATGTTGGCAAGGCAGTGATTATTGTGTATTCCGAGTTAATCTAAAGGCACTTAAGAGTCAACCATTTAATGTGGAGCAGAATATGTTTGTTGAACTGGGTATGGTTTACAGGTTTCCTATGCAGAAGTATCAATTATACTTTTACAGAGCGGTTACAGCTTTGATGACCATTGTCATTGACAAGTTGCTGGATGTATTGTAGCCCAATTTTATTTGGTGGGATGTGAGCTAGAGCTCATTTAGTTACTTGTCCAATACAATAACGACTAGGCTATTGTGCCTGTATTATTTCCCTTTGTTTATGTGCAGTTTTTTTCACAAACAAAATTCCAAAGATTTCCTGAAACTCTTGCCTGTTTTGTAGTTGCTGTGTAGATGAAGTTGCTGCTGAGCATCTTGAAGCTGACAGTTTGGTACATTATGGAAGAGCATGTCTCAGTCCATCCAGAAGGCTGCCAGTGATGTATGTGTTTGGACAAAAACCAGTGGATCTGCATCAGTGTGCTGCATCCTTCCAAGCCCTGTATCCAGACAAGAATACTCGTGTTATAATTCTCTGTGATGTCATCTACTCATATGTACTTGGTAAGAGATTTTCCAGCTTGTTTTGTTCCCTCTTAAACTGCTGCACACTCTTTTTCCCATATTATTGCAGTTATAAAGAAACTTAGTTAACTGAGGATCATACTTCTGGTGTTGGTTGCAAATCTCAGACTTCGTCAGTATTAACCCCTGTTGTGAACTGGCATTGAGCAGGAAAAAATTAATAAGCAGTGACACCCCATGAGAATTTTAAAATCTATGTAAGGCTATTAGCAGGAATAGGTCATTTGGCCCGCCAAGTCTGTCCCACCATTACTGCTCTGCTCCAGGTCTGAACTTCCCCTTTGTGCCAGCTCTTCAGAGTCTTCAACTCCCTGCTAATTCAAAAATCTCTGCCACCGGTGTAAATATTTTCGGTGATCTAGTCTTTACAGCTCTCTGGGGTGAACAATTCCAGACATTCTCAACCCGCGAGGAGAAGAAATTCCTTTGAACCTCCCTTTTAAGTGAACGTCCCCTTATTCTGTAACCATATCCTCCAGTTGAGAAACTAACTGAAACATCTTTTTTCAACGTCTACCCTGTCAAGCCCAATCTGAACCTTGTATTGCAATAAGATCACACTTCATTTTCCTAAGCAGTAGCGAATAAAGGCCTAATCTTTTTAGCTGTTCTTAATGAAGCAATTCTTCACCTCAAATGAACCTAGTGAATCTGTTTTGAACTGCCAATGCCAGTATATTTTCTTTTTAAATATGGAGATCAAATCTACACATACTTCAGCTGTGGCCTCACCAATACCAATATACAGTTGTGCCAAGACTTTTCTGTTCTTAAACTCCAACTCTCAGTAATAAATACTTAAAAAATATTCAAACTGAATTTTCCCAAGATTGCTTCAAAATGATGTGTCGTCCTTTACTCCCCTTCTCATTGCATTTTCCCACATGCATCATGGGATGTGAGCGCTATTAGGTCTTTAGTTTGCAAGCTTGTTGTTTGAAAGAACCTCTTAAATGACCCAACTGGTCTATTTACTGACTGATCAAGAATGATTTGTGACACTCCGAAATTCTACGTCTTTGATCTATGTGGGTGCGTAATGCAGTTTCTGTTTTTGCTTTGTACAACCAGCCATTAGGATGGCTTCTCTAAAGCACTTGTTTCTTCTTTTGTTAGAAAAACTGCGACAACTTCTTCACCCAGAATATAAAAATCTTGTTGTTTCAAAGATATGCAGTGGCCAAAATGAAACAATTGATCTGTGCAAGACGAATGGCCTTCATTATGGCGGTGATGTTGATTCTTGTTCTACCTTCAGATCCTGCAACCACATATGCAATCAGTCAAGCTATCAAGTTATATCCAAGTTTGGCCGGCACTGCTTCATCAGTGCCAGTACTGATGTGACAGACTACAGCATGTTCTACATTGGGCAGGAGAGCCCGACACTAACTAACTTTATGATGACATGGAATCAATGTTCCTTTTGCTCATTTGATCCAGTGAAAGGGGTCGGGAGACAAGAAAGTCTGAACGTTAACAGGGCATTGATGAAGCGATACTACATGATTGAACGAGCCAAGGATGCTCAAGTTGTAGGAATTTTAGTGGGGACTCTTGGTGTTGCTGACTATCTTTCTACCATAGACCATCTTAAATCAATTATCAAGAAGGCTGGAAAGAAAAGCTACACCTTCGTAATGGGTAAACTGAATGCTGCCAAGCTGGCTAATTTCATGGAAGTCGATATATATGTGCTTGTAGCCTGTCCAGAAAATTCTTTGCTGGATTCCAGTGAATTTTATAGGCCTGTTGTAACACCATATGAGATGGAGGTTGCATGCAATCAAGCAAGAGAGTGGACTGGAGAATACATTACTGACTTCAGGGACCTACTTCCAGGTGTGTAAATCTCCATGTCATCATGGCTCGATGTGCCTTAAAATTTGAACCTGTAAGTGTATATTTAGACAGAAGTAGCTGTGATGTTATCCTGTTGTTTTTTTCCCCCACTTCCAGTAATCCTATTGCCACTGTGAATAATGTATCTTTGTCATGTCGACCATCAATTTCTAGGTGGCAGGGCTGAGAGCATTGCAGCAGGGTACATCTGCTCACCTGCAGCCTGAAACATTTCGTTGGTACGGCAGTAGACTCAGGAAATTGGTTCTTGAATTTAATATTTTATGCTTGAGGGAAGTCAACAATGTTGGGGGGATAAAACAGCGCCAGGGACCCAGGTTCAATTCCAGCCTCGGATAACTGTCTGTGCGGAGTTTGCACATTCTCCCCTTGTCTGCGTGGGTTTCCTTTGGTCCCACAGTCCAAAGATGTGCAAGCTAAGTGGATTGGCCTTGCTAAATTGCCCGTAGTGTTCAGTGGTGTGAGGGTTTATAGGGGGATGGGTCTGGGTGGGATGCTCCACAGGGCGGTGTGGACTTGTTGGGCTGAAGGGCCTGTTTCCACACTGTAGGGAATCTAATCTAATCTAAAACACTTATGACAACAATACAGTGTGAATTACATATTAGTCTAACAGGTAAAGTCAACATACTACCAGACCGTAGGGCTTCTTTCTTATGAGAGAGGGGGGAGTGGTGCTGATGGTTTAGTAAGAGGATCACCACACCTCTTGCAATGTGAGTGGTGAGAAGAAAAGGCATCATGGTAATCTCAGCTGATGCAGGAGTTGAGCCCACGCTGTTGGAATTACTCTGCATTGCAAACAAGCCATCCAGGCAACCAAGTTAGTCATTGTGTGTATGCTAGATTAGTGTTAACTAATGTATTCATCTTTGAAATTCCAATGAATTTCTTGTTCAACTTCATAGGTGCTTGCAGCCATATTGAATTTCCAGATGACACTTTCAATAGTGGAGAGACTGATATCTCATTAGTGACTGGAGCCTTGCGAGCAACACACCTGCCAAAGTCAGAGTGGCAAAACAAAGCATCGAGCACGTCGGTCATCCCCAGGAATGAGGCTTTAGCAATTACCCAGCCACACTCAGCAGGTATAATTCCCAATTTGAGAGTTAAATTTTCAAGATTGGATATTGATATCAGGAATTGGAGAGGGGCAAGACCTTTTTTGACTTCTTTCCACGGTCTTGAGGTTCTTTCCATACTCCACAGGACAGCAGGCAGATGAATTGCTCCATTCTGAAGAAGGATCACTTGACCCTAAGCATTAACTTTGTGGAGAGAAAGCAGGTGCTACCAGAGCTGCTGAGTTTTTCCAGCAGTTTCTGTTTTTGTTTGAGATAATTTGCTGTCTCGGCTTTGCTAGTGTTGGAACAAATGCGAGGCATGAATAGCTAAAGGCAAATAGACTTGCCCCCCTTAATGGAGAGGCATTTGATAGTTATTCAGCTTGGGAAAACCGACATAACTATGCTGTTGAACAGTCCCACATCTTAGACAGAGCGTAGAACAGTATAGGCCCTTCGCCCCATGACGTTGTGCCGACCTATTATCCTACTAACATCAATTTACCCTGCATGCCATACATTTTACGATCCTCTATGTGCCTGTCTAAGAGTCGCTTAAAAGTCTCTAATGTATCTGACTCTACTACCACTGCTGGTGGCACATTCCACATGCCCACCACTCTGTGTGAAGAACCTACCACTGACATCTCCCCTATACCTTCCTCCAATCACCTTAAAATTATGCTCCCTTGTAATAGTCATTTCTGCCCTTGGAAAAAGTCTCTGATGATTCACCCTGCCTATGCTTTCATTGTCTTATACGCCTCTATTACGTCACCTCTCATTCTTCTCCGCTCCATTGAAAAAATCCTGGCTCCATCAACCTTTCCTCATAAGAATGAGACCTGCCCTCCAGTCCAGGTAGCATCCTGGTAAATCTCCTCTGCACCCTCTCTAAAACTTCTACATCTTTGCTGTATGGAGGTGACCAGAACTGAACACAATATTCCAAGTGTACTCTAACCAGAGTTTTATAGAGTTGCAGCTTAATCTCACGGCTCTTAAACTCAAAGCCCCTGCCAATGAAAGCCAACACGCCATGTGCCTTCTTTACAACCCTGTCAACTTGGGTAGCAACTTTGAGGGATCCATGGACGTGGACCCCAACATCCCTCTGTTCCTCCACACTGCAGAGAATCCTGCCATTAACCCTGTAGTTTGCATTTAAATTCAACCTTCCAAAGTGAATCGCTTAACACTTTTCTGGGTTGAATTCCATCTGCCACTTCTTTGCCCAGCTCTGCATCCTGTCAATGTCTCATTGCAACCTACAACTGCTCTCCACAGTGTCCGCAACTCCTCCATCCTTCGTGTCGTCGGAAAACTTACTAACCCACCCTCCCACTTTCTCATCCAAGTCATTTATAAAGATCACAAAGAGCAGAGGTCCGAGAACAGATCCCTGCGCAACCCCACTGGTCACTGAGCAACAGGCTGAATATCTTCCGTCTACTACCAACCTCTTTCTTCTATTGGACAGCCAGTTTTGTATCTACACAGCCAAACTTCCCTGAATCCCATGCCTCCTCACATTCTGAATGAGCCTACTTTGTGGAACCTCATCAAATGCCATGCTAAAATGCATACACACTACATCCACAGCTCTACCTTCATCGATGTGTTTCATCGCATCCTCAGATTATTTAATAAGGCTTGTGAGGCATAACCTGCCCTTCACAAAGCCATGCTGACTATTGCTAATCAAACTGTGCTTTTCCAAATAATCATAAATACTATCTCTCAGAATCCTCTCCAATAATTTGCCCACCACAGAAGTAAGACTGGCCGGTCTGTAATTTCCAGGATTATCCCTATTCCCTTTCTTGAATAAGGGAGTAACATGTGCCACCCACCAATCTTCTGGTAGTACTGCAGTAGACAGTAAGGACACAAAGATCAGCAACAAAGGCGCATTAGTATCTTCCCTCAGTTCTCGTAGCAACCTGGGGTACATCCAGTCTGGCGCAGGGGACTTAGCTGTCCTCATGTTTTTCAAAACTTCTAGCAAATCATCCTTCCTAACATCAAACTGTTCGAGCATATCAGCCTGTTTTATGCTGCCCGCACAAACGTCAAGCTCCCTGTATACTGGTGAATACTGAAGCAAAGTATTTGTTATGGACCTCCCCTACTTCCTCTGACTCCACACAAAAGTTCCCTCCAGTTATCCCTGATTGGCCCTACCCTCACTCTTGCCATCTTCTTGTTCCTCACATAAGTACAGAAAGCCTTGGTGTTTTACTTGATCCTACCTGCCAAAGTTTTCTCCTACCCCGCTTCTAGCTCTCCTGAGTCCATTCTTCAGCTCCTTTCTGGCTACTTTGTAGACCTCTTAGAGCCCGGTCTGATCCTTGCTTCCTCAACCTTAAGTAAGCTTGCTTCTTGATCTTGACTAGATGTTCCACATGTCTTGTCATCCAAGGCTCCTTCCTCTTACCGTCCCTTCCTTATCTCAGTGGGGTAAACCCATCCAGTACCTGTAGCAACTGCTCCCTAAACAACCTCCCCATTTCTGTCATGCATTTCTCTGAGAACATCTGATCTGAATTGGTGCTCCATAGTTCTTGCCTAATAGCATTGTAATTCCCCCTCCCCCAGTTAAATACTTTCCCATACAGTCTGCTCCTATCCCTCTCCACGACTATAGAAAAGGTCAGGGAATTGTGATAACTCACCGAAATACTGTCCCACCGAGAAATCTGACACCAGGCCTGTTTCTAAAGAGTGGCACATTGCTAAGTTGTGAAACTACTCTCATGGCATTAAGCTTGGAACTGTTAGGCAGGCATTAATGATGTTTGACTGTCATTGAATCTCAATCAATAAATCCACTCATGAAAAAGAAAGGTGGGCATTTTACCTAGCTATTCAGCAAGTTTTGAAATCTTGCAAGGAAATTCTACAGCACAAATTTGAAGCAGAATTGTATTTACGTAACTTTTTATTTGCTGCTCCAGATGAGGTATGCTCTGCATGCTCAAAGGAAGTCATCACATCAAGAAAAGGATTTTTAAAAAATGCTGTCTGCAGAGTAACAGATAAAACGGTTATGTTCTCCTTATATTGGATCAGTGATGACAAATAAAGCTGATTTTTTAAAAAAAGACATGTTTTGTTCAAAAGTAATTAAGCAAAGGAATGTCCTCTGTTAACTAATACACATACTCAGTACTGTTGATCTACTCCAAGGTGCAACAGTTTTCCACTGTCCAATCAATACTTTGCAAATCAAGAATAGCACAGTTTTATTTATCTATATAATTAGAATTTTCAGACCCACAAGGCATAATTCCACTAATATCAATGCTGCACTCTTGAGAGAACAATTTCAACATGAACTAGATTTGTAGCTCATCTTGGTAGAATTGCTGATTGCAAAATTTTGAGCAATGTTTATGGACAAATGTCCATTAAGAACTGGATTGAAGTGGGCTAACTGTATTTTACATTAATGATTGCAGTTGGCAAAGAAAAGGACAGTCATGTTTTGAATCTAGTCAGAATGTTGGACTTTGGGGCTGAAAGGATAGAGTTTGTACCTCCACCTACCCTGATTTCCTTCACCACTGCTACACGGTGCATTTCAGAATCTGTTTTATTTCAGCAAAAAAAAAGTTTTATTTTATTAGAGCTGCAAAATCTTGAACCTAACTGTAACCAAAGTTACAAAAAGTAGCATCAGTCTACAGCCTTAGCACAGCAAAACTTCTTTTACTATCACTACCTTTTCAAAAATTTTAATGTGGAGCCCTCAGTTGTACATCAAAATCAATGACTCCTGATTTGATATTGGAATGGTTTACTTTTTTTGGATTTACTGTCTAAAGTATACAGTTTAAATAAATTGAGATCTCAATTGTTTCCAGCTGGCTTTCCTCAAATGATTCAATCTTCATCTGACTCAATGTAGTATTAAGTTGTAGGCTTTTTATCCCAAATAAACATGGAATTAAATGTTAAATTTATAAAGCATACACCTAATAATATGGCAGCATGATGGCACTTCCATGATTCTTAATTCTTTAAGTCCTATCAAGACTCTGGTTGCTACCTAAAGTATAATACTATTTTTTAAAAGGCTATGTAAGCAGTTGTAGTTTGATATGGTTAACAATTCATTCACACTGCATCAGCTAAGCTGTTAAATGATTGAGATGTCACGAGTAATAGATCATTCAGGGCAGAATCTTAGTCTTGTTTATGGTCTGACTAGGATAGCCTCCGTCACAATTTAAACTGTTAGTAATGTTCCATTTATGGAGTAAATGGCCACATACTCCTTGGCCTGACCTTAAGTGGTTGACAGTTGTCCAGATTTTTCTGTGGAAGTTTGCAACTTGAGTCTTCACCCTTCATCCAGCTTGCGTGGTGATGTTTGCAGTCAACCAGGAGGTGTATTATTGAAAACTGACGTTGTCATCAGTTTGTATGGTGCGGTGGTTTAGCAGGGACTTTAGAATTTCAGATGGGTTGGGGGCTTTGTTAAGGTCCTGGGTCAAGATGAGAGTGACTCTCATACAAAAATTGGCTTGTACCACCCAGGGCAACAGAATCTAATGCACTGCTTCTCTCACGTGGGTCTATATACAACAGAACACTGCTGCTCTAACTGGCTAAGGAATTGCCACACAAGTGTAGTAGCTGTCCACCTTTGAAAAGTCATGAGCATTATTTCTGGAATGTTGAAACCAACACTTGAGCAGCTTCCTGAGTTAGCATACAATGTTTTCCCTCTAGAAATCAGGAGGTCCATTCTCCTCAAAGAAATTATCACCTGACAGCTAACAGAGCACTTCCACTGACAGGACCTTTGGGCCACATGACCAATATTCACGTATAAACCAAGCCAGTGAGTATTAGCAAGCGCTTTAGAGCAATATGATGCTGTAATGATTCCTCTCAGCCAGTGTGGTGGCACTTACCAGGGCTGACTTGATCCTAGTTGTGAAGTACAGATACCAATGTACTTTGGAAAGCCTTTAATTTTTCTTGCTATAATATTTAAATATTCCCATTCCCCCCGCAGTTCTTTAAATACATTTTACTCCAATAGCTTAATTTGTTCTAAACACCCATTTTCCTGTTGCCTTTAATTTTGAGGTATCTAGTTTCCTATTAACAAATTCTAGATGCTTTGTTTCTTGGCTATAATTTCTAAGTCTGTTTTTGACAGCACATGCCCCTTTCCAGAATTTGTATAATGCTGGATCCTGTTCTGGTTGCCTCATTACAGGAAAGATGTGAAAGCATTGGAAAAGGTGCAGAGGAGATTTACCAGGATGTTGCCTGAAATGGAGGGAAGGTCTTACGAGAAAAGGTTGAGAGAGCTGGGGCTTTTCTCTTTAGTATGATGAGGGGTAAGAGGTGACTTGCTAGAGGTGTACAAAATGATCAGAAGTATAGGTAGAGTAGATTGCCTTAGACTTTTTCCTTGGGTGAAGGTAGCTATTATGAGGGGGCATAGTTTTAAAGTGAGTGGAGGTAGATATAGGGGAGATGTCAGAGGCAGGCTCTTTACTCAGAGAGTGGTCAGGGCATGGAATGCATTGCCGAAGAGGGTAGTGGAGTGGGTCTCATGGACATTTAAGCGGCTATTGGCGGGGCATATGGATGATAGTATAAGGTAGGGATGGAGGATAGATAGACCTTTAGGATTAGGGTGAAAGTTCGGCACAAGGTCGTGAGCCAAAGGGCCTGTACTGTGCTGTACTGTTCTGTGTTCCATGGATATATTGCCCAGCTTTGTTGTAATTTCCACTCTGCTGTGATTAAGCACACAGATTAAATATTTGACTTTTCTGGTCTGTTTGATTCAGTGTATTGTGCATTTTACAGTCGTATTGTCAATGTTTTGAACGTTTAGGAAGTAGCTCAATATGTAGTGTATTTCAGATTATTTATTTGAAAACATAGAATAATCATGACGTAAACAATGGTTTACATACATTGTTTGATCTACATTAGATTATATTCTGTAGATAAAACCCATTCAATGATGCTATTAAATAAAATCAGTTGACACTGCATTTTGAATTTTCCATTAATTGTCCCCAGATATTTATTCATATACATGAAAGGTAAACAAGGTAATGAGAGGCAATGATAGAGTTGATAGCCAGAGGCTTTTCCCCAGGGCAGGATTGACTGCCACGAGGGGGTCATAGTTTTAAGGTGTTAGGAGGAAGGTATAGAGGAGATGTCAGAGGGAGGTTCTTCACCCAGAGAGTTGTGAGCGCGTGGAATAGTTTACCAGTGGTAGTCGTGGAAGCGAAGTCATTAGTGACATTTAAGAGAGTGCTGGACATGCACAACAGTGAATTGAGGGGAATGTAGTTTAGGTTATTTTAATTTTGGATTAGGATTATTCCACGGCACAACATTGTGGGCCGAAGGGCCTGTACTGTGCTGTACTTTTCTATGTTCTAAAGCCACCATCGTCCCACAGAGACGGTAGGGCTGCTGTCATTAGAGAGAGGACTGGTGGTGGGCTAGGGGAGGGGTTGAAAGGAGAATCCCCTCTCCATGTGTTGTCATTAGTGTGCATTGCAAATTAGCTGTCCAGCCATTTGTGCTAACCACCTTATCCCTAACGTATGATTATATTAATGTGAATTCTTCCATTCATCTGTTACTCGATCTCATATTCATTATGGTGTCTTCTTTCTTACTTGTAGTATCAATATGAAAATTTCTTATTTTACAGCCTCATTCCTGGCATCTAGGAGCTGGCAAGGCCTGCAGCAGCAACTAGGGAAGACCTCTGTGTCAAAAGCAGCAGTAGGTCGGAAAGGAATTGCAATTGCCTATGAAGGAGAAGCCACAAGTTAAAGGAACTGGAATTGGAAGTCAATTGTGTGAGCAAATGTGTTGAAATCAAAATTTCAGGATAATAGACTAATAAGAGATATATTAAAGTTTTTTTTTAAAAAATGACTTTATTTTTAAAGTGTTTACCACTGTCCTGGCATTCTAGGTTTCACGTTTTGTTTCTGATAATCCTCAACTCCACTTCCCTGCCTTTTCCTCATTACCCTGAATCCCCTTACTGAATAAAAGTCTGTCTATCTCAGCCTTGAATATATTTAATAACCCAGCCTTGACAGTCTTTTGCAGTAGAGTTTTTTCAGAGAAGAAATTCCTCTTCTGTCTTAAGTGGGTGACCCCTTTCTGATTTTTTTTTCATGACGTCTGATCTTAATCAATCCCACACAGGCAAACATTTCCATGTCTATTCTGCCAAGCTTCTTGTTTCAGTAATGTCTCATCTTGTTCTCATGAATTTCAGTGAGTACAATCCCAACCTACTCAACTTCTCATTAAAAAAATCTCTTCATACCTTGTCATTTTACTTTGTGGACTGCATCCAATACCAGTATATATTTCCTCAAATAAGGGACACAAAACTGTGCACAATATTACAGATGTAGTCTGACTAATGTGTTGTGTATATTTAGCAAACCCTTTCTATTTTTATAGTCCACTCCCTTTGAAATAAAGGCCAGCATTCCATTTATCTTTGTGATTCCTCATTGAGCATGACTGCCAGCATTTTGTAATTTACAAGTACATATTCATATAATATGTTTGACTAAGAGGAATTGCCAATTGGAATACGCAAACTTCACCCCTCCAAAGCCAGTTGGTTTCAGAAATAATGGCAGTAAGCGGCTGGAGAATGATAGATCCTGGAAAGCTCATCAGAGTTACCACTTGAAATCATTAGTAGGTACATGTGGTCCTGCCATAACTTTCAGTCCATTGATTTAAAATGCTGCCTCCCTTTTATTCACTAATTGCCCAAAGGCAGTTAAGATTCAATTACATTGTTGTGGTCTGGAGTCGCGTAATCCAGACCAGCTAAAGATGGAAGATTTCCTTTCCTGAATGACATTAGTGAGCCAGATGAGTTTTATGAAAAATGATGGTCACTGTTAGGTTAGCTTTTTATACTAAACTTTTTTATATTAAGTTCAAATTCCACATCTGCTATGGTGAAATTCCCCAGCATATCAGTGTGGAGCTCTGAATTACTAGCCCTTTGATATTGCCACCGCCCCATGCTTCTTTATGTCCTAGCAGTATACATTTCAACACTCAAGTCAAGTTTGTAATATGTCCCAAAACTGCTGAACATTTGATTCTAATTGACACAAACATAGAACATTGCAGCGCAGTACAGGCCCTTTAGCCCTCGATGTTGCGCTGACTTGTGAAACCAATCTGAAGCCCATCTAACCTACACTATTCCATTATCATCCATATGCTTATTCAATGACCATTTAAATGCCCTTAAAGTTGGTGAGTCTACTACTGTTGCAGGCAGGGCATTCCACGCCCTTACTACTCTGAGTAAAGAACCTACCTCTGACATCTGTCCTATATCTTATCACCCCTCGTGCTAGCCATCACCATCTGAGGAAAAAGGCTCTCACTGTCCACTCTATCAAGTCCTCTGATCAAAGTTAGCAATCTTCAGTTTGCTGAGGCGATACGTGGAAATATTAGATTTGTGCAATATAATTGATTTCTTGAGAGTAGGTAAAGGTTGATATTAAGCAGAGGGAGCACAAAACTAGAAGAAAAACAAATACTGCAGGTGCTGGAGAAACTCAACAGGTTTGGCAGCATCTGTGGAGAGAAACAGAGTTAACATTTTAATTCCAATATGACTTATTCATGACTACTTTTTTGGTGTTCTTCACAACAGTATATTAAACTCCAAAGTTTAACAGTGTTCCTCTGTCTACAGATGCTGCTAGACTTCTTGAATTACTCCAGCATGGTCTGTTGCACTATAATTATTCTCTCAACTTTGTTTCTGCATTCCTAACTTATAATTCATAATTTTGACCATTCTTCTCAAAGTGAGCCCAGTGGGATGATTTAAAAACAGATTACAAATTATTACAAAACAAATTGTGTACTTTATAACATCTGTGAAAACCTAACTGAATGTGTCTGCCTGTATACTGCAGCTCTCGTTTATTGAAACATTTCCAAGTTGTTTGTCTACTTCACTACAGCAAAGGTAATAGTTTTTGCTCAAACTAGAGCTGTTATTTTTCAAATTTAATTTGTCACCTTGTCTATCTGCCATGTGGCTATAATAGTAGGGATGGAGCTATTATTATTGTCCCAGGGGTGGCATTCTAGTTATTTTGTATGGGGATGAGGTTAGTAGGTAGGAAATGGAGGTGCGGCTTGAGGTGGGAGGAGGGGGATGGGTAAGCGGAAGAACAGGTTAGGGAGGTGGGGACGAACTGGGCTGTTTTTGAGATGCATTGGCGGGAGGGGAGATTTTGAAGCTGGTGAAATCCACATTGATACCATTGGGCAATTCTTCAGCACTGTTCGGATGTAATTTTTTAAAAATGAGACATTAAAGTGAGGCCTCGCCTCCTCTCGGATAGATATAAACAATTTCATGGCACTGTTCTACGGAAGAGAAGATCTCCTTGAAACTATTACCACTATTTATCTGCCGATCATAAGAACATAGAACATAAGAACTAGAAGCAGGAGTAGGATGGACATATCGCCTGAGGAATGCGAGGGGGAGTTGAAATGGTTCGTGACTGGGAGGTGCAGTTGTCTGTTGCGAAACAAGTGTAGGTGTTCCACAAAGTGGTCCCCAAGCCTCCGCTTGGTTTCCCTGTTGTAGAGGAGGCCAAAACGGGAACAGCGGATGCAGTGATCAATAACACCAAAACAGATTGATCATTATCACACTGCCGTTTTGTAAATTGACTGCTGCTCTTCTGACATGTAGCTACACTTCAAAAATATTTAAAGGTCTTGTTGATTTCCAGAAGGCATAAAATGTGCTACACAAATGTAAGTCCTTTTTTTAATTCTATTTCACCTGTTCCAGAACGTCTGCTTGAATAAAGTGGTCTCAAAATTACAGGATATGTTTGCTACTGAGCAGTCAGCTGAACAACATGCTCTGCTAGTTGGTCAACCAAAAGATGCACTCATCATTTGCACAGGTGCTCGCCTAGTATGAGTATAAAAGCTGACATGAGGGAATAGTGAGTAGTCTTGGAAGTTGAATCTTGAGACCTGAGCAGTGCTTTCGGTATTATGAATCCCAACGTATACAGACTCCCAGAAATGCCTTATTAGAAGTCATTTATTGTCAGTTGTATTTTTACATAAAATGCAATGAAAGCTGTTTAAGTCGCCATACTCCTGCGTCTATAATAACAACATACATCATATATTAAGAAAAACGAGGACAACGCCTATCTTTGAGGAAAAGACAGGACCCATATTCTCTACTGCTGCAGAAAGCCCACATTGAAGCCATCAAATCGAAGGCCGGTGGAATCCCAGGTCAGACCGACCACGCCATCAAAGCTGGTGAAGCAGATCACCACTTTGTTGGAGTCGCAGTGACAATGACAGCGAGAAACAGAGCACAGCCCGCGTTTGCCGCTGCAGCAGGCTCCCGAAACCTCCTGTACCCCATCGGCTGGCTGACTCTGAAGCTGCCACCTCGGCGTCAACACCAGAACTCGGAGCTGCAAAGATGATGTTGCTAACGCCGCCACCAATAGTCTTCCTCTAGACAATGCTCTTCACCAGCCGGTCACCAGAACGCACTATAAAAGCAAAAACGTAAAAACAAGGAAAGACAAAGAAAAGCGGACGAGCTCTGGGGCTCAGGAGCACGGACAATGCTTGAATCGACTGTCGCGATCTTTTATATTTGTAACTTTTTAAAACAGCAAAATTTGTTTCAGATGTGCTCTCATGACACAATTCTAAAAAAAAATTAACAGCAGCAAACATAGTGCAGTTGGTTTACAGAAAATACTGCATTGCTGGAAATATGGACTCAAATTTCATACAAACCAGTAGTTTTAAGTTAAATCTGACAAATTGTATTCTCAAAGGCCAGCCTCCCGAGCACAGGTGCTTGGCAGTGAGTGAAAAAAAATAAGATTTTACTGTTAACTGATAAGGACAGTAATTTGAATTAAAGCCTAAGGCATTATCTAGAGAGTCTTTTTTTTAGAAAAAGATGAAAGTATTGCTTGAGGATAGTGTGGTATTTGAATATTATAAATTATTTTCAATGAATGTATTCATTCGCACTGAATCCATTTCCTATTATATTAGAGACAAACATGAAAAATATACATGGATGTTGTGAAATCTAACACAAAGAACACACTTGATCATAAGTTAGTCACTCGTTGTTCCACTCAATTATTTGTGAAAGGAACGTTAGTCTTAGCATGTATCCATACATCAAAATGCTTGTCTACAAAAGTCCTTAAGACAACACTGAAATTTATATTTGTTTGAAATAAATGGCTTTAAATTTATTTGTGATTACTTCAACCAAGAAAAAAAACTGTTATTGTCAATCTTTGAAATATCAGATAAGAATCACATCTTAATTGAACATTTACAAAATTGCAAAAGAACTGTAAGTAAACCTCAAGTGACTGATACAAAATAATTCCAAATTTGGTCTTTTGCACTTTAGTCACAGAATCCTTGCCCCTCTCGGTTCTTTTGTGCTACATCTATGAATTACCAGTTGGAAGTAATAAGAAAGTTTGTTACAACTGAAGTTATGTAAATTCAGAATAAGTGTCTTACAAACAGCCCAAAAAGATCAAAGATAATGATGTTTGCAGCTGGAAGCAGACATTTTGCAGAGTGAATCTTCCTTGTCCCTTTTGTATTATGTGTTGGCAATTTCTGGGATGTTTGAAAACACCTGCTGATTCAGGATAATTATATATACAGCAATGGAAACTGGGGGATTAGGTCATTATAAATTACTTACTGGGTTTCTGAATTTTCACTTAGGCCCATTTTCTGTGGGTCTGAAGTTGATAATTACCTTGTAAATATCTATGTAGCCATGGTGATATTTTTGAAACAGCCTTTGATGTTTGACCATATAAGAAGTTCTTCCTACTTAAGCTAAAATAAAGAGATTTATTGATGATCCTATTCACACATTATTGAAAAGAGAGACATTTTGTTGAACAAACATAAGAATGTCAATTTTCTAATGATCACCACAACTTCTACCACAGGAGAAAAGGTGCTGTCAGGTTGGAAAGTTGGCTTTGATTAGCTACGACAACTAGCTACTTGTACTGGAGAAATTAATGGGGAACTATACATTTTCAAAGCTCCCGCAAAATTTAGAAAAGCTCAGGGCTTGAACACATATCTGTTTGCAAAGAATGAGACCTTATGTATGAAAGAATGCCATTTTGTAGCAAGTTTAATTGAACTATGTTCTGATTTTAACTGACTATCTTAAGTTGGTTGTTATTGTAGCTATTGGCACACTCGGGATTGTTCAACATGCGTTGACTGATATCAGAATCACATCCAGCAGTAGGTGATTTGTTTTGGATTTTGTGAGCAAAAGCTGTTTGAGGATCTTTGGTGAATTTCAGTCTATATTCAAACAGCACCTTCTAAACCCCCAACCACTTCCATCTAGAAGGACAAGGGCAGCAGACGTGTCAGAACACTAGTACCTCCAAGTTGCTCATCAAGCCACTCACCATCCTGACTTGAAAACATATTGCCGTTTCTTCACTGTCGCTGGGCCAAAGTCCTGGAATTCCCTCCATAATGGTATTGTGAGTCAACCCACAGCAGATGAACTGCAGCAGTTCAAGAAGGCAGCTCACCACCACCTTCTTAAGGGCAGTAGGGATGGGTAATAAATGCTGGCCAGTCAGTGATGTCCATATTTCACAAAAATGAAAACTAAAAAGAAGATTGTTACAGAGCATCATTTGCACATGTCATCTCCTGGCAGGGATTAGCACTGGAGGAAGAGACGGAAAAGACAGATGCAGCTGCCAGTAGGGTGTGTCAAAAAGAAAAAAAAATACAATTCCTTTAGAAAATCTTGTGATTGTACACTATCAAAGTTAAATTGCATATCTAACTGAAAGGCTTCCGACTACACTAAGAGTAGGTCACCACGCTTTGCTCTTCATGTATTACGTCGCAAGCCAGAAATAGCCCTTTTCCCTTCTCATTTGCTCAAATTCAGAATGGTTTATGCTGACTACTTGTGATGGTCAAATTCTGCCTAAGCCAAGAAGATTCCCAAATCCCGGCACAGTTTAAAAACTCTGACAACAAAATCAACCAATCAAATTTGAGATTTTCTTCCAACATCTTTTGAGAGGTCATGGTGAATCTTCACTCTCCTAAAATTAAAATTCGATTCACCTTGCAAGTTAACAGCACTTACCGTCCTCCAACAATGATACCCCTGTTTCTTGGTACATAAGAACATAAGAACTAGGAGCACAAGTTGGCAATTCAGCCCCTCAATCCAGTCCTGTTATTTATTACAACTATGGCTGATCTCAACATGGCTTAACTCTACTTTCCTGCCCGGTCTTCATAATCCACTAACTCATTGCCAATTAAAAATCTATTTATCATCTCCTTAACTATACTCAACCTCCCAGCATCCACCACACTCTGGCAGTGAATGCCACTGATTTACAACCCTTTGACAGCAGTAATTTCTCCTTATCTCTGCTTTAATTCTGTTACACCTTCTCATTAAACTCTCGCCTCTGTTTCTACATTGCCACATGAGGAAACATTCATTTTAGGTCTACTTTGTCTGTCCCCTTTAGCATCTTATAGACCTCAATTAGATTTCCTCTCATTCTTCTAAATTCCAGAGAGTGTAGGCCTAAATTGCTCAATGTCTATTTGTAAGACAAACCCTTCATTCTCTGAAATCAATCTACTAAACCTTTTCTGAACTGCCTCCAATGCAACTACATCCCTCTTCAAGTAAGGGGACCAAAACTGTATGCAATACTCCAGGTGTGGTCTCATTCATACCTTGTACAGTTGCAGCAACACTTCCTGCTTTTATACTCTATTTCTCAAGCAATAAATGCCAAAATTGCCTTTCTCATTACCTGCTGTGCCTGCGTAAACTTCCTTCCTCTCTTCTTTCAAATATTACAAAGGTATTCCAATTGTGAAAAGGCAGACAAAGGATGCATTAAAATAGCCAACTGTTTCCAGCAGGTTCTCCCAAAGTGTAGCCAGATCACATGGAGTAACTTCTTAACTGAATTGTTGTAGGAGCAAACTAACCCCCTCCCCCTCCCCCTCCCCGACCCTGACAAGGGACAAAGACTCAGGAGGCAGACAGGATTCAGGCAAGTGGCAGACTTTATTCTTCTTCAAGCAACCAGCTATTAATGCAGGGAGAGTGCTTTCCTGAATCTGTCCTCAACGTGAGAACACAAATGTTCCATTAATTGGCGGCTCACATCGGGAGAGAGAGATCAATGTTGCTCTCTGAGTTACAAGTGAAATACAACATTTTCATACATTCTGAGTTACAATAGTCACATACAACATGGTCACTCTGTCCGTTCCCTTATTCTATGCACCCAATCCTATGAAACACCTAATCAATGATGAGCATTCCTATGGACAGGCCCAGATTCCCATCATGGCATTGATCTCGTGGCGTTGAACAGACATTATAACCTCCAGGCCTTGGGATCGTTCCATGAATCCTGGTAATTCGCATTCCAAAGCTACTAGTTATCCTACTTTGGGCCGGTGGCAGACTTGCTTATCTCGAAGGACTGCTTGAATTCTGCTATTCATTGTATTCAATGTGTTATCGCTATCAAATTCTGTTATTGCTCTTATGTTTTCCATTGTTCAGATTATATATATATAAAATACAATAGACAGTTGGTTCTAACTAACTACTATAAGATTTGTAGTGTAAATTCCTATTATAAAGCTAGTAATTTAGAGAGTTTTACAGCTACTCCTACTGTTAGCACTTTTTAACTAATAAGTTGCAAACAATCTATTCTGTTCAGGATGTGCCAGGCATCTTTTTGGACAGAAGGAAAATGTTTCCCAAGGCTAACTAACTTTCACATCTATGTTTAAATGTTTTTCCCCCTGATGCTTCCAGTATACTTTGGTTATATATATGTGTATCTATAATTAGTCAAAATCTAACTCTATGATTACCTGATGAATCTTTAACTAGAATGTATTTCTCAATATTGTGAATAGCTTCAAAGAAACAACTGATTACTACGAAACAACTTTAACTGTTGTTTTCATAGCTGTACAATGAGTTAGGCTGAGTGTCTCATGGAGTGAGATTTATACCCCTTGTTCTCACTGTTACTGTTCGCCTAATGGGATAACATCCTTTCATTACTGAAGCTGGCGTCAATCACTTGTCGTATTTTAATGAACTTGTGTCTGTCCTCAGACATCCTCCTATCAAACTGTCTCAGATGCCTGTTTAGGGCCTCCTGTTCACCTTGGAGTAGCCCTGTTTAAAGGTACCATTATGTTCCGCTTAATGCTGGCACAGGCTGTTTAATTCTGTTCCATCCCTAGTTGGCCATTTTGTGTCTTTCAAACAATGGTCAAATAGCCTTCTCTTTCAATTGAAGTTGGTGTCTGTCTCAAATATGAAATTATAATCGGCAAGGAACTAATTAGGTGGCCATGATATGAGGGGATACTAAAAGCAAGAATCTTGGGTGCAGGATTGTTGCCAAAAATGTTCAGGAGAAACATCTCTGCCCAAAGAGTATTTAAGATGTGAAATCTGCAGTCCTTGGACTAGTGGAATCAAATGGTGTTGCTCCAGTTGAGGGGAAGCTGGAGAAAAACATGAGAGAGAAAGCAACCAAAGGATAGATTAATGGAGTTAAACATACTGCGTGTGAGGAGAACAACTTAAACTCTGATATAGATTACTTAGTTGAATAGCCTGTTTCTGCAATGTAACTTCAACATGATTATTTCGATTTATTTGCATGTGAACATCTTGCTCACTAAGTTCGGGACTGGCAGAATTTCTTGCCCATCTTCAACCATTCTCATAATTGACAATAGACTAAGAATGGGGTAGAGTACTCAAAGCTGTCAACTGGCTTTAATAAAAGCTCAATGGTTTTTTTTTCAGATTGTGCTACACCATGGGTGAGATGCTCTTCAGAGGATTGGTGTGGACTCAATGGGCTGAATGGCCTGCTCCCACACTGTATGGATTCTATTCTATTAATGGACCCGCTTCTTTTGGAGTTAAAAATCACGAATATGTTTCTCCTGTGGCTCAGTGAGCATATCCAATTCAATGTAGACTCATACAGGTAAAAACGAACCCTTGTCTCAACTAATCTCAGGTGGGATACAACCAAAAGACTCAATTTTTTCTCAAATCCATTGTTTAGCATCGTCAGCCAGGATCCTTGCTCCTAATAGTGTTCGAGCAATGCCTCCCTGAAAATGTGTGCCACCTTGTGGTCATCAGGTAAGAGGACGGTGAATGTGAATAGAGTACAGTCTGTAGTATCCTGCACCTGGGGAAGCCAGCTATGTTGACAGATCCTACTGCATGGACTATAGCACTAACCTTATCATGGGGTAACAGGATAAGACTGTTTGATCTGAAATAAATTGCATTGGAAAAATCTCTGATACATTTGTGGATTGGGGATTGAGAGATTCACCACAGATTGCCAGTAGATCCTTGGAGGCTTTGAGTTACGTAAAGGTTTACAGCATCAGTCTCATTGAAGGTCACCAGGTTAGGATCGCCAGCCCCTCCTCCAGGTTGCAGTTCCTGCCACAGTTGTGTTGTAAGAAAAAGATCAGGTCCTTAGCAATATTAGCAGACAGCATCTGCAACGCTCCCAAATGATGTAGACCTCCATTGGGTTGGACATGGAGGACATTCACAAGGAGGGTCACGGACTATCTCTACATGGATCTTCCTCATAGGGACCTTTGACTAATGTATGCAGCACAAGCAGATACAGTAGGAGATTGTAAGGGCTGTATGATTATTGATATCATTTCCTCCAACCCCACATCACCCAGGAAAGGTAGCATTGCATATAACAGCAGGTTGGTGACTACTTGCAGTTCAAGCTGAGAGGAAATTAGTTCCATGCCCTTGTGCAACCTACGGGACCTTGCATTGTCTTTATGCGTGTGGGCTGTAGGTGCCACTTTTAAAGTCACCTGTGATTGCTTGTAAATCACAGAGACTGCAATCTTCAATCTGCATTGACCAATGACATGATCAAGGTTGTTTGTGACTGGCATGATTGATCACATATACATGAAGCTATGATTTCAGATGACTTCGACCTGGCCTATGAAAGTGCCTGAATCATCTAATTGGCCCCTGAAGGGCCTGACATCGCTCACAAGTAGATCCTGCTTGCTCAGTGGGGACAAAAAACACTCAATTCTGCCCATTCCAGGTGTGCTAGCAGCCATTTTCCATTTCTAGCGTGCATTTACAAGTCACATGTGACATGGCAGGTTGTGCTGGGACAAGTTTCAGGCTCAGCCTGATCATTAGGAGGACCCCTCCCCCGTCAAACCTCCACATTTCCTTCTTCCTGGAACTCTCTGTTGAGCCTCTCACACTGAGCTTCCACATATTTCAACATACCACTTTGAATGATATCTTCATCTTTTAACATTACCCCCGATCCCCAGCCCTACAGCTTAGTTATCAAGCTGCACTGCTACCCCCATTGGGGCCTGGCTGATGGTGACTGTTGATGAATCTACCCTCCCAACAGTAAACTATGTCATAGAGTCATACAGCATGGAAACAGACCCTTCGGTCCAACCAGTCCCTGCAGAACATAATCACAGACTAAACTAGTCCCACCGACCTGCTCCTGACCCATATCCCTCCAAATCTTTCCTATTCATGCACTTATCCAAATGTCTTTTAAACATTTTAATTGTGCCCACATCTACCATGTCTTCAGGAAGTTCATTCTGCACGTAAACCATACTCTCTGTAACAAATTTGCCCCTCATGTCTTTTATAAATCTCTCTCCTCTCACCTTAAAAATGTGCCCTGTAGTTTCGAAATCCCCCATACTAGGGAAAAGACAACTGCCATTAACTCTATTTACATCCCTCGTTATTTTATAAACTTCTTTAAGGTCACCTCTCAACTTCCAATGCTTCAGTGAAAAAACTTCCAGGCTATCCAGCCTTTCTTTATACCTCAAAACTTCCACACCCGGCAACATACATCTCCACCGCACCATCATCTTCCCTCATTATTTATATTGAATTCTCCCTTCATAATTATTTCCCGTCTGCGCCCCAGCATGCTGCCACCAACCCTTAGCATTTATCCTGAGATAAATATGAGATGCTGCATTTTTATACGGCAACTCAGGGCAGAACTTATTCAGTTAATGGTAAGGTTGTGGGGAGCGTTGCTGAAAGAAGAGACCTCGGAGTGCAGGTTCATACTTCCTTGAAAGCTAAGTTGCAGGTAGACAGGATAGTCTGCTGCAGGAAATATTTGTGAAACTTGAAAGGGTTTAGTAAAGATTTACAAGGATACTACCAGGGTTGGAGGGTTTGAACTAGAGGGAACGGCTGATTAGGCTGAGGGTACTTCCCATGGAGCGTCAGAGGCTGAGGGGTGACCTTATAGAAGTTTATAAAATCATGAGGGGCATGGATAGGGTGTCTGCTCAAGGTCTTTTTCCTAGGGTAAGTGAGTCCAAAACTAGACAGCATAGGTTTAAGGTGAGAGAGGAAAGATTTAAAAGGGACCTTGGGGCAATGTTTTCACAGGGAGGGTGGTGCGTGTATGGAATGAGCTGCCAGAAGAAGTGGTGGAGGCTGGTACAATCACAAAATTTAAAAGGCATCTGGATGGGTATATGAATAGGAAGGTTTTTGGAGGGATATGGACTAAATGCTGGCAAATGGGACTAGATTAATTTAGAATATCTGGTTGGCATGGACATGTTGGGCTGAAGGGTCTGTTTCTGTGCTGTGCAGCTCTATGACTCTATGACACTATTGCTTATTTGTGTTAATTTCCTCAGATATATTTTTCACAATTTATAAAATGATGAGCATCCAGGGAAAGTTGATTTGGTGATGTCAGATAAATTAACAAATGTGGTTAAAATTATATAATTTGAATCACCCCCAAATTTTCCACACCAGGCAATCCTAGCAATAGGTTACAATTCATTAATAATTACTTTTTAAACCAAAGCATTCTGTGATACAAAAAAAAACAGAAATATAAAAACAGCAAAATGAAGTAAAGGTCACTGCAACTTTTATAATGGCTTGATTTTTTTAAAAATAGGTTTCTGTTTGACACTTGACAGATATCGCACTGAAATTTGAGTGCTTTCTGCTACATTGTTTTGTCAAATATGTTAATGGATGTTCTGCAGGAGATAACAATCACCTTTTCAATTTATTTTTTTCTTAAGATAAAATTAGCAATCTTTCACCTACAATAAAGGTGAATTTGGAAAAGCTGATTTTCAGACTCTTTTATGTTTTTGGCTTGCATAGCAATATAATGGATGCCATTGTTTAAGAGCACTTAGGAGACAGAAAGGAAAATTGCAGTTTTCTCCTCTGAACAATATGCCTACAAGAACTCCTGTTGCATCTGCAAAGTTGTTTTGTTGTAACACGAAAGGAAACATCACTTAAAACAGAAACTTAAAAACCTTTCACCTTCGGTCAAGGTTTGATATTAAACTTCAGTGAGATATCAAGCTATCCATTTGCAAACTTCCTTAAGATCAAAGAGTCTATACAATAGATGATATTAGCTTTAAACATAAATCTAGGGGGAGGGTCTAAAGATACTAATAATCTTGCCAATTAATTCAGGGCAGGTATAGATTTTTTACAGTCAATAGAAACATAGAAGATAGGAGCAAGAGGAAGCCATTTGGCCCTTGGTGTGGGAACATGGCGGTGTGTGAAATTGGTAGGCAACTGGAAGATCAGGGTCATTTTTGCAGACAGAGCAATCGTGTTCTGCAAAGCAGTCATCCAGTCTGTGTATCTTCTTCTCAAGGTAAAGGAGATTTAATGAAGTACAGATAAATGACTGCTTCACTTCTGTGGCTTTTGAATGGTGAAGAGACAGGAAGTAAACGGGCAGATATTACACCTTCTGGGATTGCATGACGAGGTGCTGAGGGGCATGTGGAGGTGTTGCAATGGAGGCAGTAGACCAGAATGTGTTGGAGGGAATGGTCCCTGCAAATGCCAACAAGGGAAAGGAGAGGGGTATACATCTGGTTGTGGTATCTCATTGGAGGTGATGGAAATGGTGCACTTCTACCCTCACCTCTTCCTTTCCTTTCACTCCTACAACAACAATAGGGCCCACCCATGGTCCTCATTTACCAGGCCACCATCCACCCCATCAAAAGGATTGTAAATTGTCATTTCTGTCAGGAATAGTTAAATAAACTGTTAGGAAAGGTAAATTAGATGCCTAAAGAGTAAAGATAGGAATATAATTTCTATGAGTTTGAGTCTCTGTAAATGATCGTATTGAGTAAAATGTTGCAATATTGTTTTGATATGTGCTTTTGATCTTGCTAATTGTCTTCTATATTTAGATAGCTGGGTCTGTTTCTTTTTCAAAACTCCTTTTTTTTGGTGTAATAAACTTATTTTTTGTTAAAGAAAACATGCCCCTTTGTGTGAATATGTCTTGGAAGCTACCCACCTCATTAACAAACTCAGCAAAAAGAAAGGTTTAACAAGTTTGCTTCATATTGACAGGAAGGTTAAAAAGGCATTTGGTACATTTGCTTTCATTGCTCAGTCCTTTGAGTGTACGAGTTGGGAGATCATGTGTAGGTTTTATAGAATATTGGTGAGGCCTCTTCTAGAATACTGTGTCCAATTCCAGTTGCCCAGTCATAGGAAAGATATTATTAAACTGGAAAGGATTCAGGAGAGATTTACCAGGATGTTGCCTCATTTTGAAGTTTGAGTTATAAAGGAAGGCTGGATAGGCTGGGACCTTTTTCACTGGAACATAGGAGGTTGACCGGTGATCTTATAGAAGTTTATAAAATAATGAGTGGTAGAGATAGTGTTAGTGGTAGTTGCCTTTTCCCAAGAATAGGGGATCTCAAGACTAGGGGGCACATTTTTTAAGGTGAGAAGTGAGAGATTTAAAAAGGACGTGAGGGGCAAATGTTCTACACAGAGGGTGGTTCGTATATGAAATGAACTCCTTGAGGAAGTGGTTTAATGTTTAAAAGACATTTGGAAAGATACATGAATAGGAAAGATTTGGGGGAATAAGGCCAGGAGACAGGCAGGTTTAGTTTGGGATTATGTTCTATATGGACTGGTTAGACTGAGGGGTCTTGTTCTGTGCTGTATGACTCTATGACTCTAAGCCAGTGTTCACTCTAGGATCTGTTCTGTCCAGTAGTACCATCAACTGACATAATGATACTAACCATTTCTTTTAAGACACTAGGATGAAATCCACCAGGACCTGAGTATTTGACAGCCTGAAGCTTCAACAATTTACTCAGCAACACTTCTCTACTGATTGCAATTTTTCTGAATTCCTCCCTCCCTTACATTCCTTGATTTAAAGCTTCTGCTAGAATGTAGTTGTAACCACTATAGTGAAGAGTGATGGAAAATACGTGTTCAACTGACAGCTCTTTATTTTCTAATTTCATGTCTCAAGATTCACTTCCTATAGGACTAATGCTCATTTTAAAATATTTATAGAAACTCTTACTATCTGTTTTCTATGTATCTTGCAAGGTTTCTCTTATCCTCTATTTTTTCCTCTAGAAGGACAAGGGCAACAGATACATGGGACCACCATGACTTGCAAGTTCCCTTCTAAGCCATTCACCATCCTGTACGGGAAATATATCACTGTTCCTTCAGTATCACTAGATCAAAAATCCTGGGACTTCTTTCCCAACAGCCTTCTGGGTATACCTTGTAGACTGCAGTAATTCAAGAAGGCAGCTCACAACGGCCTTTTCAAGCACAATGAGATATTGGTACTAAATCACCGGTTTAACAGGCAACACCCACATCCAATGAATGAATAAAAGAAAACTTGGTACATGATTTGGATATCATCTTGGCTCAGTGGTGGCATTGACACTGTTAAGTCAGAAAGCTAGGGTTTCAAGCCACTCTTCAGCCAAAAGTGCTACCTACCACCTCATCCGCCTCCTTGACCTGTCCATCTTCCCTGGACTGACCTATCCCCTCCCTACCTCCTCACCTATACTCTCCTCTCCACCTATCTTCTTTTCTCTCCATCTTCGGTCCGCCTCCCCCTCTCTCCCTATTTATTCCAGTTCCCTCTCCCCATCCCCCTCTCTGATGAAGGGTCTAGGCCCGAAACGTCAGCTTTTGTGCTCCTGAGATGCTGCTTGGCCTGCTGTGTTCATCCAGCTCCACACTTTGTTATCTTGGATTCTCCAGCATCTGCAGTTCCCATTATCACTTGCTCATTATCTAGTCTGTCATATCGGAATATTATTGTGCAAATGCTTCAGTGTGGGTGATGCTGTTTTTCTGACATGCCCTGCTTGCCTGAATCTGAGAATGATCTGCTCTTATTGCATTGTCCTGTTGACTTTATAGATCACATAGGCTCTCAAAGCATAATAAACTGAATGGCACTAGACGTCTGGATACAGACTGGCAGACATGACATCTTTGCACCACCATGCCATTTTGCTAGAGGAGGGAAGGGTGGTAGACACATTGCCCACCAGGAGCCTAATTGAGTTACCAAAGAGAGCAATTAAGAGTTGTTTTTGTGGTCCAGTGGACAGGTGGGGCAACTATTCAATAGTCTGAGAGACTCCCAGTGGCCTCTTGGGTGGGGCCTTCTTTTTTTGATAGTCCGAGGCTTATAAAGGTGCACACTGTAGTGGCAATGGAAAACCCTTGTAGCTTGATATCTGCCTACCTATCATCAATACCCCTCTACTACAAAACTCTAAGGAATACTAATCTGGCCGAAAGTCTTTAGGTCATTTCCCTGTCTCTGTGAACACATCTTGCAGGTGCAGCCACAGAAATGGTCACCATTAGGAATGCTGCTGGTGAAAAGCCAACTCCCTCAGTCAACAGACACCTCTTCAGATCAGCCTTGACTCTGAAGAGGGAAGGCAGCCCAGTGCAGGGCAGTTAATTGTACACCATCAGGAAATGCTACTCTGGGTCCAACTGCTTGACAGAAGTCACAATCAGAATTGTCCATAAACAATACAGCTGCACTGCAGCTATCTGAGGGAACCTGAGAAATAGGACATAACAAATAGTTCCAGCTGGAAATCTGCAAACCTCCAAATGTTATCTGGAAACTTGATTTCCTCTCTTCACAAGATTATATAATGCAATTGTTTCAACTGACTATTAAATGTAGACTGCTGGAAACTTTCCTGACATATTTAATTATGGATAAAATGCCCTTCATTCCATACAGTTTTGATATATACAAGTCAGTCTTTCAAAGAGATCATCTAATGCAAGTGAAATGAGCAGATTTGAGCTTTTTCACATTTCATTGAACACAGCTTCTGTAAGTGCACTGCTTATAACTAGACTTTTCATTTTCCATTTTTGAAATGTCAGTTTTACTGCAAAGAGAAATGATTTCAGGATCTGTTATTACACCTATTTTTTGTGAACAATGGAATATGCATGATATCCTTTCATTAACATTGATTTTCATGTGATAGCTATTATTAGCTAGGAAATACCTAATCTCTGAGGAGGTTATGGCTTGAAAGCTATCAATTGCAGGGTGAAACTAATTCACTGCAAAACTAGGCAACATGTTTTGCAGGTCTGCCAATCCATACAAAAGCCATGACACACTCAACCTACTTGTGCTTTTAGCTAATTTTTTTAGTATGACTCTATGTCCTTCCTCAGTTACCTGGCTGAAATGTTTTTCCCTCAAATTAGATTGTTCATCATCTTATAAACCTCAATAAAATGTACCCTTTCTCTTTGCTTCTCTGATGTATAGAGTTGTGACGAGGGATCATAACCTCAGATCACTTTTGGACATACTGAACATTAAACTGCAGTGTGTGTTTCTTTGTAAAACAAAAGAAACTGCCAAATGCAGACATAAAGGTATCTGTTGGAAAAAACTGAGCAGCTCTGGTTTCCAGTAATGATGGGTAGCTTAATTGCAATAGCCACCCACAACCCCCTTTATCTTAGACTGATCAAAATGTGCCCTTAGCTTTCATCTCCATGAAAACAATAAGTCTAGAGAAATTACATCTCTGTATCAAGTGCTTAAGGTTCTATCCAACTGACTCCTTCCAGGTTCTTGCCCATGGACTGTGTGGAGACATTCAATGAGTCCTTCCCAAATCTGGAAATATGAACATTTCACAAATAGAGTCATACAGCACGGAAACAGACCTTTGGACTAACTCATTCGCGCCAACCAGACATCCCAATCTGACTTAGTCCTATTTGCCAGCATATGACCCAAATCCCTCTAAGCCTTTCCTATTCCTGATGCCTTTTAAATGTTGTACTTGTACCCACCTCCACTACTTCATCTGACAGCTCATTTGATGCATGCAGCACCCACTGCATGATAATCTAAACCTGATCAGTTCTAACAACCAACATATTTTTAAGCGCCCTCTCCTGACTTGAAACTTGCATAAACTACCTTTATACTGAGCTAATATGTCCCCGAATTACTCTGAACCCTTCTTTGAGAAGAGAAACTAAACTGGCTTCTCAACTCAATACTGGTGTCTTACGAACTGAACTGAAAAGCTTGCTCCTAAACTAAATTAAAAAAAACTCACTTGTTTGAGATTCTGCTAAACTGAATACAAAGCTAAGATAACTAGGTGCAGAGCTGGATGAACACAGCATGCCAAGGAGCATCAGAGGAGCAGGAAAGCTGACGTTTTGGGCTTAGACTCTTCTTCAGAAAAATTGCTTTTTTCTGAAGAAGGGTCTAGGTCCGAAACGTCAACTTTCCTCGTCCCCTGATGCTGCTTGGCCTGCTGTGTTCATCCAGCTCTGCATCTTGTTATGTCAGATTCTCCAGCATCTGCAGTTCCTACTATCTCTGAATACAATGCTAATGTCTTTTACATGTTTCCCGTACCTGTTACAATCACCACATTGTCCAAATAACTTACCATTAACAGGATAGCAGTTTGCAGTCATCTGCTCTTTGACACATAATGTCCAAGAAGGACTCTGATATTTTTTGACAAAAACCTTTTATGAAAGTACTGGACATCTATTTTGTTATCCAAACTCTAAAAATGATATTAATACTATAAATTATACACATTTCATCACAAGAACATGAGGAGAGGTATGGAGAACCAAGCAGGTTGACAATTTCAAAGATGTCATGACCAATGAAACTCTATATGATTGGAAGATTACTTCCAGAAGCAATTTCAGTTGAGTGAGGTAAAGGGAGCAAACTGCTCCCTTAAACTAATCATGAAGATGTATAGAGCAGTAATCCATAGTGACTCCACATAATTTTGTTTACTTCTGTTTCATGTCACTCACTGTCATGTTATTACTTCTTAGCACAAGTAAGAGCTAAATGTATGAACTAAAAATATATGGGCATTGAGATTACTCAAAGACGAAGCAACTGAGCTTTCATTGTTCCCTAGTACCTTAGACTTCATAAATGCAGCTCATTCATGATATATAATAATTCGTGATAAATTTTATGTAAATATGTGGTGGATATTTAGGTTATAGAAAATAGAATCTGTTATGCCATAGAATAAAACAATCATCCAGGAAATTATCTGACCTAGTATCACCTCTAGTAGCTCTATAGAGGCTTTGTGGTACTCTTCCAGTCTCCCAAACACTATTAGCCACGTTTGGTCCGGCCATCAGGTCTTCTGACTGGATAGCGGCACACAAAGATGCATCCCTTGTGTGCACTGGAAGGCTCCTACTTAGTGAAACAGCCCAGCTGACTGATATAATGTCTGGAACCCAAACTTGTCTGCACACATTTTCTTTGATATTTACTTGAAAGGAAACAAGGATGAAGCAGCAAGGTTGGCCTGCAGGAGTGTTATATGAAGCAACAGGCACCCAGATGCAGAGAAATTAAGTTATTCAAACTTGTTCAATTATAAAGTGCCTGGAAATACCCTGGGGTTCTTTTGGGGGTGTTTTGGTGAAATGGATTTGCCAGTGGGTGTTGCTTAATGGGAATCACAGAGGAGCAGGTACCCTGGGCTCATCAAGGCTGCAATAGGTCAGGGTGCAGCAATGGCAATGCCTCTGGGTCTGCAGGAAATTGAGCAGAGGCAGAGGACAGGGCAAGGTCCATCCCGTACTTTCTGCCACATCAGTGCCAAACTGCTTCATAATTCTTGAAAGCGATAGGAGCTCGCCTGATAGGCCCACAGGGTTCCGAGGAAAGGTCACCAGACTGAAATGTTAACTCTGATTTCTCCTTCACAGATGCTGCCAGACCTGCCGAGCTTTTCCAGAAACTTCTGTTTTTGTTATCTTCGTGAGCACGTCCTTTCAGCTCACTCTACATCACACCATTGAGTTCCCGAACTGCATCATTTTCAGCTGTGCCTTTATCGTCAATCTTCACAGGGATGGCAGAACCTCGAGCCTTATCAACACAGTTCATGATGCAAAAAGCTAGCGTTTCCATGGACCCAGGTAATGCAACTATCACTTCTTTGTGTCCTGCTGCTTCTGCTTTGCCTCCTTCTATTGTGTGCCAAAAATTCCCCATTGCAGACCTGTGGCATCTATCCTGCTCACCTTCACCAGTAATCCTCCGGTGTCGCATCTACCACAAGCTATCCTTCTGTGCATTAGAGACAGAAAGAACTGCAGATGCTGGCAGCCAGAGTCAACAGATGTGAAGCTGGAAAAGCACAGCAGGTCAGACAGCATCCGAGGAGCAGGAAAGTCAATGTTTTAAGTTGGAACCCTTCGTCAGAATCTGAAACATCGACTTTTCTGCTCCTTGGATGCTGCCTGAACTGCCGAGCTTTTGCAGCTCCATATTTTTTGACTCTATCCTTCTGTTTAGCCTGGGGTCCACTGAACAATAATTTATATTGTATTGACATTTTTATGCAACTTTGCTTTAAAATGCTACCAGCCTCTAAGAACAAAGAAGATTACAGCACAGGAACAGGCCCTTCAAGCCTGCGCCGATCCAGATCCTCTATCTAAACCTGTCACCTATTTTCCAAGGATGTGTATCCCTCTGCTCCCTGCCCATTCATGTATCTGTCTAGATACATCTTAAATGATACTATTGTGCCCGCCTCTACCACCCCGCTGGCAACGTGTTACAGGCACCCACCATTCTCTGCGTAAAGAGCTTTCCACGAATATCTCCCTTAAACTTTTCCCCTCTCACCTTCAAATCGTGACCCCTAGTAATTGAGTCCCCCACTCTGGGAAAAAGCTTCTTGCTATCCACCCTGTCTATAGCTCCCATGATTTTGAGGACCTCAATCAGGTCCCCCCTCAACCTCCATCTTTCTAATGTAAATAATCCTAATCCACTCAACCTCTCTTCATGGTTAGCACCCTCCATACCAGTTAACATCCTGGTGAATGTCCTCTGCACCCTTTCCAAAGCATCCACATCCTTTTGGTAATGTGGTGACCAGAACTATACGTTGTATTCCAAATGTGGTCGAACCAAAGTCCTATACAAGAAGATCTGTACTGTGTGGTCTGTATTCAACCCTACTGGAACTGCCTGTCAAGGACAGTGGTTGCAGACGGCATTTAGCGATAGGAAAGAATGTGGGAGTCACTCAGGCCAGTGTTAGTCATTTGAAGAGGGAACTTAAGATTTGTGTAACCTCAAGCTAAACATGTACTAGTATACAATCAATGATGGCCCTGCAACTAAAAAATTGGGCTAACCTAGCCCAAACATTTCTAGAATTTTCATAGGTTTTCTCTAGTAAAGCAGGGCTAAAAAAAAACTTCATCAAAGCTTTGCAAGGATGATGACAAAGTGCAACTAAATTACCTGAAATTCATTCTACTTCTGTGAGAGCATTATTATATAGACCTGCAGCAAACCAATCAATGTCACATTTCCAGCTAGCCTTTATTAAACAGACGCCTTGATTGTAGATGTTGGGTGAGGCTGGAGTAATGGAAAGGATTGGATGGTTATTCAATTAGTTCAAATCAAACGATATTGATTTGATTTATTTATTGTCATGTGTATTTCTTACAAATATATTGAAAAGTGTTGCTCAGTGTTGCCAGTCTCCGGCACCATCTTAAATCACAGAAAATAAACCAAAACACAGAATACAAAGCCAGAAAAATAAAGTGATGAAGTTCATGTTATATAGTCCTGTCTCAATAAAGTTAGCTGGTCTTCGGAACAGTTCCCACTTCTAGTTCAGCCATGGGCCCTGATCTGGGCTCCTCCATCCTGATGCCTCCCTGCTGTTAATTGCACATTGCTGTGCTGCCCCGGAAGAAAGAGTTGCCACACTCCAGCGCCATCTCGCTTCCACCAAAACTGCTGCTGCCATGAGCGCATGTTGAGCCGACCTCGTCAATGCAGCTGCCACCAGTGCTACAGGGTCCTGTGCAAGGACCAAACACGTGGATGTAGCAGCCTCAGCCATTAGGCAAAGGGGCCTAGCTCTGGACCTGAAGCCTCAGCTCAGCCTGCATGTCTGGACTGGCGGATTAAACCCAGGACTTGCTCCTTGCTTACCAGGAGACCTTGGGCTGGTGCAGAGCCATAAACCATGAATAGCAGCCAGATTCCATTGTGGCCAATAGCCAATTTGCAGCAGAATAAGCTACTGTTTTAATTTAATATTATCTTTAACTCTAACAGTAAGCTACAGATGGGTTTTTCTTGCTGATTTTTGTTTTTTAAGTCGTGGAGGTGCCAGTGTTGGTCTGGGCTGGACAAGTTCAGAAGTCACACAACACCAGGTTATAGTCCAACAGGTTTATTTGTCACTGCTCCCTTGCCAGATGAAGGAGCAGTGCTCCAAAAGGTTGTGATTTCAAATAAACCTATCGGACGATAACCTGGTGTTGTGTGACTTCTGACTTTGTTTTATTTTATATTATTGCTAAATGCTTTAAATTGCTTCTCTAAATGTTTCCCATCACTTATTTACTGCCATACATTTTGATCTATTTGCTTAGCCAACTGTCCCCTCATACCCATGCAACTGGCTTTGTTTAAATTCAAGATCATTTTTTGGACTGAAGTACATTGCTTTCAAACTTCGTCTGGAATTTAATTGTATTCCTGCTTTTTCCAGAGGATTTCTTATTAAGGGAATTCACCACTACAGCTCCTGACAAAAATGTTAACCTGTCTTTGCTTATTGCCACTCCCATTGTTGTATAAGCTTTCGTCATTTGATTTTCTGACTTATTGCAGATACAATTACAACATTTAAAAGGCATCTGAATGGATATATGAACAGGAAGGGTTTAGAGGGATATGGGCCAAATGCTGGCACGTGCCATCAATTTAGGATATCTCGGCATGGATAAGTTGAAACGAACTGTCTGTTTCCATGCTGCACAGCTCTATGATTCTCTGACTTAATATTCTTATGGTTAACTTGTAGAAAAACTTAAAAATTATATTAGGCATAAAAAACAAAATAATACGATATTGGCAATTCTATCACGCTTCCCTGTTCTGTAATACCTAACAACAATGTGCTCCTGAGATGCTGCTTGGCCTGCTGTGTTCATCCAGCTTCACACTTTGTTATAAAAAATATGTATGGTTGGTTTCTGTGGCAAGCCTTGAATAGTGAATACCACTGGTAAGTTTGTTGGATTTTTAAAAAAGCTTTGAAGTTGCTGTGATTTATACTTTGGGAGCAGTTAGATCATCCTTAATGTGAACCTGAACGTCCAATCAGTGATTATATATAAAATCACTGTTTTGGGGTCTAAAAGCATCTGCCCGATGAAATGTAAACTCCATGAAAATACTCATATTGATCAAATGACAGTTGAAAAACAAATGCCCAAAAAACTGTTAATAAAAAAACTCGAAAGAACTGTGATGCTATAAATCAGAAACAAAATCAGAAATTGCTGGAAAAGCTCAAGTCTGGCAGTATCAGTGTATGGAAATCAGAGTAAACGTTTCGGATCAAGTGACCCTTCCTCAGTTCTGCTGAGCATTTCCAGCAACTTCCGTTTTTGTGCCCAAAAGCTCATCCCACTGTCTTTGACTATAATGTAAGTAATTACCTATTGCTGAACTTGGTCACACACAAATCTCTCCCTTTCAACCCCACATCCGTGGAACTAACGGAATCACTCGCATAAATCACATGGTCAGCTCATGTCACGTATCAATTTGCACAACGTGTACATTTACCGTCTAAAATCTGTTGAAATTCATTCTAAAAGCAGGTGGAATTCTAGTTAATGGAGAGAACAGCGAATCTGTGGGAAATGTTAAAAGCCAGAGTTAAAAACAGCGCAGATCTAAACAGGTCAAACTTTTAAGCCGCCAATGAGATGGATTCAGATTTTGGGACAGTAAAAGCGACTCGGAACATTTCAGTAAAGTCACGAAAGGTAAACCATCCAGAGAGAAGTAACACAGTGAAGGTGGAAAAGAAAACGCAGTTAGCGCCCCCTCCACAAAACGCACCCACGTGTTATCACTTCCAACAGTTATAAAGAGCGCCGACAAACGAGAGAGTCAGGACATCAGACCCCGGTACCGGCACAGGAACGGGGTTCAGACCCCGGTACAGGGAGGTGGAATCAGACCCGGTACCGGCACAGGAACGGGGTTCAGACCCCGGTACAGGGAGGTGGAATCAGACCCGGTACCGGCACAGGGAGGTGGAATCAGACCCGGTACCGGCACAGGAACGGGGTTCAGACCCCGGTACAGGGAGGTGAATCAGACCCGGTACCGGCACAGGAACGGAGTTCAGACCCCGGTACAGGGAGGTGGAATCAGACCCGGTACCGGCACAGGAACGGGGTTCAGACCCCGGTACAGGGAGGTGAATCAGACCCGGTACCGGCACAGGAATGGGGTTCAGACCCCGGTACAGGGAGGTGGAATCAGACCCGGTACCGGCACAGGAACGGGGTTCAGGCCCCGGTACCGGCACAGGGAGGTGAATCAGACCCGGTACCGGCACAGGAACGGGGTTCAGGCCCCGGTACCGGCGCAGGGAGGTGAATCAGACCCGGTACCGGCACAGGAACGGAGTTCAGACCCCGGTACCGGCACAGGGGGGTGGAATCAGACCCGGTACCGGCACAGGAACGGGGTTCAGGCCCCGGTACAGGGAGGTGAATCAGACCCGGTACCGGCACAGGAACGGGGTTCAGGCCCCGGTACAGGGAGGTGAATCAGACCCGGTACCGGCACAGGAACGGGGTTCAGGCCCCGGTACCGGCACAGGGAGGTGAATCAGACCCGGTACCGGCACAGGAACGGGGTTCAGGCCCCGGTACAGGGAGGTGGAATCAGACCCGGTACCGGCACAGGAACGGGGTTCAGACCCCGGTACCGGTACAGGGAGGTGAATCAGACCCCGGTACCGGCACAGGAACGGGGTTCAGGCCCCGGTACCGGCGCAGGGAGGTGAATCAGACCCCGGTACCGGTATTGGGGTGGTGCGGGGGTGGAATCACGGTGCTGTTACCGGGAGAGGGACCGGGACCGGGCTGCGGAAAAACAGCTCCGGTCGAGTGTTCGGTTCTTCGCCGCGGGCCCCCAGCTGTCACGGATGGAGCCGGTTAGCCGGAGCCCGGGTGCTCTCCCCGATACCGGGACCGTCACCGAGTTGAACGAGACCGGGGTTTGGGACGGGGAGCCGCCTTTCCTGACGGATGCTTGGCTGGTGCCGCTTTTCTTCGCCCTCTTCATGTTCCTGGGAGTGGGCGGGAACGCGCTGGTCATCTACGTGATCGGTAAACACCGGCAAATGAGGACCGCTACCAACTTCTACATCGGTAAGAAACCGGGAGGAGAGGGCGTATGGTCAGGGGAGAGAGGAAATGGTCGGGGGAGAGGGAGTCGGGGGGGATGGTCGGGGGAGAGAGGGAATGGTTGGGGGGGATGGTCGGGGGAGAGAGGGAATGGTTGGGGGGGATGGTCGGGGGAGAGGGAGTCGGGGGGATGGTCGGGGGAGAGAGGGAATGGTCGGGGGGGATGGTCGGGGGAGAGAGGGAATGGTCGGGGGGGATGGTCGGGGGAGGGGGGGGATGGTCGGGGGAGAGGGAGTCGGGGGGATGGTCGGGGGAGAGAGGGAATGGTCGGGGGAGAGGGAGTCGGGGGGATGGTCGGGGAGAGAGGGAATGGTCGGGGGAGAGGGAGTCGGGGGAATGGTCGGGGGAGAGAGGGAATGGTCGGGGGAGAGGGAGTCGGTGGAATGGTCGGGGGAGAGAGGGAATGGTCGGGGGAGAGAGAGTCGGGCGGATGGTCGGGGGAGAGAGGGAATGGTCGGGGGAGAGGGAGTCGGGGGGATGGTCGGGGGAGAGAGGGAATGGTCGGGGGGGAGAGAGGGAACGGTCGGGGGAGAGGGAGTCGGGGGAATGGTCGGGGGGGAGAGGGAACGGTCGGGGGAGAGGGAGTCGGGGGGATGGTCGGGGGAGAGAGGGAATGGTCGGAGGAGAGGGAGTCGGGGGAGAGAGGGAATGGTCGGGGGAGAGGGAGTCGGGGGAATGGTCGGGGGGGGAGAGAGGGAATGGTCGGGGGAGAGGGAGTCGGGGGAATGGTCGGGGGGGGAGAGAGGGAATGGTCGGGGGAGAGGGAGTCGGGGGAATGGTCGGGGGAGAGGGAGTCGGGGGATGGTCGGGGGAGAGAGAGAATGATTGAGGGAGTCGGGGGAATGGTCAGGGGAGAGAGGGAATGGTCAGGGGAGAGAGGGAATGATTGAGGGAGAGGGAGTGGTCAGGGGAGGGGGAGAGGGAATGGTCGGGGGAGAGGGAGTCGGGGGAATGGTCAGGGGAGAGAGGGAATGGTCGGGGGAGAGGGAGTCGGGGGAATGGTCGGGGGAGAGAGGGAATGGTCGGGGGAGAGAGAGTCGGGGGAATGGTTGGGGGAGAGAGGGAATGGTCGGGGGAGAGAGAGTCGGGGGGATGGTCGGGGGAGAGAGGGAATGGTCGGGGCAGAGGGAATCGGGGGATGGTCAGGGGAGGGGGGAGTGGTCGGGGGAGAGGGAGTCGGGGGGATGGTCGGGGGAGGGGGGGAGTGGTCGGGGGAGAGGGGGAGTGGTCGGGGGAGAGGGGTAGTGGTCGGGGGAGTGGTCGGGGGAGGGGGAGTGGTCGGGGGGGAGGGGGAGTGGTCGGGGGAGGGGGGGAGTGGTCGGGGGAGAGGGGGAGTGGTCGGGGGAGGGGGGAGTGGTCGGGGTAGGGGGGGAGTGGTCGGGGAGAGGGAGTTGGGGGGATGGTCAGGGGAGGGGGGAGTGGTCGGGGGAGAGGGAGTCGGGGGGATGGTCGGGGGAGAGGGAGTCGGGGGGATGGTCAGGGGAGAGAGGGAATGGTCGGGGGAGAGGGAGTCGGGGGGATGGTCAGGGGAGAGAGGGAATGGTCGGGGGAGAGGGAGTCGGGGGGATGGTCAGGGGAGAGAGGGAATGGTCGGGGGAGAGGGAGTCGGGGGGATGGTCATGGAGGGGGGAGTAGTCGGGGGGGAGTAGTCGGGGGAGAGGGAGTCGGGGTGAGTGGTCGGGGGAGGGGGTGAGTGGTCGGGGGAGGGGGTGAGTGGTCGGGGGAGGGGGTGAGTTGTCGGGGGAGGGGGGAGTGGTCGGGGGAGTGGTCGGGGGAGGGGGGGAGTGGTCGGGGGAGGGGGGGAGTGGTCGGGGGAGGGGGAGTGGTCGGGGGAGGGGGGGAGTGTTCGGGGGAGAGAGGGAGTGGTCGGGGGAGGGGGAGTGGTCGGGGGAGGGGGGAGTGTTCGGGGGAGAGAGGGAGTGGTCGGGGGGGGGAGTGGTCGGGGGAGGGGGGAGTGGTCGGGGGAGGGGGGAGTGGTCGGGGGAGGGGGGAGTGGTCGGGGGAGGGGGAGTGGTCGGGGGAGGGGGGACTGGTCGGGGGAGGGGGGACTGGTCGGGGGAGGGGGGAGTGGCCCGGGGGAGGGGGAGTGGTCGGGGGAGTGGTCGGGGGAGGGGGGACTGGTCGGGGGAGGGGGGAGTGGTCGGGGGAGGGGAGTGGTCGGGGGAGGGGGAGTGGTCGGGGGAGGGGGGAGTGGTCGGGGGAGGGGGAGTGGTCGGGGGAGGGGGGAGTGGTCGGGGGAGGGGGAGTGGTCGGGGGAGGGGGGAGTGGTTGGGGGAGGGGGGGAGGGGGGAGTGGTCGGGGGAGGGGGGAGTGGTCGGGGGGTGGTCGGGGGAGGGGGAGTGTTCGGGGGAGGGGGGGAGTGGTCGGGGGAGGGGGGGAGTGGTCGGGGGAGGGGGGAGGGGGGAGTGGTCGGGGGAGGGGGGAGTGGTCGGGGGAGGGGGAGGGGTCGGGGGAGGGGTCGGGGGTGTGGTCGGGGGAGGGGGGAGTGGTCGGGGAGGGGGGAGTGGTCGGGGGAGGGGGGAGGGGGGAGTGGTCGGGGGAGGGGGGAGGGGTCGGGGGAGGGGTCGGGGGTGTGGTCGGGGGAGGGGGGAGTGGTCGGGGAGGGGGGAGTGGTCGGGGGAGGGGGAGGGGGAGTGGTCGGGAGAGTGGGGAGTGGTCGGGGGAGGGGGAGTGGTCGGGGGAGAGAGAGAATGATTGAGGGAGTCGGGGGAATGGTCAGGGGAGAGAGGGAATGGTCAGGGGAGAGGGAGTCGGGGGAATGGTCAGAGGAGAGGGGGAATGATTGAGGGAGAGGGAGTGGTCAGGGGAGGGGGAGAGGGAATGGTCGGGGGAGAGGGAGTCGGGGGGATGGTCAGGGGAGAGAGGGATCGGTCGGGGGAGAGGGAGTCGGGGGATGGTCAGGGGAGAGAGGGAATGGTGGGGGGAGAGGGAGTCGGGGGGATGGTCAGGGGGGAGAGGGAACGGTCGGGGGAGAGGGAGTCGGGGGGATGGTCAGGGGAGAGAGGGAGTCGGGGGGATGGTCAGGGGAGAGAGGTAACGGTCGGGGGAGAGGGAGTCGGGGGGATGGTCAGGGGAGAGAGGGAACGGTCGGGGGAGAGGGAGTCGGGGGGATGGTCAGGGGAGAGAGGGAACGGTCGGGGGAGAGGGAGTCGGGGGGATGGTCAGGGGAGAGAGGGAACGGTCGGGGAGAGGGAGTCGGGGGGATGGTCAGGGGAGAGAGGGAACGGTCGGGGGAGAGGGAGTCGGGGGGATGGTCAGGGGGGAGAGGGAATGGTCGGGGGAGAGGGAGCCGGGGGGATGGTCGGGGGAGAGAGGGAATGGCCGGGGGATGGTCGGGGGAGAGGGGGAGTGGTCGGGGGAGAGGGGGAGTGGTCGGGGGAGAGGGGGAGTGGGCGGGGGAGAGGGAGTCGGGGGGATGGTCAGGGGAGGGGGGAGTGCTCGGGGGAGAGGGAGTCGGGGGGAGTGGTCGGGGGAGAGGGGGAGTGGTCGGGGGAGGGGGGAGTGGTCGGGGGAGTGGTCGGGGGAGGGAGGAGTGATCGGGGGAGAGGGAGTCGGGGGGAGTGGTTGGGGGAGGGGGGGAGTGGTCGGGGAGAGGGAGTCGGGCGGATGGTCAGGGGAGAGAGGGAATGGTCGGGGGAGAGGGAGTCGGGGGGAAGGTCAGGGGAGAGAGGGAATGGTCGGGGGAGAGGGAGTCGGGGGGATGGTCAGGGGAGGGGGGAGTGGTCGGGGAGAGGGAGTCAGGGGAGGGGGGAGTGGTCGGGGGAGAGGGAGTCGGGTGTATGGTCAGGGGAGGGGGGAGTGGTCGGGGGAGAGGGGAGTGGTCGGGGGAGTGGTCGGGGGAGGGAGGAGTGATCGGGGGAGAGGGAGTCGGGGGGAGTGGTTGGGGGAGGGGGGGAGTGGTCGGGGAGAGGGAGTCGGGCGGATGGTCAGGGGAGAGAGGGAATGGTCGGGGGAGAGGGAGTCGGGGGGAAGGTCAGGGGAGAGAGGGAATGGTCGGGGGAGAGGGAGTCGGGGGGATGGTCAGGGGAGGGGGGAGTGGTCGGGGAGAGGGAGTCAGGGGAGGGGGGAGTGGTCGGGGGAGAGGGAGTCGGGTGTATGGTCAGGGGAGGGGGGAGTGGTCGGGGGAGAGGGAGTCGGGGGGATGGTCAGGGGAGGGGGGAGTGGTCGGGGGAGAGGGAGTCGGGGGGATGGTCAGGGGAGGGGGGAGTGGTCGGGGGAGAGGGAGTCGGGGGGATGGTGAGGGGAGGGGGGAGTGGTCGGGGGTGAGGGAGTCGGGGGGATGGTGAGGGGAGGGGGGAGTGGTCGGGGGTGAGGGAGTCGGGGGGATGGTGAGGGGAGGGGGGGAGTGGTCGGGGGGTGAGGGAGTCGGGGGGATGGGGAGGGGGGAGTGGTCGGGGGTGAGGGAGTCGGGGGGATGGTGAGGGGAGGGGGGAGTGGTCGGGGGAGAGGGAGTCGGGGGGATGGTGAGGGGAGGGGGGAGTGGTCGGGGGAGAGGGAGTCGGGGGGATGGTGAGGGGAGGGGGGAGTGGTCGGGGGAGAGGGAGTCGGGGGGATGGTGAGGGGAGGGGGGAGTGGTCGGGGGGATGGTGAGGGGAGGGGGGAGTGGTCGGGGGAGAGGGAGTCGGGGGGATGGTGAGGGGAGGGGGGAGTGGTCGGGGGAGAGGGAGTCGGGGGGATGGTGAGGGGAGGGGGGAGTGGTCGGGGGAGAGGGAGTCGGGGGGATGGTGAGGGGAGGGGGGAGTGGTCGGGGGAGAGGGAGTCGGGGGGTTGGTGAGGGGAGGGGGGAGTGGTCGGGGGAGAGGGAGTCGGGGGGATGGTGAGGGGAGGGGGGAGTGGTCGGGGGAGAGGGAGTCGGGGGGATGGTGAGGGGAGGGGGGAGTGGTCGGGGGAGAGGGAGTCGGGGGGATGGTGAGGGGAGGGGGGAGTGGTCGGGGGAGAGGGAGTCGGGGGGATGGTGAGGGGAGGGGGGAGTGGTCGGGGGAGAGGGAGTCGGGGGGATGGTGAGGGGAGGGGGGAGTGGTCGGGGGAGAGGGAGTCGGGGGGATGGTGAGGGGAGGGGGGAGTGGTCGGGGGAGAGGGAGTCGGGGGGAGTGGTCGGGGGAGGGGGGAGTGGTCGGGGGAGAGGGAGTGGGGGGATGGTCAGGGGAGGGGGGAGTGGTCGGGGGAGAGGGAGTCGGGGGGATGGCCAGGGAAGGGGGGAGTGGTCGGGGGAGAGGGAGTCGGGGGGATGGTCAGGGGAGGGGGGAGTGGTCGGGGAGAGGGAGTCGGGGGGATGGTCGGGGGAGAGGGGAGTGGTCGAGGGAGGGGGGGAGTGGTCGGGGGAGGGGGGAGTGGTCGGGGGAGGGGGGAGTGGTCGGGGGAGGGGGGAGTGGTCGGGGGAGGGGGAGGGGGGGAGTGGTCGGGGGAGGGGGAGTGGTCGGGAGAGTGGTCAGGGGAGGGGGGACTGGGGACTGGTCGGGGGAGGGGGGAGTGGTCGGGGGAGGGGGGAGTGGTCGGGGGAGGGGGGAGTGGTCGAGGGAGGGGGGGAGTGGTCGGGGAGGGGGGAGTGGTCGGGGGAGGGGGGAGTGGTCGGGGGAGGGGGGGGGAGGGGGGGAGTGGTCGGGGGAGGGGGAGTGGTCGGGGGAGGGGGAGTGGTCGGGAGAGTGGTCGGGGGAGTGGGGACTGGTCGGGGGAGTGGGGACTGGGGACTGGTCGGGGGAGGGGGGACTGGTCGGGGGAGGGGGGACTGGTCCGGGGAGGGGGGACTGGTCGGGGGAGGGGGAGTGGTCGGGGGAGGGGGGACTGGTCGGGGGAGTGGGAGTGGTCGGGGGAGGGGGAGTGTTCGGGGGAGGGGGGAGTGTTCGGGGGAGGGGGAGTGGTCGGGGGAGGGGGGAGTGTTCGGGGGAGGGGGGAGTGTTCGGGGGAGCGGGGGAGGGGGAGTGGTCGGGGGAGGGGGGAGTGTTCGGGGGGAGGGGGAGGGGGGGAGTGGTCGGGGGAGGGAGGGAGTGGTCGGGGGGGGAGTGGTCGGGGGAAGGAGGGAGTGGTCGGGGGAGGGAGGGAGTGGTCGGGGGGGGAGTGGTCGGGGGAGGGAGGGAGTGGTCGGGGGGGGAGTGGTCGGGGGAGGGGGATTGGTCGGGGGAGGGGGATTGGTCGGGGGAGGGGGAGTGGTCGGGGGAGGGGGGAGTGGTCGGGGGAGGGGGAGTGGTCGGGGGAGGGGGGACTGGGGACTGGTCGGGGGAGGGGGGACTGGTCGGGAGAGTGGTCGGGGGAGTGGTCGGGGGAGGGGGAGTGGTCGGGGGAGGGGGAGTGGTCGGGGGAGGGGGAGTGGTCGGGGGAGGGGGGAGTGGTCGGGGGAGGGGGGAGTGGTCGGGGGAGGGGGAGTGGTCGGGGGAGGGGGGACTGGGGACTGGTCGGGGGAGGGGGGACTGGTCGGGAGAGTGGTCGGGGGAGTGGTCGGGGGAGGGGGAGTGGTCGGGGGAGGGGGAGTGGTCAGGGGAGGGGGAGTGGTCGGGGGAGGGGGGAGTGGTCGGGGTAGGGTGGAGTGGTCGGGGGAGGGGGGAGGGGGGAGTGGTCGGGGGAGGGGGGAGGGGGGAGTGGTCGGGGAGGGGGGAGTGGTCGGGGGAGGGGGAGGGGGAGTGGTCGGGGGAGGGGGGAGTGGTCGGGGGAGGGGGGAGTGGTCGGGGGAGGGGGGAGTGGTCGGGGGAGGGGGAAGTGGTCGGGGGAGGGGGAGTGGTCGGGGGAGGGGGAGGGGGAGTGGTCGGGAGAGTGGTCGGGGGAGTGGTCGGGGGCGAGGGCGAGGGGGAGGGGGAGAGGGAATGGTCGGGGGCGAGGGGGAGGGGGAGGGGGAGAGGTGGAGGGGGAGAGGGAATGGTAGGGGGCGAGGGGGAGGGGGAGGGGGAGAGGTGGAGGGGGAGAGGGAATGGTAGGGGGCGAGGGGGAGGGGGAGGGGGAGAGGTGGAGGGGGAGAGGGAATGGTCGGGGGAGAGGCGGAGGGGGAGAGGGAATGGTCGGGGGCGAGGGGGAGGGGGAGAGGGGGAGGGGGAGAGGGAATGGTCGGGGGCGAGGGGGAGGGGGAGAGGGGGAGGGGGAGGGGGAGAGGGAATGGTCGGGGGGGAGGGGGAGAGGGGGAGGGGGAGAGGGAATGGTCGGGGGGGAGGGGGAGAGGGGGAGGGGGAGAGGGAATGGTCGGGGGCGAGGGGGAGGGGGAGAGGGGGAGGGGGAGAGGGAATGGTCGGGGGGGAGGGGGAGAGGGGGAGGGGGAGAGGGAATGGTCGGGGGCGAGGGAGAGGGGGAGGGGGAGAGGGAATGGTCGGGGGCGAGGGGGAGGGGCAGAGGGGGAGGGTGAGAGGGAATGGTCGGGGGGGAGGGGGAGGGGGAGAGGGAATGGTCGGGGGCGAGGGAGAGGGGGAGAGGCGGAGAGGGAGAGGGAATGGTCGGGGGCGAGGGGGAGAGGGGGAGAGGGGGAGAGGCGGAGGGGGAGAGGGAATGGTCGGGGGCGAGGGGGAGGGGGAGAGGGGGAGAGGGGGAGGGAATGGTCGGGGGCGAGGGGGAGAAGGGGAGAGGGGGAGGGGGAGAGGGAATGGTCGGGGGCGAGGGGGAGGGGGAGAGGGGGAGAGGGGGAGGGGGAGGGGGAGAGGGAATGGTCGGGGGCGAGGGGGAGGGGGAGAGGGGGAGGGGGAGAGGGAATGGTCGGGGGCGAGGGGGAGGGGGAGAGGGGGAGAGGGGGAGGGGGAGGGGGAGAGGGAATGGTCGGGGGCGAGGGGGAGGGGGAGAGGGGGAGAGGGGGAGGGGAGAGGGAATGGTCGGGGGGGAGGGGGAGAGGGGGAGGGGGAGAGGGAATGGTCGGGGGCGAGGGGGAGGGGGAGAGGGGGTGAGGGGGAGGGGGAGAGGGAATGGTCGGGGGCGAGGGGGAGAGGGAATGGTCGCGGGGGAGGGGGAGAGGCGGAGGGGGAGGGGGAGAGGGAATGGTCGGGGGCGAGGGAGAGGGGGAGGGGGAGAGGGGATGGTCGGGGGCGAGGGAGAGGGGGAGGGGGAGAGGGAATGGTCGGGGGGAGGGGGTGAGGGGGAGGGGGAGAGGGAATGGTCGGGGGGGAGGGGGAGAGGGGGAGAGGGAATGGTCGGGGGGGAGGGGGAGAGGGAATGGTCGGGGGGGAGGGGGAGAGGGGGAGAGGGAATGGTCGGGGGGAGGGGGAGAGGGAATGGTCGGGGGGGAGGGGGAGAGGGAATGGTCGGGGGGGAGGGGGAGGGGGAGAGGGATTGGTCGGGGGCGAGGGGGAGGGGGAGAGGGGGAGGGGGAGAGGGAATGGTCGGGGGCGAGGGGGAGGGGGAGAGGGGGAGGGGGAGAGGGAATGGTCGGGGGCGAGGGGGAGGGGGAGGGGGAGGGGGAGAGGGAATGGTCGGGGGCGAGGGAATGGTCGGGGGCGAGGGGGAGGGGGAGAGGGAATGGTCGGGGGCGAGGGAATGGTCGGGGGCGAGGGGGAGGGGGAGAGGGGGAGGGGGAAAGGGAATGGTCGGGGGCGAGGGGGAGGGGGAGAGGGGGAGGGGGAGAGGGAATGGTCGGGGGCGAGGGGGAGGGGGGGAGGGGGAGAGGGAATGGTCGGGGGCGAGGGGGGAGGGGGAGAGGGGGAGGGGGAGAGGGAATGGTCGGGGGCGAGGGAGAGGGGGAGGGGGAGAGGGAATGGTCGGGGGCGAGGGGGAGGGGGAGAGGGGGAGGGTGAGAGGGAATGGTCGGGGGCGAGGGGGAGGGGGAGAGGGGGAGGGGGAGAGGGAATGGTCGGGGGCGAGGGGGAGCGGGAGAGGGAATGTTCGGGGGCGAGGGGGAGGGGGAGAGGGGGAGGGGGAGAGGGAATGGTCGGGGGCGAGGGGGAGGGGGAGAGGGAATGGTCGGGGGCGAGGGGGAGGGGGGAGGGGGAGAGGGAATGGTCGGGGACGAGGGGGAGGGGGAGAGGGAATGGTCGGGGGGAGGGGGAGGGGGAGAGGGGGAGGGGGAGAGGGAATGGTCGGGGGCGAGGGGGAGGGGGAGAGGGAATGGTCGGGGGCGAGGGGGAGGGGGAGAGGGGGAGGGGGAGAGGGAATGGTCGGTGGCGAGGGGGAGAGGGGGAGGGGGAGAGGGAATGGTCGGGGGCGAAGGGGAGGGGGAGAGGGGGAGGGGGAGAGGGAATGGTCGGGGGCGAAGGGGAGAGGGGGAGGGGGAGAGGGAATGGTCGGGGGCGAGGGGGAGGGGGAGGGGGAGAGGGAATGGTCGGGGGCGAGGGGGAGCGGGAGAGGGAATGTTCGGGGGCGAGGGGGAGGGGGAGAGGGGGAGGGGGAGAGGGAATGGTCGGGGGCGAGGGGGAGGGGGAGAGGGAATGGTCGGGGGCGAGGGGGAGGGGGGAGGGGGAGAGGGAATGGTCGGGGACGAGGGGGAGGGGGAGAGGGAATGGTCGGGGGGAGGGGGAGGGGGAGAGGGGGAGGGGGAGAGGGAATGGTCGGGGGCGAGGGGTAGGGGGAGAGGGGGAGGGGGAGAGGGAATGGTCGGGGGCGAGGGGGAGGGGGAGAGGGTATGGTCGGGTGAGGCGGGGAGGGGGAGAGGGAATGGTGGGGGGAGGGGGAGAGGGGGAGGGGGAGAGGGAATGGTCGGTGGCGAGGGGGAGAGGGGGAGGGGGAGGGGGAGAGGGAATGGTCGGGGGCGAAGGGGAGGGGGAGAGGGGGAGGGGGAGAGGGAATGGTCGGGGGCGAAGGGGAGAGGGGGAGGGGGAGAGGGAATGGTCGGGGGCGAGGGAGAGGGGGAGGGGGACAGGGAATGGTCGGGGGCGAGGGGGAGGGGGAGAGGGGGTGGGGGAGAGGGAATGGTCGGGGGCGAGGGGGAGGGGGAGAGGGAATGGTCGGGGGCGAGGGAATGGTCGGGGGCGAGGGGGAGGGGGAGAGGGAATGGTCGGGGGCGAGGGAATGGTCGGGGGCGAGGGTGAGGGGGAGAGGGAATGGTCGGGGGCGAGGGGGAGGGGGAGAGGGAATGGTCGGGGGAGGGGGAGAGGGAATGGTCGGGGGCGAGGGGGAGGGGGAGAGGGAATGGTCGGGGGAGGGGGAGAGGGAATGGTCGGGGGCGAGGGGGAGGGGGAGAGGGGGAGGGGGAGAGGGAATGGTCGGGGAGGGGGAGGGGGAGGGGGAGAGGGAATGGTCGGGGGCGGGGGAGAGGGGGAGGGGGAGAGGGAATGGTCGGGGGCGAGGGAGAGGGGGAGGGGGAGAGGGAATGGTCGGGGGCGAGGGGGAGGGGGAGAGGGGGAGGGGGAGAGGGAATGGTCGGGGGCGAGGGAGAGGGGGAGGGGGAGAGGGAATGGTCGGGGGCGAGGGGGAGGGGGAGAGGGGGAGGGGGAGAGGGAATGGTCGGGGGAGAGGGGGAGGGGGAGAGGGAATGGTCGGGGGCGAGGGGGAGGGGGAGAGGGGGAGGGGGAGAGGGAATGGTCGGGGGAGAGGGGGAGGGGGAGAGGGAATGGTCGGGGGAGAGGGGGAGGGGGAGAGGGAATGGTCGGGGGAGAGGGGGAGGGGGAGAGGGAATGGTCGGGGGCGAGGGGGAGGGGGAGAGGGGGAGGGGGAGAGGGAATGGTCGGGGGGGAGAGGGAATGGTCGGGGGCGAGAGGGAGGGGGAGAGGGGGAGAGGGGGAGGGGGAGAGGGAATGGTCGGGGGCGAGGGGGAGGGGGAGAGGGAATGGTCGGGGGCGAGGGGGAGGGGGAGAGGGAATGGTCGGGGGCGAGGGGGGAGGGGGAGAGGGAATGGTCGGGGGCGAGGGGGAGGGGGAGAGGGGGAGGGGGAGAGGGAATGGTCGGGGGCGAGGGGGAGGGGGAGAGGGGGAGGGGGAGAGGGAATGGTCGGGGGCGAGGGGGAGGGGGAGAGGGGGAGAGGGGGAGGGGGAGAGGGAATGGTCGGGGGCGAGGGGGAGGGGGAGAGGGGGAGAGGGGGAGGGGGGAGAGGGAATGGTCGGGGCGAGGGGAGGGGGAGAGGGGGAGGGGGAGAGGGAATGGTCGGGGGCGAGGGGGAGGGGGAGAGGGGGAGAGGGGAGGGGGAGAGGGAATGGTCGGGGGCGAGGGGGAGGGGGAGAGGGGGAGGGGGAGAGGGGGAGGGGGAGAGGGAATGGTCGGGGGCGAGGGGGAGGGGGAGAGGGGGAGAGGGGGAGGGGGAGAGGGAATGGTCGGGGCGATGGGGAGGGGGAGAGGGGGAGAGGGGGAGGGGGAGAGGGAATGGTCGGGGGCGAGGGGGAGGGGGAGAGGGGGAGAGGGGGAGGGGGAGAGGGAATGGTCGGGGGCGAGGGGGCGAGGGGGAGGGGAGAGGGAATGGTCGGGGGCGAGGGGGAGGGGGAGAGGGGGAGGGGGAGAGGGAATGGTCGGGGGCGAGGGGGAGGGGGAGAGGGGGAGAGGGGGAGGGGGAGAGGGAATGGTCGGGGGCGAGGGGGAGGGGGAGGGGGAGAGGGAATGGTCGGGGGCGAGGGGGAGGGGGAGGGGGAGAGTGGGAGAGGGGGAGGGGGAGAGGGAATGGTCGGGGCGAGGGGGAGGGGGAGAGGGGGAGGGGGAGAGGGAATGGTCGGGGGCGAGGGGGAGGGGGGAGAGGGGGAGAGGGGGAGGGGGAGAGGGAATGGTCGGGGGCGAGGGGGAGGGGGAGAGGGGGAGGGGGAGAGGGAATGGTCGGGGGCGAGGGGGAGGGGGAGAGGGGGAGAGGGAGAGGGGGAGGGGGAGAGGGAATGGTCGGGGGCGAGGGGGAGGGGGAGAGGGGGAGAGGGGGAGGGGGAGAGGGAATGGTCGGGGGCGAGGGGGAGGGGGAGAGGGGGAGAGGGGGAGGGGGAGAGGGAATGGTCGGGGGCGAGGGGGAGGGGGAGAGGGGGAGAGGGGGAGGGGGAGAGGGAATGGTCGGGGGCGAGGGAGAGGGGGAGAGGGGGAGGGGGAGAGGGAATGGTCGGGGGCGAGGGGGAGGGGGAGAGGGAATGGTCGGGGGCGAGGGGGAGGGGGAGAGGGAATGGTCGGGGTCAGGGGGAGGGGGAGAGGGAATGGTCGGGGGCGAGGGGGAGGGGGAGAGGGAATGGTCGGGGGAGAGGGGGAGGGGGAGAGGGGGCGAGGGGGAGGGGGAGAGGGAATGGTCGGGGCGAGGGGGGAGGGGGAGAGGGAATGGTCGGGGGAGAGGGGGAGGGGGAGAGGGGGCGAGGGGGAGGGGGAGAGGGAATGGTCGGGGGCGAGGGGGAGGGGGAGAGGGAATGGTCGGGGGCAAGGGGAGGGGGAGAGGCGGAGGGGGAGGGGGAGAGGGAATGGTCGGGGGCGAGGGAGAGGGGGGAGGGGGAGAGGGAATGGTCGGGGGCGAGGGAGAGGGAATGGTCGGGGGGAGGGGGTGAGGGGGAGGGGGAGAGGGAATGGTCGGGGGGGAGGGGGAGAGGGGGAGAGGGAATGGTCGGGGGGGAGGGGGAGAGGGAATGGTCGGGGGGGAGGGGGAGAGGGAATGGTCGGGGGGGAGGGGGGGAGGGGGAGAGGGAATGGTCGGGGGCGAGGGGGAGAGGGGGAGGGGGAGAGGGAATGGTCGGGGGCGAGGGGGAGGGGGAGAGGGAATGGTCGGGGGCGAGGGAATGGTCGGGGGCGAGGGGGAGGGGGAAAGGGAATGGTCGGGGGGAGAGGGGAGGGGGAAAGGGAATGGTCGGGGGCGAGGGGGAGGGGGAGAGGGGGAGGGGGAGAGGGAATGGTCGGGGGCGAGGGGGAGGGGGGGAGGGGGAGAGGGAAAGGTCGGGGGCGAGGGGGAGAGGGGGAGGGGGAGAGGGAATGGTCGGGGGCGAGGGGGAGGCGGAGGGGGAGAGGGAATGGTCGGGGGCGAGGGGGAGGGGGAGAGGGGGAGGGGGAGAGGGAATGGTCGGGGGCGAGGGGGAGGGGGAGAGGGGGAGGGGGAGAGGGGGAGGGGGAGAGGGAATGGTCGGGGGCGAGGGGGAGGGGGAGGGGGAGGGGGAGAGGGAATGGTCGGGGGCGAGGGGGAGGGGGAGAGGGAATGGTCGGGGGCGAGGGAATGGTCGGGGGCGAGGGGGAGGGGGAAAGGGAATGGTCGGGGGGAGGGGGGAGAGGGGGAGGGGGAAAGGGAATGGTCGGGGGCGAGGGGGAGGGGGAGAGGGGGAGGGGGAGAGGGAGGGGGGGAGGGGGAGAGGGAAAGGTCGGGGGCGAGGGGGAGGGGGAGAGGGGGAGGGGGAGAGGGAATGGTCGGGGGCGAGGGGGAGGCGGAGGGGGAGAGGGAATGGTCGGGGGCGAGGGGGAGGGGGAGGGGGAGGGGGAGAGGGAATGGCGGGGGGCGAGGGGGAGGGGGAGAGGGGGAGGGGGAGAGGGAATGGTCGGGGGCGAGGGGGAGGGGGAGAGGGAATGGTCGGGGGCGAGGGGGAGCGGGAGAGGGAATGTTCGGGGGCGAGGGGGAGGGGGAGAGGGGGAGGGGGAGAGGGAATGGTCGGGGGCGAGGGGGAGGGGGAGAGGGAATGGTCGGGGGCGAGGGGGAGGGGGGAGGTGGAGAGGGAATGGTCGGGGACGAGGGGGAGGGGGAGAGGGGGAGGGGGAGAGGGAATGGTCGGGGGAGGGGGAGGGGAGAGGGGGAGGGGGAGAGGGAATGGTCGGGGGCGAGGGGGAGGGGGAGAGGGTATGGTCGGGTGAGGGGGGGAGGGGGAGAGGGAATGGTGGGGGGAGGGGGAGAGGGAATGGTCGGTGGCGAGGGGGAGGGGGAGAGGGAATGGTCGGGGGCGAAGGGGAGGGGGTGAGGGGGAGGGGGAGAGGGAATGGTCGGGGGCGAAGGGTAGAGGGGGAGGGGGAGAGGGAATGGTCGGGGGCGAGGAGAGGGGGAGGGAGAGGGGGAGGGGGAGGGGGAGAGGGGAGAGGGGGAGGGGGAGGGGGGACAGGGGGAGGGGGACAGGGGGAGGGGGAGGGGGAGAGGGAGGGGGAGAGGGAATGGTCGGGGGCGAGGGGGGAGGGGGAGAGGGGGTGGGGGAGAGGGGGAGGGGGAGAGGGGGAGAGGGGGAGGGGGAGGGGTGAGGGGGAGGGGGAGGGGGAGGGGGAGAGGAATGGTCGGGGGCGAGGGAATGGTCGGGGGCGAGGGGGAGGGGGAGAGGGAATGGTCGGGGGCGAGGGGGAGGGGGAGAGGGGGAGGGGGAGAGGGAGAGGGAATGGTCGGGGGCGAGGGAGAGGGAATGGTCGGGGGGAGGGGGTGAGGGGGAGGGGGAGAGGGAATGGTCGGGGGCGAGGGAGAGGGGGAGGGGGAGAGGAATGGTCGGGGGCGAGGGAGAGGAATGGTCGGGGGGAGGGGGTGAGGGGGAGGGGGAGAGGGAATGGTCGGGGGGGAGGGGGAGAGGGGGAGAGGGAATGGTCGGGGGGGAGGGGGAGAGGGAATGGTCGGGGGGGAGGGGGAGAGGGAATGGTCGGGGGGGAGGGGGGGAGGGGAGAGGGAATGGTCGGGGGGGGGAGGGGGAGAGGGGGAGGGGAGAGGGAATGGTCGGGGGCGAGGGGAGGGGGAGAGGGAATGGTCGGGGGCGAGGGAATGGTCGGGGGCGAGGGGGAGGGGGAAAGGGAATGGTCGGGGGGGAGAGGGGGAGGGGGAAAGGGAATGGTCGGGGGCGAGGGGGAGGGGGAGAGGGGGAGGGGGAGAGGGAATGGTCGGGGGCGAGGGGGAGGGGGGAGGGGGAGAGGGAAAGGTCGGGGGCGAGGGGGAGGGGGAGAGGGGGAGGGGGAGAGGGAATGGTCGGGGGCGAGGGGGAGGCGGAGGGGGAGAGGGAATGGTCGGGGGCGAGGGGGAGGGGGAGAGGGGGAGGGGGAGAGGGAATGGGCGAGGGGGAGGGGGAGAGGGGGAGGGGGAGAGGGGGAGGGGGAGAGGGAATGGTCGGGGGCGAGGGGGAGGGGGAGGGGGAGGGGGAGAGGGAATGGTCGGGGGCGAGGGGGAGGGGGAGAGGGAATGGTCGGGGGCGAGGGAATGGTCGGGGGCGAGGGGGAGGGGGAAAGGGAATGGTCGGGGGGGGAGGGGGAGAGGGGGAGGGGGAAAGGGAATGGTCGGGGGCGAGGGGGAGGGGGAGAGGGGGAGGGGGAGAGGGAATGGTCGGGGGCGAGGGGGAGGGGGGGAGGGGGAGAGGGAAAGGTCGGGGCGAGGGGGAGGGGGAGAGGGGGAGGGGGAGAGGGAATGGTCGGGGGCGAGGGGGAGGCGGAGGGGGAGAGGGAATGGTCGGGGGCGAGGGGGAGGGGGAGAGGGAGAGGGGGAGGGGGAGAGGGAATGGTCGGGGGCGAGGGGGAGGGGGAGAGGGGGAGGGGGAGAGGGAATGGTCGGGGGCGAGGGGGAGGGGGAGAGGGAATGGTCGGGGGCGAGGGGGAGCGGGAGAGGGAATGTTCGGGGGCGAGGGGGAGGGGGAGAGGGGGAGGGGGAGAGGGAATGGTCGGGGGCGAGGGGGAGGGGGAGAGGGAATGGTCGGGGGCGAGGGGGAGGGGGGAGGTGGAGAGGGAATGGTCGGGGACGAGGGGGAGGGGGAGAGGGGGAGGGGAGAGGGAATGGTCGGGGGGAGGGGGAGGGGGAGAGGGGGAGGGGGAGAGGGAATGGTCGGGGGCGAGGGGGAGGGGGAGAGGGTATGGTCGGGTGAGGGGGGGAGGGGGAGAGGGAATGGTGGGGGGAGGGGGAGAGGGAATGGTCGGTGGCGAGGGGGAGGGGGAGAGGGAATGGTCGGGGGCGAAGGGGAGGGGGAGAGGGGGAGAGGGGGGAGGGGGAGAGGGAATGGTCGGGGGCGAAGGGTAGAGGGGGAGGGGGAGAGGGAATGGTCGGGGGCGAGGAGAGGGGGAGGGAGAGGGGGAGGGGGAGGGGGAGAGGGGGAGAGGGGAGGGGGAGGGGGACAGGGGGAGGGGGAGGGGGAGAGGGGAGGGGGAGAGGGAATGGTCGGGGGCGAGGGGGAGGGGGAGAGGGGGTGGGGGAGAGGGGGAGGGAGAGGGGGAGAGGGGGAGGGGGAGGGGGGAGGGGGAGGGGGAGGGGGAGAGGGAATGGTCGGGGGCGAGGGAATGGTCGGGGGCGAGGGGGAGGGGGAGAGGGAATGGTCGGGGCGAGGGGGAGGGGGAGAGGGGGAGGGGGAGAGGGAGTGGTCGGGGCGAGGGGGAGGGGGAGAGGGAATGGTCGGGGGCGGGGGAGAGGGGAGGGGGAGAGGGAATGGTCGGGGGCGAGGGGGAGGGGGAGAGGGGGAGGGGGAGAGGGAATGGTCGGGGGCGAGGGGGAGGGGGGAGGGGGAGAGGGAATGGTCGGGGGCGAGGGGGAGGGGGAGAGGGGGAGGGGGAGAGGGGGAGGGGAGAGGGAATGGTCGGGGGGAGGGGGAGAGGGGGAGGGGGAGAGGGGGAGGGGGAGAGGGAATGGTCGGGGGCGAGGGGGAGGGGGAGAGGGGGTGGGGGAGAGGGAATGGTCGGGGGCGAGGGGGAGCAGAAGAGGGAATGGTCGGGGGCGAGGGAATGGTCGGGGGCGAGGGGGAGGGGGAAGAGGGAATGGTCGGGGGCGAGGGAATGGTCGGGGGCGAGGGGGAGGGGGAGAGGGAATGGTCGGGGGCGAGGGGGAGGGGGGAGGGGGAGAGGGGGAGGGGGAGGGGGGGAGGGGGAGAGGGAATGGTCGGGGGCGAGGGGGAGGGGAGAGGGGGAGGGGGAGAGGGAATGGTCGGGGAGGGGGAGAGGGGGAGGGGGAGAGGGAATGGTCGGGGGCGGGGGAGGGGGAGAGGGAATGGTCGGGGGCGGGGGAGAGGGGGAGGGGGAGAGGGAATGGTCGGGGGCGAGGGAGAGGGGGAGGGGGAGAGGGAATGGTCGGGGGCGAGGGAGAGGGGGAGGGGGAGAGGGAATGGTCGGGGCGAGGAGAGGGGGAGGGGAGAGGGAATGGTCGGGGCGAGGGAGAGGGGGAGGGGGAGAGGGAATGGTCGGGGCGAGGGGGAGGGGGAGAGGGGGAGGGGGAGAGGGAATGGTCGGGGGCGAGGGAGAGGGGAGGGGGAGAGGGAATGGTCGGGGGCGAGGGGGAGGGGGAGAGGGGAGGGGGAGAGGGAATGGTCGGGGGCGAGGGAGAGGGGGAGGGGGAGAGGGAATGGTCGGGGGCGAGGGGGAGGGGGAGAGGGGGAGAGGGGGAGGGGGAGAGGGAATGGTCGGGGGAGAGGGGGAGGGGGAGAGGGAATGGTCGGGGGCGAGGGGGAGGGGAGAGGGGGAGGGGGAGAGGAATGGTCGGGGGCGAGGGGGAGGGGGAGAGGGAATGGTCGGGGGCGAGGGGGAGGGGGAGAGGGGGAGGGGGAGAGGGAATGGTCGGGGGGGAGGGGGAGAGGGAATGGTCGGGGGCGAGGGGGAGGGGGAGAGGGGGAGGGGGAGAGGGAATGGTCGGGGGGGAGGGGGAGAGGGAATGGTCGGGGGCGAGGGGGAGGGGGAGAGGGGGAGAGGGGGAGGGGGAGAGGGAATGGTCGGGGGCGAGGGGGAGGGGGAGAGGGAATGGTCGGGGGCGAGGGGGAGAGGGGGAGGGGGAGAGGGGGAGGGGGAGAGGGAATGTCGGGGGCGAGGGGGAGGGGGGAGGGGGAGAGGGGGAGGGGGAGAGGAATGGTCGGGGGCGAGGGGGAGAGGGGGAGGGGGAGAGGGAATGGTCGGGGGCGAGGGAGAGGGGGGGAGGGGGAGAGGGGGAGAGGGAGAGGGAATGGTCGGGGGGGAGGGGGAGAGGAATGGTCGGGGGCGAGGGGGAGGGGAGAGGGGGTGAGGGGGAGGGGGAGAGGGAATGGTCGGGGGCGAGGGGGAGGGGGAGAGGCGGAGAGGGAATGGTCGGGGGCGAGGGAGAGGGGGAGGGGGAGAGGAATGGTCGGGGGGAGGGGGTGAGGGGGAGGGGGAGAGGGAATGGTTGGGGGGGAGGGGGAGAGGGAATGGTCGGGGGGGAGGGGGAGAGGGAATGGTCGGGGGGGAGGGGGGGAGGGGGAGAGGGAATGGTCGGGGGGGAGGGGGGGAGGGGAGAGGGAATGGTCGGGGGGGAGGGGGAGAGGGAATGGTCGGGGGGGAGGGGGAGAGGGGGAGGTGGAGAGG